>NC_092862.1:89498036-89500079 GCF_032062135.1 Pyxicephalus adspersus | reverse complement strand
CTTTGGCACCTTTTACTTTCTTTGCCGGTTTCTCTACCAACATCCATTCCCCCTCAGGCTTGTGGGTAGATTTATCTTTTTTATTTTTCCATTTAGATTGTGTGACCTCACCCTACACAGAAGGAGATGTCACAACAGAGGCAGAACTAATGGCAGATGGCAGTGAATCCTGGGATAAATGTTCTCCAGGTTGTTCACCTGCCAGGTGTGTTCTGGTTTCCTGCACCTCTGGTTGAGGATCTTCTCCGGTCAGGATTTTCTCTGGCATTAAAGCTTCTTCCTCTAAGACCTCTGTGGCAGTAATCAGCTCCTCATCTGCAGGGTCATTACATAGATTGTGATAAGCCTGCGAACATTCTCTATGGAAATGGCCATGTTCACCATACAAGTTTCACAGTACATTCACACAATCTGACCCTGTATGGCCAATATCACAGCACAGATTGCACTTCTTTACTGTACAAATGTTGGCCAGGTGACCAGATTTGCCACATTTATAACACAGCCTTGGCTGACCGGGATAGAAACAAACACCTCTCTCCTGACCAATAAAAAAAGAATTTGGCAGGTGATGGGTGACATTATTAGATTGTCTCAGCTTCACTGAAACTCTCCAACCCCCGTCCAGATCCCATCGGCATCTTTATTCTTGGTCAGGTCAGAGACCAAATCGCAATGGCTTCTGAGCCAGATTACAATGTCATGGGGGGGAACCACTACTGGACCCATTAGATGTTTGTGGCTGATTTACTAGAGGGGGGAAATCATTTGTCATATCCGGCACCATTTCCTCATTGCCATGATTATCTGAGCTAGTACATTCAGATCCTTGCGAAATGCATTGCACCTCCTCATCAAACAAATTACCCCCAGCATTACCTCCCCCAGCATTATCAGTAATGGGAGACTCCTGACTCCCCCCACCATGGATCTCTACATTCTTAAGTGAGTTCATTATCTGGGCTGCACTGCTGTCCATTGCTCCCAGCTGAGCAGAAGTGCTCCTTAATACCTCTTCAGATGTACCTGTTGCAAAATGAAAGTTCTCATTGCTGCCCCCTGCTGGCTGTGGTGATAGTACAGAGTCTCGCTTCTGCTGCTGAAACTCCCTGGTTACATTGCTATCCTCAGACAGGTCTTTTCGCTGGTAAGAAAATATTGGCTGCTGCAACACAAATTTTCTTACCAATGGCATACTGGTGGGTTCCTCAGTCTCTTGGAAACGATCTTTATTCTTATAAGTCTCTCCTATGGGTCCCAGTTGTTCCTGAACTGAGTCGATCTTCCACCGAAGCGAGTTCCATAGCCAGTGATTTCAGCTTGCTGTCATACAGACCCTCCTTGGAGGGATTTGCAGCCTTTAGATTATAAATTCCCTCAATCTGGCTCTGGATTGTTCTCTTTGCTTTCCTCAGGCTTTCCATTTCTTTTACAAGGGCTGGAATGTTCTGTGCTAGGCTCAGCCCAGGCTGGCAGGCTGTTACTTTCTGCTCGGTCACCTCTGCCGGGTGTTTAAACGTTGCTGGGTCCTCAGATGGACTGGAAGCCATGTCATGTACTGCCCCTTTCCCACTCACAGGTGATGGACTAATCTGCGGTGATCTGTGGGTTTGCTGACCCCATCTCAGACTGGAGCTTTCTACTGCTGGTTGTATTTGCAGAAATCTGGGAGGATTTCTGAGCTGATGGAGCCCTCGAAGCCGCATTTGTTGGCTTTTTAGTACTTTCAGCACTGTTTTTACTTTGCTGGGCTCGCAGGCGGGCTGAGCACACCTGGCCAGTGGGAATCAAAACTTGTTGCTGCAAATTCTCCTTTATTGTCTTTTGTTCCAAGGAAATCTTCCTTGGCGTCTGCGAAATGGCTGCACTGTGCTGGGCTGGTGCTGCCTCGCCATCACCTCTCTGTGGGGTAGACTGACTCCGAGTCACCCTCTGAACCACCTGTGGGGTGGGCAAAGCTTTCTGTGCTGCCCCAACACTGCTCTGACCTGACTGCACTGACTGCTCCATTGCTGGGCTTCCCTGGATACAACTTCCCATCTG
>NC_092862.1:89496816-89497651 GCF_032062135.1 Pyxicephalus adspersus | reverse complement strand
ACAGAGTGTGGAGGTGGCAGCATCAGGAGGCCACAGAGTGGCACAACGACAGAGTGTGGAGGTGGCAGCATCAGGAGGCCACAGAGTGGCACAACAACAGAGTGTGGAGGTGGCAGCAGCTTGAGTTGGCCACAAAGTGGCACAATGACAGAGTGTGGAGGTGGTGGCAGCATGAGTAGGCCACAGAGTGGAACATTGACAGAGTCTGGAGGTGACGACAGCATCAGAATTTTAAGAATGAATACAGACCATGAAAGTGGGGCCTCTTGATCCTTGCTACTTTTGGGTTAGGAGCAGGAGCTGTCAGAAAATTTACCACAAGGATAACTGGCCACAGAGTAGCACAATGACAGAGTCTGGAGTTGGCAACAGCATCAGGAGGCTACAGAGTGGCACAACGACAGAGTGTGGAGGTGGGGGCAGCATGAGTCGGCCACAAAGTGGCATAATGACAGAGTCTGGAGGTAGTGGCAGCATGAGTAGGCCACAGAGTGGCACAATGACAGAGTCTGGAGGTGGCGACAGGATCAGGGGACCACAAAGTGGCCCAATGACAGAGTGTGGAGGTGGCAGCATCAACAGGAGGCTACAGAGTGGCACAAGGACATATTGTGGAGGTGGCGGCAGCATCAGGAGGCCACAGAGTGGCACAATGACAGAGTGTGGAGGTGGCAGCAGCATAAGACCACAGAGCGGCAAGGTGACATAGTGCGGAGATGGCAGCGGCAGCATCAGGAGATCACAGAGTGGCAAGGTGACATAGTGTGGAGATGGCAGCAGCAGCATCAGGAGAGCACAGAGCGGCAAGGTGAAATAGTGTGGAGATGGCAGCAGC
>NC_092862.1:89493163-89496434 GCF_032062135.1 Pyxicephalus adspersus | reverse complement strand
CAGAAGAACCGGTCTCTTTTGTCAAGGTTTGGGTGAGGTGGCATGGATCATCTAATCAGATGCATCAGGCATTGTTGGGTGGAAATCCTGGCTGATCCTCGCCTTATTCATCTTGACAAAGGTTACTCTCTCCACATTTTGGGTGGACAGGCAAGCTCTTCTTGGGGTAACTATGGCCCCTGCCGCACTAAACACCCGCTCTGATCCCACACCACTGGCCGGGCAGGACAGATTTTCCAGGGCAAACTCGGCCAGTTGTGGCCACACTTTCAGTTTGGCTGCCCAGTAGTCCAGCGGACTCTTCAATGACGGCTGGCAGGGTGCATTCCAAGTATGCCACCACCTGCTTGTTCAGCTTCTGCTCCATGTCTAGCTGCTGGTCAGTAGTTTCTTCACTATGCGGGTGTAGAAAGCTACTCATCAGCGACTCTAGGCTCAGGCTGCTGATGATGGAGCTGGTACTGCTCCTGCCACCCGACCCCTCCACAGCAGCCATGGCGGTGGAACATCAGTGCAGAAGGCCCCCCCGGTCAGACCTGCGATAGATAGATAGACAATGGCGCAGATAGGCAGCGGCCAACTGACTACATAGGATGTCTCTGTAGTAGTTCAGTTTGTCCTCCCTCTCAGTGGGTGTAAAAAAGGCCCCAATTTTGGACCAGTAGCGAGGGTTCAACAAGGTGGAAAGCCAGAAGTCATCCCTCTGTCGAATGGTGACAATTCCGCTGTCACTGCACAAGCAAGTGAGCATGCAGCGGGCCATTTCTGCAAGCGACTCCAAGGGATTCTCTGCTTCCATTTCCACTGCATACTGCCACGGTGTGTCTGGGTCCTCTGCCTCATCTTCCTCATCTCCCTCTTGCTCCTCTGGCTGCTCCTGCTCCTCCTCTCCTGTCACCTGAGTGGAAAAACCACCCATTTCGCTATATATTGCCTTTGCTCCAATGTCCTCCTCCTCCAGTTCCGCCCCCACAGGGCTCATGTGGCCGTGAGATCTAGGCGCCACGTCTCCAGTCCCCTGCCCAGCCAGATTTACCAGCATCTGTCCCAGGACGTGAAGTAGTGGAATTATGTTGTTTTATCCCATAGTCCTGGCGACTGACAAATAACGTGGCCTCCTCAAAGGGCCTGAGCAATCGGCAGGTGTCACGCATAGGCTGCCACTGGCTGCTGCCTCCGTGAACCCCTGCACCACTACTTCCCGGGCAGGTAGGCTGCTGCGAAGCAGGTGGTCTACCCCGGGCACGTTTGGCTCCCGACCTCCCACTGCTGCCACCCTGCTGACTACCAGCCATGCTACCACCTTGCTGGCTCAGCCGCTGCCTCACGGGCAAACTGCCACCCTCTTCCCCTGATGATGATGAAGCCCCTTCTTCACCCGGCTCCCAAGTGCTTCATCATCATCGAGTAGTGTATGCACGTCACTGATGTCCTCCTCAACGGTCTCTGGGTCAGGACCCTGACGGCTCACAACACCACCTCCCAAGCCATTCTCATCATCACTACTTGCCCGCCTAGCGGAGAAAACGGCGGATGTCTCCTCCAGATCTTGGCTTGGCAGTAGCTGCTGACTGTCCTCTACTAGCTCGTCCTCGCTGTATAGTGAAGCTGAGCCCACAGCATACAATACTTCTGTGGCTGAGGGAACAGCAAAGGACAGAGGCAAGTTGAGGACAGGTGAGAGCACAGGGTCTGCTCCCAGGCCATCCCAACTAAGGGTTGTGTCTGACAAACCCACCGACTGTTGGCTGGGGGTGTCTGATGTCACTTGGGATGAAGTGGATGACCGGGTTACCCAATCAAGAATCGCTGGGTTGCTGGTCAAGACACGACCGCTAGATGACACCAGGAGCTCAGGCCTCTTGCTGCGACTCCTGCTGACATGCTCCCTTAGTCTGCTGCGACCTCTACCTGTGCTAGAAACATTTAGGCCTCTGCTACTCCTCTGTGCATGGTCTGCCACTTCTTTGTCTGAAATACTTTTACTTGAACTAAATAAATTGAAAGCGAATTAAAACACACCTAAAAGCGACAACTATATTTTTTTTTTTGTACAGAAATAGGCCACTAAATGCTTTTACCACAGATAACTGCAACAGTGAACTGCGTATATATATTTTTTTGTACTCAAATACGTCACTAAATGCTTTCACTACATATAACTGCAGAAGTTAACTGAGAATATATTTGTATTTTTGTACTGAAATACGTCACTAAATGCTTTGACCACAAATAACTGCAACAGTGAAGTGTGTATATATTTTTCTGGATATATAACTTGATTGAATGACAGAGCTCTATAATGGCTGTTTGGATCCCCAAATAATCTTTCCCTGCACTTTAAATCGCTTTTCTAGCACTGTACCTAGCGCCTTCTGATGTCTCTCCCTGCACTAAGATGCTGTAAAATGATTCCTTCCTATCCTTTCCCTTCACTTGTAAATCGCTTTTCTAGCACTGTCCCTACCGCCTTCTGACTAGTGTTGTTGTTCGAATTCGGATCGTCCTAATGTTCGACCCGAATATGACCGTTCGAATTCGGGTGGACCCGACCCGAATTTTGCTGCATTCGAATACCCGAATTCGGTCCTCCCACAATGCACTCAAACAACTGGGGACCTCCCCCATGATGCACAGTGCCCTCCAATTAGAGCAGGGATGCCCCCTCCATCTTTGTTGTGGCAGAGAGCCGATATTTGCTGATACCTTTCTGTGCTGCTTGGCTTGCTTTCTTTGTCAAAGTGAAAAAAGTGCTTTACATTGGTAGACTGTGTCACACTCACACTATTAGTCAGATAGATTGTTGGATTGTACTGTATTGGTGCAGTCCTGAAATCCACTGTACTCAGATAGGTGTTTCACTGTTTGCTAGATAGATAGATAGATAGATAGATAGATACATTGATAGATAGAAAGCTAGAAGGCTAGAAAGCTAGAAGGCTAGAAAGCTAGAAGGCTAGAAAGCTAGATAGATAGATAGTCAGTCAGTGTGTTACATACACGCAGCCAGAGGCAGGGTCCCCTCTCTGACTGTGTGCACAGTATCACACTTGAACTTAGAGACAGACACACAGACGCAGTGTATACTGCAGTACAGTGTTCTCCCCAGAAATTTTTTCCAGCCGGGTGGTAGGAAGCTATAGCCGGGTGGTAAAAAAGGGGGTGTGGCAAAACACGGCAAATTTAGTGCTTCCAGTTGTTTATGCCATGGGTAATCAGTAACCTCTTATTTTTTCAGTGTTCTACCTTCTCCCAATTATTTGTTACAACT
>NC_092862.1:89462411-89490887 GCF_032062135.1 Pyxicephalus adspersus | reverse complement strand
GCGCCTGCTATGAGATGGGGGCGGGGCTGCCTATGTCTCCTTCACATGAAGGCTGCACAGGAGGACACAGAGCACAGAGCAGCTTCACTGAGATCCGTGCATCCGAATATGAGAGCTGCCGAGAGCTGGGCGGGGTATTCAAATCAGCTTGTATACAGCAGCAAATCAGTTTGTATACTGTGCTGCATATTACAAGCGTCACCACTGAAGCAAAGTGCTGCATACAACACAGCGCACTTGCATTTTGTGTGTCAACCCCCCCATCAAATTGACTTATACATATATCATATATATATATATATATATATATATATATATATATATATATATATACATATATCATATATATATTTATATATACACATATAATTATACAAATATATTATTAGCTACAAAGTATTTTGCAGGGTGTCAAGCTACATAAATAAAAACATTTGTACAATGTCTGGCCAAAGAGGAAAGAGCAGCTTTGGCAGGGGTGCTGGCAAGCAAACCAGTATGTGTTTGTTTTTAGCTGCAGACCCAAGAACAAGAAGCGCTGCTGTTGGTGGTGGGCGTCTATTATTGCCACACCAGGTAGAAGACGTAGTGGAGTACATGACCCAGCCTGGGTCTAGTGATTCTACCCCCTCTTCATCCCAGTCCCAGACACAGGCCTTACAGGTGTCCCAAACAGTCTATGATACATCTGTTCCTCCTGGTTCCTCATCAGCGGCAGGAAAGTCACGTGTACAGCAGTATGTAGAGGAGTCCCACCGAGGGGTTGGAGAGGCTACAATCATTCATTGAAGATGTTCAGTTGTTTGAGTCATCTGATGAAGAGAGTCAGTTCACAGGCTTTCCCCCCAGTTGCTTTTCACCAGAACACTCTGAGCCAGACCAGCCAATTCAAACTGGCTCCAAAAGGCCGCAGCTTCCTTTCGGCACATATAGGGAAACTGTCTCTTGTGATGATGATGATGATGATATCCTTGATCCGACATGGGGCAAACAAGGAGATCATCATAGGCAGAAAGAAGAAGAGGAGGAGGAGGAGGAGGAAGAAGAAGAGGAGGAGGATGTTGCAGAGCGCCCTCAAAGGGGGAGAGGGAGGAAGAGGGTAAAAGCTGCCCACACTCTGCATACTTTAATTACCAGTGAGGCAAGTCATAGACCTAAATCGTCGGAAGCTGTCCCCACAGCTATGCCTCAACAACCGCGGACCGCCACCATGGGCACCAGCTCCAGAGCACCTTTCGGCCCAGTTAAATGTTCACCAGTGTGGGCATTTTTTAATGTCCATAGTGATGACAACACTATGGTCATCTGTAAACTCTGTGCTCAATACTTGAAACGAGGCAAAAACCCAAACAAACTTGGAACAAGTTGCATGAGCACCCATTTTAAAAGCCACCACCTAGTAACCTGGCGTGAACACCTGGTAAAAGCACAGAGCTCTGTGCGACCACCTCCGCCCAAGAAGCAAGCTCTAACTGCTCGATCCTCCTCCGCTGCCTTTCCTCCTTCTGCCACTACAGTTTCCCGTGCGGGTGCCAGCAATTTGAGTGTGGCATGCAGCCGATCATTACCATTTTCAGGCTCCACCAGCGGTGAGCAGGAGCTCCAACGCAGATCAGCTGCTGTTTGTGGCGTTGCCTTCAGTCAGGACTAGCCATCATTGCCATCCCCCACAACTTCTACCCCATCGTCCAATGTTTCTGTGGTTAGCATTAGCAGCATCCAACCTTCCATCCCCCAGATGCTGGAGCGCAAGAAGAAATATGGCCCAAATGACCCCAAAACAAATCTGATCAATGCGGCATTTGCACAGCTGACCAGGATGATCAGCAGAGATCAGGCCTGTGTCAGTGACACCATCCCCATCATATGCCTGCTGGAACAGATGATGGTGGATCTCGGACACGACACAGAGCGGATGCCGCAAATATCATCTCAGACATGCGTGCCTAGTATGCATAGTGCACCACCAATCCAGGAAGAGGAGGAGGTGGAAGAGGATGAGGAGGACATTGCAGGCATGGGAGAAGGGGAGGAAGGAGCAGAGGAGGATATTAAGGGTACATGGCATCCATCCACTCAAACACAAGGCGGCATGTTCCGTGGATGGCAAGACCAGGCAGAGGAGGAGGAGGATGACCCTGTGCTGCTGTTTGACCCACAGGAGTGTGGGTCCAGAATTACCTCAGCTATGGGTAGTTTGAACCACATGACATCCTTCATGCAGGAGTGCCTAGCCAAAGATCCACGCATAAAACACATAAAAACAAAGACTGACGACTATTGGATTGCTACATTACTGGATACACGTTACAAGTGGCAGTTCCACCAGCCTTGGGAGCCAAACAACTGCTTTAAGCGGCATGGGTGGCAGCAGCAGTAGAGGTCATCTAAGCCCAACTATGCAGGCTTTTTATCAGCGGAAGCAAGCTGCCAGTCGTGCAGCAATTGCCAATGACACTAAGCAGCGGTGCCAATGACACTAAGCAGCAGTCATAGTGAAGGAATACATGAGCTCTGCATGGGACATCTGAAACCTGCAAAGCCAGGACCCACTGGGCTACTGGGTATCCAAGCTTGAGCAGTGGCCAGAGCTGGTAGAACATGCCATTCAGATCCTTGCCTGCCCAGCAGCACGTGTGTTATCTGAAAGAGCGTTCAGTGCAGCTGGGGGCGTAGTGAGTGACAAACGGATTCGGCTTTCCGCAGAAAATGTCGACCGAATCACTTTTATTAAAATGAATAAGGCTTGGATCGGCAATGACTTTAACACTCCCTCTGCAGATTGTACTGATTAGTCTTCAACTGCTGCACGGACATCAAGATGGGAAGAGCACGTTCACAGCCTTTCGGCCTCTCCTTCTACTCCTCCCTCTAGTGTCCCTCTACATCTACTCTGTCTCTGAGGTTTATAACTTGCAATGGAGCTGTGTAACTGGCTAATTTTTTTTTTTACCGAGCACCCCCCTCAGGGCCCTCTGCCTTTATCTACTTTGAGGCCTATATCACTTGTAATGGAGCTGTGTGATTCATAATTAAATATTTCAGGGAGTCGTGCAAACTGTATTTTAAACTACGTCCACACTCTTCGGGGGACGAGAGTCAAAGAGTGGGTATTATCATTTCATTGCTTAAAGGGGACGCTCAGTCTTAGGCTTTTTCGCTGCCGACCGAATCTCAGTCCCTCCGGTCGGTAGATGAATTTTTCAGAGCGCTAGGTCTTATCTATGATGATCCAGATCGGGTTTCCCTGGCGGAGACCAATTTGCGTGGCTTGCAGCAGGGAAAGCGGTCTGGAGAGACCTATTGCTCTGAATTTAGGAGGTGGGCTACGGATACTGAGTGGAATGATCCCGCTCTCCGTAATCAATTCTGTCATGGGCTATCTGAGAGCCTGAAAGACGCATTGGCGTTTCACGAAAATCCTGGGTCATTGGAAGCGGCTATGTCCTTTGCTGTACGTATGGATAGATGCTTGAGGCAGAGATCTAAAGTTCCTCAATCTCAGGATGTACAATCCTATAAGATGGCGCCCTCCTCTGACACGTTGGGTGGAGAGACGCTTGAGGTCATGTCTGGTGACGAACCAATGCAGTTGGGGGGAGCTACCTCTGGACCTGGGAATAAGAACTTTGGGCATAAGAAGGGACTATGGGACTTTGTCAATGTCTGTCCTTATGTTCAACGCCAAGGTGAAAACAAAAAAAAAGGGTGTGTGTTTAACCCGCATCTCTCACGTGGTGGTCTGTGGGGGGAATCAGAGAATTTACTTTTGTCATTTACCGGTAGTACTCGATTTCTCCTGTCTGCTGAGGTGGCGCTGGACTCCAAAACAGTGGGAATTGAAGTGTTTATTGACAGCGGGGCAGGGGTTAACCTAATTGATGGTCAGTTTGTCCGTATGCATGGGTTAACTACTAGTGCACTTGACAAAAATATCTCGGTGTTCGCAATTGATTCGGCTCCTCTCACGCAGAAATGTTTGACACAAATGGTGGAGGACATTCATTTAAAAGTGGGTGATTTTCATCAAGAATCCATCTCGTGCTTTGTGTTGGAGGGTCTGCCTGCTCGGTTGGTGCTAGGGTTACCATGGTTAAGCAAACATAATCCCACTATCGATTGGCAAGCAAGACAGATTCTTGATTGGAGTAAATATTGCATAGACAACTGTTTTAAGACATCGCTTTCTGTTGTAACCACTAAGGTGTTACCTTCATTTATTTCTGAGTTTTCTGACGTATTCTCTGAGGGTGGAGACCAGGAGTTACCTCCTCTTTGTTTTTACTTGTTTCTGAGTTGTTGTTTGTATTGACCACTCCCCTTGTATCAGGTGCAGCTGGTGGTCATTACTGTTCCTCTATTTAGTCTGGCCTCACACTTCATGCTATGCAGTTGATATTCACTGCTGGGTTGTGAAGAGCTGGAGTGTTGTGCCATACTGAGTTCCTGTTTATATCTGCTAATAAGATAAGTTGCTTTACTTTTGGTCTTTTGGTGTTTTGGGGTTTTGTGGTTATTTAGTTGTTTACTAGGCCTCGGGGAGACACTGGGTCCTTCATAGGGGAAGGAACCAGTCGTCTCAAGCCAGACACTACTGCTAGGGCTATACAGGGCTAGTAGGGACTAGGTTCCTGTGTATGAGTATTCCCACCATCAGGGGATACTCATACGGTTAGGAGTTAGGGCTAGGTTAGGGTGTCTGCAAGGGGTGACCCTTCCCTTTTCCCTAGTCATTTGAGGCCTAGTAGTGAGTAAAACCTTTCTGTTTCCCTCCCCTCCCTGTTATTCGTGACAGGTATAATTTAGGATACCTCTTGCAATCTATCACAAAAAATGTAAAAATGTCTGTAAATACAGATATTTTATTATGATAGCACTTGGTATCTATCCTAAAACCCTTAAAAAATTCAGTATTTCTTTGCAAAAAACAGAGATATTTCATTCTGATCCCACTTTGCTATATATCTCCAAAGCCATAAAAATTTCTATGTTTCTCTACCAAAAATCTAGATATTTAATTCTGATAGCACTTGGTATCGATCCAAAAGACCATAAAAAAGTTCCATATTTCTCTACAGAAAATACAGATCTTTAGTTCTGATCCCACTTCGCTATATATCCCTAAAGCCATAAAAATTGATTATTATTGTATTATATTATTGTATCTGTATTATTCTGCAAACAATACAGATATTTTATTCTGCTAGCACTTGCTATGTATCCTAAAACCCATAAAAATGTATGTATGTATGTGAAACAAATACAGATATTTAACTGTGATAGTACTTGCTAGATATCCACAAATGATAAAAAATGTATGTATTTCCCCACGTATTCAACCAAGTAAGTTCATTTTTATGTGGTTTCACTAGATAGTAGGTATGGAAAGACTGATTTTCGTAAATCCATTCATGTCTCAGTTAGCTACAGCCGTTTTCTACACTGTCCATAGAGGAGATGGCCTCAACCTCCAATGCGGTCTACACTCCGTCACAGGACCCACCGCCTCCGACTGCCTGTTACAGCTGCCATCTTCCCAGTACCCAACTCTGGATGCAAGATACTAATGCAGTCCACACGGTGTCTCAAAGCCCACCACCTCCTCCTCCTCCTCTTGCTGTAAATGATGCTGCCACCTGCCCAGTACCCGACTGTAGATGCCAGATACTAATGCCATCCACACTCCATCTCAGAGCCCACTGCCTCCTCCTCCTGCTGTAAATGATGCTGCCGCCTGCCCAGTACAGAGCCCACCGCCTCCTCCTCCGGCTGTAAATGATGCTGCCGCCTGCCCAGTACTAGACTTTGGATAATGCTGCCGCCTGCCCAGTACAAAACTTTAGATGCCATATACTAATGCTGTCCGCTCTCCGTCTCAGAGCCCACCGCCTCCTCCGCCTGCTGTAAATGATGCTGCGGCCTGCCAAGTACCTGACTTTAGATGCCAGACACTAATGCCGTCCACACTCCGTCTCAGTGCCCACCGCCTGCTCCTCCTGCTGTAAATGATGCTGCCGCCTGCCCAGTAGAAAACTTTAGATGACAGACACTAATGCCATCCACACTCTGTCTCAGAGCCCAGCGCCTCCTCCTCCTGCTGTACATGATGCTGTCGTCTGCCCAATACCTGACTTTAGGTGCCAGACACTAATGCCGTCCACGCTCCGTTTCAGAGCCCACCGCCTCCTCCTCCTGCTGTAAATGATGCTGCCGCCTGCCCAGTAAATGACTTTAGATGCCAGACACTAAAGCCGTCCACACTCCGTCTCAGAGCCCACTGCCTCCTCCTCCTGCTGTAAATGATGCTGCCACCTGCCCAATACCTGACTTTAGATGCCAGACACTAATGCCCAGAGCCCACCGCCTCCTCCTCCGGCTGTAAATGATGCTGCCGCCTGCCCAGTACTAGACTTTGGATAATGCTGCCGCCTGCCCAGTACAAAACTCTAGATGCCATATACTAATGCTGTCCGCTCTCCGTCTCAGAGCCCACCGCCTCCTCAGCCTGCTGTAAATGATGCTGCGGCCTGCCAAGTACCTGACTTTAGATGCCAGACACTAATGCCGTCCCACCGCCTGCTCCTCCTGCTGTAAATGATGCTGCCGCCTGCCCAGTAGAAAACTCTAGATGCCAGACACTAATGCCATCCACACTCCGTCTCAGAGCCCAGCGCCTCCTCCTCCTGCTGTACATGATGCTGTCGTCTGCCTAATACCTGACTTTAGGTGCCAGACACTAATGCCGTCCACGCTCCGTCTCAGAGCCCACCGCCTCCTCCTCCTGCTTTAAATGATGCTGCCGCCTGCCCAGTAAATGACTTTAGATGCCAGACACTAATGCCGTCCACACTCCGTCTCAGAGCCCACCGCCTCCTCCTCCTGCTGTAAATGATGCTGCCGCTTGCCCAGTACCTGACTTTAGATGCCAGACACTAATGTCGTTGACGCTCAGTCTCAGGACACCCCCTCCCCCTCCTCCTGCTGTAAATGATGCTGCCGCCTGCACAGTACTAGACTTTAGATGCCAGATACTAATGCCGTCCACACTCCGTCTCAGAGCCCAATGCCTCCTCCACCTGCTGTAAATGATGCTGCCGCCTGCCTAGTACTGAACTCTAGATGCCAGATACTAATGCCGTCCACACTCCGTCTCAGAGCCCACCACCTCCTCCTCCTGCTGTAAATGATGCTGCCGCCTGCCCAGTACATGACTTAGGACACCAGACACTAATGCCGTCCACGCTCCGTCTCAGGGACCACCCCCTCCTCATCCTCTTGCTGTAAATGATGCTGCCACCTGCCAAGTACCTGACTGTAGATGCCGGATACTAACGCCGTCCACTCTCCGTTTCAGATACCACCGCCTCCTCCTCCGGCTGTAAATGATGCTGCCGCCTGCCCAATACCTGACTTTAGATGCCAGACACTAATGCCATCCACACTCCGTCTGAGAGACCACCGCCTCCTCCTCCTGCTGTAAATGATGCTGCCACCTGCCCAGTACCCGACTGTAGATGCCAGATACTAATGCCATCCATACTCCGTCTCTGAGCCCACCCCCTCCTCCTCCTCCTGCTGTAAATGATGCTGCCACCTGCCCAGTACTAGACTTTAGTACTAACGCCGTCCACATTCCGTCTCAGAGCCCACCGCCACCTCCTCCTGCTGTAAATGATGCTGTCGTCTGCCCAATACCTGACTTTAGATGCCAGACACTAATGTCGTTGACGCTCAGTCTCAGGACACCCCCTCCCCCTCCTCTTGCTGTAAATGATGCTGCCACCTGCCCAGTACACGACTGTAGATGCCAGATACTAATGCCGTCCACACTCCGTCTCAGGGACCACTGCCTCCTCCTCCTGCTGTTAATGATGCTGCCGCCTGCCCAGTTCCTGACTTTAGATGCCAGACACTAATGCCATCCACGCTCCATCTCAGAGCCCACCACCTCCTCCTCCTGCTGTAAATGATGCTGCTACCTGCCCAGTACTCGACTTTAGATGCCAGATACTAATGCCGTCCACACTCCGTCTCAGAGCCCACCGCCTCCTTCTCCTGCTGTAAATGATGCTGCCACCTGCCAAGTACCCGACTGGAGATGCCAGAGACTAATGCCATCCATACTCCGTCTCAGAGCCCACCGCCTCCACCTCCTGCTTTAAATGATGCTGCCACCTGCCCAGTTCCCGACTGTAGATGCCAGATACTAATGCCATCCACACTTCGTCTCAGGGCCCTCCGCCTTCGAATCATGCTGTTACTGCTGCTGCCTGCCTAGTACCCAACTCTAAATGCCAATTACTAATGTCGTCCACACTCCGTCTCACTGCTAAATGCCTCCTCCTCATGCTGTTACTGCTGCTCCCCAGTACCCAACTCTGGATCCCAGTTACTAATGCCGTCCACACTCTGTCTCAGGGCCCACCTCCTCCTTCTTCTGCTGTTACTGATGCTGCCGCCTGCTCAGTTACCAGCTCTCGATGCCAGTTACCAATGCAGTACCCGCTCCGTCTCAGAGCCCACTGTCTCCTCCTCCTGCTTTCACTAATGCCGCCTGCCCAGTACCCAGCTGTAGATGTCAGTTAACAAGGCTGTCCATGCCGCATTTTATAAAGTTACAGCTAGCAGATAGGAAAAGGCAGTGCCCTACACAGCAATGTCTCCACTAGCTACAGCTTCTACACTGTCCATATAGGTGATGGCCTCAAACAATAATGCCGTCCTTGCTCCGTCTCAGGGCCCACCGCCTCCTCCTCCCAGTACCCATCTCCAGATGCCAGTTAACAATGCCATCCACACTACTCAGGGCCCACCGCCTAGTCTTCCTGCTATTACTGCTGCTGCCTGCCCACTGTCCAGTACCCAGCTCTAGATGCCAGGCTAGACTCAAGCTCAACAGGATTTTCTTTCCCCGCTGATTCTGCCAAGCCCCGTTTCCTTTCATGTGCTTTCACTTAATAGCAGACCCTGGGACAGAGTGTGGAAGGCATTAGTAACTGGCATCTAGAGCTGGGTGTAGTGCATCTTTAATGACACCCCGAAGTGTGTAATCTGAAATTTGTGATTGAATGTAGAAAGCCACGTCTTCTGCTTCATCCATCGGTACCACGCTTTATCGGACTGAATTTCTGGGTATGTTACCCCTGGAACTGGGAAGTGGGACAGCAGTCCCTCTGTGTATGTTGGTGGGATGAGATGAGAAACACCGGTATATTTAACAGGAACCGAGAGGTCCTGGATGACCACATTGAGCCATGAAGTTATTGAGCTCAGCACACGTCTGGAGACTTCTCCACAAAAAGTATGTGGCTGTCCTGGGAGACTCCATTCAAAGATCCGTCAACAAGGATCTTGTGAAAATACTGCAGAATGATGAGTTTCGGACTGAGAAGCAGCTGAAAGGGAAGAGTGAGATGTCATTTGCAAACGACACATTGGGGGATCGCGGGGTGAAATGCACAATGCCATAATTTACCGCCAAGTGTGTCATTACAGAACTGACCACCAACTTGTACGGTTCTATTTCCTAACCCATGTTTCTTTAAAGTACATAAAGAGCGTGCTGGCCAACTTCCAACATGGACCTCAGCCCAACGTTGTCATCATCAACTCGTGTATATAGAATGTTATCAGGTATCATGAGCAATCACTGCAAATGTACAAAACCAACCTGGACCATCTGTTTATTCGGCTCACCGAGGTGCTGAGCCCCATATGTCTAGTGATATGCAACATGTCCATATCTGTTGGATTCAAAGCTGGTGAAGTGCTAGAGTACCCAATTCCTAATGTGCGCTGGGACATCATAGAAGGGAATTTCTACAGGGCCACACTGGCAGATTTGCACCAATTGGATGTGATTGACTTGCACTTCCACTTCCACTTCAAGCTGCGCTCCAGGGTTAAAGATGCCACCCACTCGAATCAGCTGGCTCATCGGAAGTATACCTGCATCCTGATGGCTCATATTGATTAAGCCTGGGGCGTGCAGCAGGAACAGCAGAAAGAGGAGGCGTTGGGCCCTGAGACAGAACAAGGAGGGCATTAGAAGTTGAGGCCATCACCTATATGGACAGTGTCGAAGCTGTAGCTATTGGAGACATGAATGAATGAACGAGATTCCAATCTGTCCCTACCTACTATGTAGCGAAACCACATGAAAGGGAAAAGGCTTGGCGGAATCAGCGGGGAAAGAAGACCCTGTTGAGCTTGAGTCTAGTCTGGCATCTAGAGCTGGGTACTGGGCAGTGGGCAGACGGCAGCAGTAAGAGCAGGAGGAGTAACACAGCCATCCACACTACATCTCAGGGCCCACTGCCACTGTAGGGACAGTGGGAATCTCATTCATTAGTTATGACCACCAGCTGCAGCTGAGACAAGGGGTGTGGTCATTACATACAACAACACAGAAACAAGTGAAAACAAAGAGACTGTCAGATAACCTCATGTGCAGCTTGTCTCACAGATCTTCTAACCTCAGTCACTGAAGGGACCGTGACATATAGAAAATCAAGCTCCTTGAGAGATACTTTGGTCCATAGTCATTTTTACCACCTGGTACCACATTGTCTGAATGATGTCTTGTCCTTTAAGTCTTTTCTGTAAATATATATTCTTCTTTTTTGATTGTGTTTATATCTCATTTACTGACTATGAGATCATAACTATGTAGATATGGGTGCTGACAATGTTCTTGTTTATTAGATGTCAATGTCTGTCATATGCTAATTACCATCTTTTATAA
This sequence comes from Pyxicephalus adspersus, assembly GCF_032062135.1. NCBI lineage: Eukaryota > Metazoa > Chordata > Amphibia > Anura > Pyxicephalidae > Pyxicephalus > Pyxicephalus adspersus. The sequence goes on along the minus strand of NC_092862.1, from coordinate 89,480,143 downwards.
GATGACTATGCTTTTTGAATGGACTCTTTTTAATATTAATACATGAACATCTATGTACAGCGTAATTGTAAGTACATGTTATGTTGCGAAAACTTGTGAAACCAGGAAAGGACCCTCTGCGTTATGTTCAAGGGAAGTGGTTTACATTATTAATCCATTTTTTGACTAGGATGTGTTCTTCCCTTTTTTTCACATTTTGTTCACTTTTTTACTTTGAAAAATAAAATATTGTATTTTTTTCTTTTTCTGAACTTTAGATATAAGGGACGGGCGGGTGCTTGCTCATAAGATAGTAGGTGCCGCCCCTTTTAGCGGCCCTTCCCCCTTATAGTGGTGAGGACTGCAAGCATACCCCTTGTTTGGATGTCCGAGAATATGTCTGATTTCCAGGGCCTGGCAAACAAAGGAGATATATGTCTCCAAGCCACCTGTTTTGTTTTTATTTAAACTCTCTGATCATGGCACCAGTACTCAATTGAGTCTGGAGAGCTGTGGATCTTAACGTCCAACTGCTTGTACCCTAGCAGTGGCGTCTTATATCCAGGAGTGTCAGTTTAGGATTTTTCATCTCTTTTCTCTTTATATTTTTCCTTTTGGTGTTTGATCGATAACCTTCCCTTTGGATCATAGATCATGTCTATGCTTGATAGTGTTTTCCTTCCTCCTGCTATCTAATACCATACAAGGTAGAATACCACGTTTTTATTGATTTACCTATATGCTCATGTTTAAAGCTCAATGTCTTTAAATGTAGCGGATATTAAGCGTCATAGAGCTAGATGATTTATATAAAGTTGGATCCAATAGCTATTCCTCTAAATTACCATGTTGTCTTTATAGAGTACGCCTGTTGGTCGGTTAGTTACTAGTTTGGGGAGTTGTATACATCCTTGCAAAAGCTCCATCCATGATATTTATGACAACCACTGGGTAACTATATGCATAAACAAGATGTACTTGACAAATGTAATATCTGCAAACCACAACGAATAAGTCTCACTATTACTGATACATCTTTTTTATACAACTAGATACATGGTTACTAACCTGGGGTACATGTCGTTTTCTGTTTTCACCAGAACACAACAAATTTCTAATCAATTGGATCTGCAGCTGTTTTTAAAGAATTTGAATATTGCTGACGCTTACCATCAACTGTAAGTGATCAATTTAGGATAATATAATGACTTTGGAAGCCATTTCCTCTTTGTGCTGACTTTAGATTGATAAAATATTGTAGTTTTTGGTTTATTTACAAACATAGTTTTTGTAGTTTTTTTACTTTAGTGTTGCTTTGGGGTCGCCCACACTCCCCTGAGGAAGCCTTAATAGGTGAAACGCATCGGGGAGGGAGACCCTTTCTGATTTCTGTACTCCTGTTTGCTTTTTAGATGCACAAAAAGGTGAATGGTACTGAAAGTGTTATGCTATAATCCATATATATTATTCGAATACTGTTTTCATCCAACATTTTTTAACATTTACAATTCAATAAAAATTTCTGTTTTATAATACAAAGTTTATGAGTGCCTTTATAAAAGCCTCTCCCATTTTTTTATCTTTCTTCTCTGATTTGTCCTTCTTTTGATCATTTGGTTGAAGCCGGAGGCTAGGCACATTTTGGTAACACCAAGGACAATATTAACTTACCCTTCTGGAAACAGTAAATGCAATAATGTTTTGCCTTGCCTAATATTACAGTGCTAGAGATTATTATAGTTTACTGTAGCAGAATTTGTTCTTATTGGATACACTTGAAAGGCAGTACTCATTACATGTTGTGATTTACCTCAGGGGTCATGATCCCTAGCCTTGATGTGTTTTGAAATACTGCTAGTTAATATGACCTCTTGCCTTTTACAGGCTGATGATTGGTTTATAATTGACTTATTGCTGACTTTCTGATTATGCTCAGTGCTATCTGAACATTATTTTAGCTGTCTCAGGGATTGTTTCTCTTTGCCCTGGTATATGCATAGGTCTTTATCTGTGATTTTGCCTAGGCTCCTATTATTATACCTTAAAATACTGCTGTTTACTAAATTTTGCTATATGTTTGGTATCCTATCTCTATGGTACTGCCCTCATATGCTGTGGTATATACTTACCTCCTTAAAAACATTCTCAGGTTGCCCTATTGCTCTTTGGGGGGGTCTCCCAGCAGGTACGATATGTCTGGGCGTGGTCGGGGGCTCTCTTGGGGCCTATTTTCCGCTTAATAGGTGGTGCCAAATATATGATATGATGACCAGATAATTGTCTGGTGATTGTTCCGGAGATTGTTGGGTCTTCAACTCCTATAGAGGTGTTGGTATACCTACCCGGTGTGTTTGTTCCCTGAAGTCCTTTTGTAAGCCACGGGGACTGACTGATACTGAACACCCCATGGTTGCCATTTTGCGACTATCCTACATTGGTTTATTGTTTATGTGTATGTTCTTGTTTTCTATTGCGACTGTTCCCCCTTGCCAGTACCTGCCCAGCTCCCTTCCTTTCTTGTCCTCTAAAATATACTCAAGAGCTTACGCTCAACTTCTATCTCTGTTTCTTTGAGCAGCGCTGGGGTCTAAGCGATGTTCATCCTATCATAGAATATAATGGCTACTAAAATCTTATCTCTCAACGTGTGGGGACTGAACTCCAATACTAAGAGGAAATTTTCGCTTAGGGAATGTAAACGTCAATCTGCAATCTGAGGTTATATTTCTGCAGGAGACACATTTTGATAGCTCAGGCACTTTTAATTTTGCCTCTAAATACTATCCTGGAGTCTATATGGCTAACTCCCCCTCTAAAAAACAAACGGGGGTTGCAATTTTGATTCAGGACTCTTAAATTCTCCCCCACCCGCACAATTACTGACCCGAGGGAAGATTTATTATTCTGCATGGTACCTTCCGAGGTGTCCCTCTGACAATGTGCAATATTTACACCCCTAATGCGGGTCAGATTAGGTTTCTTATATGACAGCTGGAGGATCCAGCATCCTACGAGCAGACAGTATTCCTTTTACTCCCCTCCTCACCAAACACATACCCGCATTGATTACATTTAATAATTTACCACTATTGAGGAATAGTGTCTCTGCAGATATCCACCCTATTTCATGGTCCAACCATGCCCCGCTCACTTTGGAGGTTCTTTTTACTCCCTCTACAACTAGAATCTGGTATTGGAGACTAAATGATTTTCTCCTTAAAAACATGGACACCAAATTGTCCCTCACCACAGGAACTCCAATTTGCAGAGTGCTCCAACGTTGCAGGCTTTGAGAACCGCAGGGGAACAACTCACTAGTAGCCCATCTGTGGGAAGTGATCTCTCTCTGCTCCAAATTATGGGCCTTGGAGCTGAGGAAAGTTTGTTGGATGATGCAACAAACTAGGCAGCTTTATTATCACAAGGGCAACAAGGCTGACACGCTACTAGCACGCAAACTGAGGGATGCACAAACTAACTCCTCTCCTATGGCCATTAAGGACAAGAAGGGGATACTTAGGTATGACCCCTCTCACATAGCTTCCCGGTTTGAACAATATTATACTCATCTGTACCACACAGTACATCAGGCACAAAGCAACATGAGCCCAACTTTGCAATCCTCCTATTGACTCCTACTTAGCGGAATTAGATCCCCCCCCAATTAAAGGCGGAACACCTGGAGCATCTTAACAGCCTCATCACCGAAGAGGAGATCTCGAAGGTTATTTCTCATATCCCTTTACATAAAGCTCCTGGTTCTGACGGTTTACCGAATTTATATTATACAAAACTGTAAAAAAAAAAAAAAAAACTATATAAAACTTTTCTGACAAATTTGCTCCAACACTTAGTGGATTTATTCAACGATTGCTAAAATGGGGTTCGCGGGCTGCCTATCAGCCTCTGTCAAATTGCCTCATGCCTCCTCCAGGCTATTTTCAATTAAAAATGGGACACGACAGGGATGCCTCTTGTCCCCTTTTTTTTTTGCTCTCAGTATTGAGCCACTTGCAAAGAAAATCCGATCCAACCCCAATATTCTGGGTGTCCCAGTGAAAGGATCCTCCTGTAAAATCTTGCTATGTGCAGATGACTTTCTTCTTACACCAACGCAGCCTCTTACCACCCTCCCGAATTTATGGGCTGAGCTACACACTTTTACCACACTTTTATTAATACCACCATTACAACTCTCAGCATTGCAAGATAGATACGTAATATTGTGGCAGGATTATTCATTGAGTTACATAGGCACTCAGATCACAGCTACATATAACCAACTATATGCTCGTAATTTTCCTCCGCTATTTCAGGAGATATACAATTATCTGAACAAATGGAAGGGGCACTCTTTGCTGCTCTTGTTACATATTGCGTCAGTAAAAATGATGCTTTTACCCAAGCTCCTTTATTCATTTAAGACCCTTCCGGTCCAAGTCCCTATTTTGACCCTGAAAAAACTACAAGCTGGTTTTTTGAATTTTATTTGGGTGCATAACAGACATAGACTGTCCAAGACAGTGGTTTGCACACCCAAAGATCTGGGAAATCTCATTAAATATTATTTATATATTATTTAGCAACTCATCTCCTCTATTTGCCCTCATAGACTAAACTATTCTCCTCCAGTATCTGCCGGGAATTGGAAGAGGCCTGGCTTGCCCCTCTACATCCCATTGTGATGGTATGGAGCTCCTCTATGTTGTTAACAGATAGACTTGCTTTTTACCGATGGAGTTTATGAGAAATAAATGGAGAGCTTACAAGTCTAAGTATGGTCTCTCCTCTCCAGCCTCTGTACTTGCCACTTTTTTACACCCCCCCCCCCGATACCTGATAGTCTAACCAGATCCATGTGGCAACCATGGTGAGAAAGAGGACTTTTTCACATTAGAAATATTTTGCATGCGGTGGAGAAGAGATACTCTCCTTCCCAGAGTTACAGAAGACATTTGACCCTCCACAAACATCCTTTTTTGCATACTTGCAGATCAGGCATTATGTTCTTTCTCTTCAACAATCGCTCAGATTTACTCAAAAACTTCCCTTTGAGAGGGTATGTGCAGATGGTCCTTATGCTAAGGGTCTTATCCCCTCCATTTATTGCCTACTCCATGTGTCCGCACAGGAGACTTCTGGTAAATTTGCTTACATGAGCACCTGGGAAGCTATTTTGGGCCGGACTTTTGACAGGGAGGATTGGTCTGATATTTGGGAGGCAGCAAACAAAAGCTCAATTTGCACCCTTTATAAAGAAAATTTGTACAAGATTTTGTTTCGGTGGTATCACACACCAGATGTGCTCCACAGGCTGTTTCCAGAGGTAGACCCTAATTGTTGGCGATGTGGTTCCCAACGCGGGACTCTAGAGCATATCTTCTGGTTTTGTCACATTATACAAAGGTATTGGGATAGAGTAAATCAGCTACCGTATTTTTCGGACTATAAGACGCTCCGGCCTATAAGACGCACCCAATTTTAAAGGAGAAAAACCTAGAAAAAAAAGATTCTGAACAAAATACTAAAAAATCGGAGAGCGAGGAGAAGAAGCACGCAGCATCGCGGGATCGCGGTATCGGATGAGTATGATTTTTTTAAATTATATTTAACATGTATTCGGTGTATAAGACGCACCCACTTTTCCCCCCCAGTTTTGGGGAAGAAAAAGTGCGTCTTGTAGTCCGAAAAATACGGTAATTGGAAGAGTGACCCACCAACGATCCCCCCTAGATCCACTACATCATCTGCTGGGTTTACCCTTTTTACGGGTCTTCCCAAACTTACATCTAAGCTCATCACACATATTTTGGTGGCGGCCCGCACCCTGATTTCCCCAAAGTGGAAGTCCACTCTCCCTCCCTCTCTAGAAGACTTTTATGCCCGTATTCAAGATGTTCGTTTGATGGAGTATCTTACTGCTCTACTCAGGAATAACATGGATAAATTTGAACGGGTCCAGGAACCTTGGGATTTTTTTATTATGCCCAATTACAGGTTTAATGGGTTAATTTGATCCTGTGCACTCCCTATTATCAATACTGGATTCTCATTGCTTGCCATGTTTACTATTTAGGATTACATTGTTTATGCTATAGTCCACCACTGTTTTTTTGTTTTTTTCATATATATATATATATATATATATATATATATATATATATATATATGCTATTTAAATGGCTTTTTGTTAATGTATTGATATCCATTCTGTATACTGTGCTTCATGTTCTTCTTTGTTTTGTTTTTTGTTGTATATGAAAATTTCCAATAAAAACTCGGTTTCAAAAAAAAAAAAAGTCTTTTTTTTTTTTTTTAAAGTGTTACTTTGTATTAGCAATCTTTTATAGTACTACAGTAAAACTAGAAAAAAACACCATTGTAGAAATCAGTCTTGATGATCTTGTGATGCATAGACCTCCAAACCAGGAAAAAATATGGACATTTACCCCCTAAAAATGAGGAAAGGCAGAGCGTAGAGCTTGTAGAGCGTGTCGTATCAATACTACCATATACCAAGTATAAAAAAAATTAGCCAGATAAATGAATGACATTTTGCTCATGTTGTAAAATGTTGCTGGCTGTCTCACTGGTTACAACCTTATTGGATAATAATATAGAAGAAAGTTGTGTTCATTACACAATAGTCAAGAGTCACTTTTAACTTTACCAGGGCCCCAATCCTGTAATAACTTCACTTTCTAAGGTTTTCAAAAGGTACCTTTTTTTAAATTTACAGCTGTCCGAGTTGTTCATGCTAATTCTCAAGTTCTGTAGTTCATAAAAGAACTATTAGGGCTCTTTCACACCCGCGTTGTTAAACGGCATGAATGGCATAGCAATTTATCGCTTTTGGGAACCATGCCACAGCTGCCTCAATCAAAATTGGGAGAAATTGAAGACTTCAGGTTTGAAATATCCATTAGGAAAGCAATTGGCAGCCAAATGTTCAATCCTTATCCCTTAAGAAAAACATTACGTCCATGTTAAAACACTGAAAAACCTAAGACAAAACTACCAGATATGTTTGATGTTTTTTTATTACATTACTATTTCTCCATTTCTGTTTGATAAACTTCAGTAATACATCTTTTTTCTACTTTAAATTTGCAAATATACCCCAAATTAAAAATTAAACATTAAAGAAAGTGAAAGTGCTTTTTTCCCCCTGGAACTTGATAAATGTTTTCTTCCACCCAATAGGTTGCATGTCAGCTATCAGATTTTAGGTCAGATATCAATACCAAATAGGCCTCTAATAATTGTATTCAAATCTTTTTCTACATTTCTTCAAGCATTAGGATGTTCTACAATACTATATTTTATATTTTTGCAGCTTCCTCACATGCTAGTATCTGCTTGCCCTCTTGTGGCGTTTTGTTAGTAAGGATGTTAGGTATCCCAGCAGTTAATCTTTTTTCTATTGCAATGTGTTTAACGTGTTCATTTTCAAATTTGCGTAAATTCCATATTTTTCCTAATAGTTAAGTATCTGTTGCATACTTGGATTTTTTTTAAATAGTAAAAAGCATTTTACTCTTGGATTTTATCTAAATAGTTTCCAAAAGAATAAGTCAGGAGATCAGTCATTGAAGTGCACACCTCATTTTATATAACCTTAATGAATAACTAGTTTTCCATTGTCTGACCTCATGAAAAAACAATATTAGGAGCTATATTGCTTTATTATCACCAAAGAAAGAGTATTTCATCTAGGTTTTATTATATAATATATATTATCTGGAATGACCCAAAAACATAAGACATCAAACATAAAGCACTATTTGATAGGTTTCTTCCTCAATATTTTAAGCTATTGAATGACCAGGCTGTCCACTCATTCTGGAAAAAAAGAGCAACATACATTACTGGCCATGCAACTTTGAGGGCCTTATTTTATATATATTATACTATAAACTATTGCCCATGATAATATTATGAATTAAAGTTGATTTTTAAGGGAAGAATAGTGATTAAATACTCCCTCAATTTTTAAATTAATACAATTAATCTTTCAATTATATAAATTATTAAACCTTTATTTATTAGCAACCCGCCCATTCACCCATACTGTTCTTTAGGTTCCCCACATTCGTGATTATAATGCTGTTCATACCTTCCTGAAAATATCACAGCACCTTGCTTTATACCCTACCTATGCCAGCCTATGTTACACCGACATTTTAAACTAACCATCCCTGGTCCCTTAATAAAAAATTGATGGACCAGGGACAGAAAAGCTGAGGGCAAAGGGGCTGGATGATGTTGAATGTCCATCAAGCAGGAAATAAGGTGGCCTCTGTCTGACATGCTTCAACCTATAGTGCAGGGGTGTCAAACTCTGGCCCCTGGGTCAAATCTGGCCCACAAGGTCTTTTTTTGGCCCTCCAAAGAATTCTGAAGATGAATTACATGTGGCCCGCCCGCTACCACAATCCCCGGCATCACTCGCATCACTGCTATTGACTGCTCCATAGACGCAAGCAATGCTGGGAAGTGTAGTCTCGACATCACTCCTATGTGACAAGTGAGAGAACTCTGCCCCTCCCTGTCCCCCTCTCACACATCACAGGCATCACACAGAGCCCTGTCTTCCCCCTCCCTGGTGTTTCCCATCAGCCCACGTCTATAGGGTTGCCAGGGATGTCATTGTGTGTGAGAAGGCTCAGTGTAACAGTGGGAAGGAGGGAGTAAGAGGGGCAGTGCGAGGTGGGCAGTGTGAGGTGAGCAGTGTGAGGAGGGCTGTGTGAAGAGGGCAGTGTGAGGTGGACAGTGTGAGGAGGGCAGGGTAAGGAGGGCAGTGTTGGGTAGGCAGTGTGATGTGACCTCTGACAGGTGAACTGCAGCTTTTCTGTCACTATAGGCTTGTAGTGCAATATCTGTGCAATCTTCTGCCATTCAATTCATTTTCAGTTTCATTAGCTCCAGTAACTTTTGTGTCATACTCGGGATATATAAATAAATATAGGTTTAGCATTTTTTTTTGTTAGTGGATCATTTTTATTTTGAAATTTTTTTGAGTTTAAAATGTAAAAAAAATTCTTAGTCCTCTTTCTCTATTAATACCTTGTTCCAGATTGAATGTTAAGCAAAACCTCTTTGTTTCCAAATGAAAATGTTTTATATCTAATGAGAAGGAAAAACTTCCCGCTAAATTTCCCGCTTTAAACTTCTTTAATTTAGAGATGCTGGACGCGCGTACATTTGCGCCGGTCAGCGACCTCTATTAGCTTGAGTCGGGCCCAAGTTCTAGTGAACTCGCCTGCCGGTTTCCTGCCAGTTAAGGCGATTAATTTTCAGCTGCGCGATTCAGAAGGAGATGTTAACCTCAATGATGAGGTGATAGCAATTGATTAGCGCACACCTGCGCCCTGTTCTGTGCGCATCTCCAGTCCATTTTACAGGTCAACTTGAATCTTTAATGCTTGATTTTTTTTTTGTAAGCGTTACTTTTCTATGTTACAATCTACTCCATCACAAACTTGCTTCATTTACAGTTACATTTGTTGCACTTCTTGTTACTTTTTCCTTTGGTTGCAACACTGCAAACTTATTTTCTATCACGCTGGATATATACTAAGTGGGACTTTCAAATAAGTCATCACACAATAGTATGAGTGTAAAAAAATATGTGAACAAACATGTGTGACCTCATAAAAATTTTGTTTGTTTGACTTTAGAGAAATCAAATATTTTAGTAAAGGATTATAGGCAAAGATGTTATAATACATGTATTAGGGAACATTTAGTGATTTCACTTGTGTGTGTATATCAAAATACATTTAAATGTATACAAATACATATGCATTTTAATTAGTACTATTTTAACTGGACTGGTTTGTGTGTGTGTGTGTGTGTGTGTGGGGGGCTACGATGGTATGCATTGATGTGATTTTTTGTAATCCTCATGACTGTTAGTTTCATCTGTTGCTGCAATGTTTTTGTGCCTGGTTCATAATGCCAGTTTCTGTATTATTTAGGTGTTTACACAAAACAAATAGTACTAGTATATCAATGTTCCAAGGCCAAATCCACTTTGTGCCAAACATTTTCTTGCTTTTCAATCCCTTCAGGGTGTTTTTGCAGATTTGAATGGCATTTTAGATCTTGGCCCACTATATATAATTTACTTACTCACCTCAGCTTGATAGTGGAAGCACATAAAGGTGGATTCCTTCTTTTAACCTGAAGCAATATCCTCCATGAATGTTGCTTGTAGCCAAGCCCATGATATCCAAAATCATACGAACAAATAGGCAATCTTTGCAATGTGAAGCAATATGGTCCAAAAAGCCCTCTTTGCCTATTTCTTCCTATAATTTCTCTTTTCTATGTATATGTACACACATCTAAATGCAAACATACATGTTTGGCTTTATGTGCACTCATGTCTTTACATAAATGAGTGCATATGAGGAAAAACATGCAATATACAGAAAAAAATACAAACTTACCTTAATGAGGACTGTGCAAAAGTGCAGTGCATTTTTCAACTGATAAAACAGTTCAGGCGCACGTAGCGGGTCTGTCGTGACGCACAACTATGAGCTACACGAGCCTAAAGTTTGGCGCACAACTATGCGCATCAAACAACTCAGTTTTAATAAGAGAATTGTGCGGTTTTTAGCCTTACAAATAATTCAGAGGAAGGAACAGCTTAAAAACAATCACAATTGTCTTTTTAAACTGTGTCCTGGGAGATTGGAAAGGCGATCACATAACAACCCCCCAAAAAACAAAGGACAATATTTTAGAAACAACTTTATTCAAAAGAAACATTTGCTAAAAGGTCACAAAAAAATATAAAAACATCAAAACCAAAAAAAAAAAAAAAAAACACACATCACTAAACTTTACACTAAATGACAAAAAAATTAAAAAGAACAAACAAAACACATGTAAACCCACACTTCCATGTAAAGCAAAAATAGTTCAAAAATATATATATATATATATATATTTATATACACACACACACACACACATATACATATATATCTAGAAGAAGCAAACAAGAACATGTGTGTGCTTGTGACTTTTGTGGGAAAATCTAGTCTGATGGCAAAGCCGAGGTTCCGCACGGACAGTCGCAAGATTTTCCCGCAGGCGGCTCCTCCGATCAGGCATCTTAAGCCTTATAGGCGCCTATGTAGAGGAGCTGAACTCCTGAACAGGAAAGAAATAGGTCATTTTAAAATATGCTTTTTTCTTAGCACATATAGATGTTTTAAACATTTGAACAGCACAAATATTTTTTTAAGGCTAAGGCTAATATGTGTGCCATTAGAAAGAATGCTTTTTTAGGGCAACAGTGACTTTTAATGCAAGCTCGCCAGTGTAAAACTGCCGGGGATGCACGGCTCCAGCAGCGAGCTCATTTAGTAGGTGAATTGCGCGACGGCTTCTGATTTTGGATTGCGAATACGAATGCGCGACCGAGCCTCTGATTTTGCTTAGTGAATCAGGACCAGAGTCTCAAGTCAATGCTCTCTCTCCTCCCTGTTGTGCCATGCTGACAAAGAAGCTGAACTTTTGGGACTTACCACTACAGATGTCAAAATGAGTCGGTAAGTGTATATGCTGTGCACACCAGAGCCTTAGCCCTCAGCCTGTAGCAGTATATTGTACAAGTTGCAGGTCAGTTGTTCTTCTGTTCTGGTCTGGTCCAAAGCCTGAGGTCTCAGATATATCAGTGCTGTCTTCAGCATGCCCTTGTTTATTTAAGTTTAAAAAGCCAAGCAGCTCAGTAGCTGCAGCTTAGTCAGTTTATGCTAAGCTTAAAAACTGCTTCAGCCATCCAGCCATTATGAGCTGCAAATGAAACACGACATCTTGCTGTAATTTCTCCCTTCCTTATTGGGAATGAATCAATGGGTTGTAATATTGCTCACTTTTGCAAGTTTCTATTTAGCTCTTTAATTCTGTCTAAAGTTAATAAAAAAGGTGCTTTTAAAAATCTTTATTGGTTTGTAACATCATCTCTTCTGCAAATCCACTGAGGGGTTAAGGCAAGCTGTTATTCTGTATTCATTTTAAGTTTTTAGGCACAATGTAGACCACATTCTATTACACTAGGGAACAATTTTGAACACATTTTTTGTTGACTTCAGTTTTTAAGCTTATTTACATTAAAATAGGTATGCTGATTGTGAAAGTGCAGTTAGTTTTCTTCTAATACGTCAGGTTTTTTCCCTACCGCTTATATTATTGGGATTACTGTAGTGTGGATTTGTAAAAGCTATTAACACGCAAGACAGTGTGGTCAGAGGTTGTGCGCTGCTCTACGTAGTGAGTAAGCAAAACTGAATTTTCTACTTACACATGTATTTCCTTTTCTTTCAGATCATATCTGGCTCTGCTGTTTCTCGTCAGAAGTGCCTAAACAACCCTGATTCATTTTGTTACATCTGTGGCAGATTCACCATTCCCAGTCAAAGGGCGAACATCAGCACATTTGTAGAGCAAGCCTATTTGGCATATTTCAAGGTTAAACCTATACCTATGGTTTGGAACCAGGAGATCATTTCAGTGACAGTAACTTTTGTATAGTGAAAACTTCAGGCTATAACAGGAAAAATAAATTTAACATAGCGTGTCCTAGTCTACCACCAGCTATGCGCCCAGTGGCTCATTCAGATGAAATCCCAATGCCAATTTTGGTTATTCTACCCTCTCTTGAAGAACATGATTATGGTGATGAACTAGGTGACAACAATGATGACGTGTTTGAATTGAAGAGGACTCTGTTTATAAGGGATTTGATCAAGCATGAGTTGAATAATTTGGCACGTGATTTGGGGCTATCGAAGAAGGCTTCAAAACTCCTAGCATCAAGACTGCGTGGGAAAAACTTACTTGAAAAAGGTACGTAGGTATCGTACTTTCGAACCAGAGAAATTGCATTTCTGCAGTACTTTAGAACCAACAGTGGCTTTGTGTATTGCCATAACATACCTGGTTTAATGGAGGAATTGGGAATTCCAATCTATAATCTCAAATGAATGGCGAGTATTCATCAATAGCTCAAAGTGGAGCTTAAAGTGTGTCCTCCTTCACAAATGACAATATATTTGGATCAGTCCCAATTGGCCATTTAGTTTCTCTTTGTGAAGAATATGCAGACATTAAGAGAGTCATTGCCTCTGATTCATCAAGCAGAATCGGATTATCGGTCGCGCATTCGTATTCGCGATCCAAAATCGTACTCGATCGCGCTATTCAGCAACTGAAAAAGATCTGAGCTTTAGAGATCCTCCTTAATCGCGCAGCTGAAATCTAATCGCCTTAATTGGCAGATTCGCGCTCCCTATTTTGAAGGCTGGAATCCGGCTGGCAGTGAGGCGAGTGTATGCGCACACTCGAGTCCGGACCGCGGTAATCCGCGATCGATGGCCGCGCGTACTTTCGTGCTTCCAGCGAGCGCGGATTTTATTGATGAATCAGGGGCACTGAGTTTTTGCAATATCACCAACACAATTGGGTCATCTGTGTTGACCTTAAAATGATATGTTTCCTTCTGGTCAGCAACGTGTATATACCAAGTATCCCTATTATCTGTGCATGTGGGACAGCAGAGCTCGTGAGAGGCATTGGGTGGAAAGGGATTGGCCTCCAAGATCTGCCCTAAAACCAGGCAATCCCAAAATTCTACATGAGCCACTTGTTGATAGAAAGAATATTAGCATTTTGCGGGATTGTCCTAACATTGAACACTCCGGGAAAAGCTATAAGCGTAAAGTTTTACCTTAACCTCTTACCCGATTAATTTTCAAATGTTTTACTGTAAAAAATGTCATAGAGTAACAATAAATCCTTTGTATGAACAAAAGAAATTGAAATAAACAGTACATTCAAGTTATTATTTCATTATTTTTTCATTGTATGTAAAATTTGTATGTTTTTTGACAAAATGGAGGGTGCCCTGTATCGTAAAAACTAGATGTGATAGAAACAAACTGGGGTAATACCTGGATTCACCAGCCAAAAATTAGTAAAAAAATCAAGTGTAAGATCTAACTCAACAAAAATGCGTTCCCCATTGTTATGAATTTTACCACTTTCCCTTCAGTTCATTCTTCTTACAAGTCTTTTTAATAACTTTACTAGCATGGTAATTGAAAAGTTTTAGTATAATTTGCACTTAGAAGTACTTTAGCTTTTATTGTAAAAGAAGCAAAGCATTATGTGCCCTATAACATATAGCGTATTGACAAATCCACCTTGGGTTAGATAACCATCTTGGTTCAGTTGGAACAGTTCCTGGCTACATTTCCTATTGCATAACAAAAAAAGCATGTACTGCTGTCCCATTTATCAAGTTATATAAATTTTGTAGCAATAGGAAAAAGTCATAAGCCATTTTAATATTTTTTAACACCATCTACAACTTCAATTGTGATCCAGCAAACCTGGAATGGATCTAAATGCATTTGGTAACAAACAGGTCTACTGTTTTCTGTTACATATAGTCAAGGTTCCTCACTGAGCATTGTGTTTAGAATAGGTCTTTTACTTGTATTTAACCTTCAAATCATCTGGCCTAAATAACTAGCTTTATGAGTTTTAGCATTGTTGTGAACATTTACTGTATGTAGTATATAAGTCTGAGTTAAAGGTGCCCTATTTCCGACAAAGGAAATGCTTTAGATTTTGGTTGGACAGGAATGCTGTCTCTAGTCTGGATAATATCTGATGGGCTGGAAGGCCTTTACATCTGTATTCCATCTCAGCATATTTCAAAAAATTTCGTTCAGGAATGGCTGTTTAGCCCTAATATGGGGGTCTAGAGTAACTTCATGTGATTTTGTATGTGACAAATGAGACACACTGCACATACCATTCACATCAAGATTTCTTTGTTTTGCAGGGCTATCCTTGTGGCGTGTGGGGTGCCTAGTCCAGTTGGAGCTACATGATATCCTTGGCAGAGATCGCCTGGTGACTATGGAGGGGATGCTAATGCAGCACACTCTTGTGTGCATTATGTTCAGAGCATTCCTCATACAGGGGGAAACCCAGCCTTGCTCAACGGGCTCTGATGTGGGGAGATCCTGAGAAAATGGGCATGCATAAGGAGTTGGGCATGCCCAATTTCACTCGATGGACGGGCGCCACATGCGACATCGACATAATTATGGCTTGTGTTTGCCATGGTTACCAAGGCCGACATGTTACGGGGCGCGTAATACGAAATGGTAACTCCGTTATAGGGAGACCATTCTGGTGAGGGGACGCTGTTTTTGTAGGAGTCAAGGAGATAGCACTGAGGCCAAGATCAACTTTGAATTGAGTTGTGAATTCAAAAGTATATATTAAGAAGACTTTGAAGGAAGTACAAGTAAGTTCAATACGATTTATGACTACCTGGTTGAAATTGGAGGGTTAGCAATTAAATGTTTATATTTAATTTATATTTATATTTATATATATATTAAATGCTCTCCTCTCTTTCTGGATTCAATTGGTTGCATTAAAGGATATATAAGATATGAGAAGTCGATTTACATGATTGGATTCATTGTAGATTTGATACAAATGTGCTTGGAAGGTAAATTAATTAGATATTGGTTAATAATATATGAGGTGATGGTATATTTAGGGAACCAATATAGAATTTTGGTTTGCTCTGTTGTAGGTTAGTAAGAATAATGGAAAATTGTTGTCATACCTACCTGTAATTTTCCTTTCCTGTAAACTCCTCCTGACAGCATGTACACATGGGTAATCTTCCCCCCTTGCTTTCCACAGGACCCTTTTACTAAAGCAATAAAAGTAACCTTCCTCTCCTATACAGGTGTTCTGTTATAAGCTCATTACAGGATAAGGGAGGGAAACATGCTGTCAGGAGGAGTTTACAGGAAAGAAAAATTACAGGTAAGTATGACAACAATTTTCCATTTTCCTGACACTCCTCCTGACAGCATGTACACATGGGATGTAACAAGCAAAAACATAAGGGGAGGGAAGAAAACCACAAAATGCCACAGAAACAAAGTTACTCTTTAGAAAGACCCACTTGTCAAATGGAAACCATTAGGTGGCTGAAGCTCCAACCTCTAAAGCTAAACTTCCAACGGGTTATTTACAGATCACTTCCGTAGATACTTCTGAAATTAAAATCTATAAGGTTGCCCCTTCCTTAGTTGAATGTCTCTTGAATCAAGTTCCCATGATGTAAGCATACCACATGGTATTAAAAACACTGGAATGCAAAACCTGTCACAGATACTGCTGTGTTCCGTAGAGGATTGCTAGAGAGGCTGACTAGAACATCCACAACTATAAAACCATTGTTTCTTTGAAGGTAAATGGAGAAAATCTTCCTCATTTTCATGAGAACCTTCAGAAAATGAGTGTCTCAATGCTGAGGCATTACTTCTCAGTTGGAGTGATACACAGGATAGACCTTAAACAAGACATTCAATAATAGATGCATATACATTTCAAGAAGATATGTGCAATCTGGCTCCTTCCCAAGAGGGTGCATACTTCTGAAACCATGCTTTGTCATAGTCACCGTAAGTCAAGAATTTCATCTTCCATGTCCATTTTCTTATTGAGCAGACCAAGACTGGATAGAAGGGAAGTTCCCTGAGAACTTGTTGGGACCAAAGGCAAGTCCTATGCTGAAAAGAATTACTTTACTTCAATTTCACAACTGCTTTGAAGAATTGTCACTGCAAAAGAGGTTCCACCCACTTGGTGGTTGTGGGGGCTGACACTTGGACCTATACAAGTTGACCCCGAGTTCCTCGTCTGAAGCTGAATGTAGAACGTTCTGGAACCTGTGCTGGTGATCGGTTAACCAAGAAAACCCTTGATTTCTGCTATACAATAAAAATTTATATTTGTTGTGGCATCAATTTATAGATGTTTGTAAGCTTTGAGGATATCTGCCACCACCAAAAATAACCAGATGCTAGGAGCCTCTGCCTTCCAGCAAGTTGGCATTCAGTCACAGGCAGTCCGGGATAGAATGCTGCTAAGGGCCATGGAAAAATTAGTCCTGGAAAGAAAGAATAAAAGAAATAGGGAAAAAAATCAATTTCCTCATACCAGGGTCACAGCCAGTATTTGCTAGCACTTGGACATAACTGGAGATGCAAGCAGGTCTATCGACTTAAAAAAATGTGTCTGCCCACAGGCCACTTGTGGTTGAGAAATGATCTGCTCACATGATCACCCAACAGATTTTTTGCTGGTGGTTGGAGAGAAAGAAAAATTTAAACGCTTTTTTGTCCATAAAAAACAAAAAACCTGACTTGTGACTTGATGGAAATAGACAATCTTTGTTCAACTTTGTTTAGTAATGATCAGATCTGACTTGCATAATTATAATAAAATAATAAAAATAATGCCTTCACTGGCAGTGTCAACCCCTTTAAGTCTTTGGCCCTGATTCATCAAGCAAAATCAGAAGGTCGCTTGCGCATTCGTATTCGCGATCCGAAATCGGAAGCCGGCGCGCAATTCAGCAACTGAGTAAGTTTGCGGCCGGAGCTGTGCATCCCCGGCAGTTATACACTGGCAAGCTTGCATTAAAAGTCACTGTTCCCCTAAAAAAGCATTCTTTCTAATGGCACACGTATTACCCTTAGCCCTAACAAAAAAAAAAAATGTTTGTGCTGTTCAAATGTTTAAAACATCTATATGCGCTAAGAAAAAAGCATATTTTAAAATCACTTATTTCTTTCCTGTTGGGCAAGAGTTAACCGAGTTAAGCTCCTCTACATAGGCGCCTATATAAAAGCTTA
>NC_092862.1:89368128-89462047 GCF_032062135.1 Pyxicephalus adspersus | reverse complement strand
TTTAACATTAAATCCTCCCCAATCTTATTAAATTTTTTAAATTAATAGAATATCTGTTTACTGGTGTACATATCTAAAGGATCATATCGATCATATTAGAGCATATATAAGGGTGTGTTTTTACATATCCAAGGATCAATTTTGACAGACTACGCAAGTGCTAATTGCAAGGGAATTTCTATCATCTCTGCGCTTACATTTGAGCATATATAAGGGAGTGTTTTTACATATCTAAGGATCATATCGATCAATAATAATGAAATGTCCAATTGCAAAAGAAACAAACAGCCAATTTTGACAGACTGTGCAATTGCTAATTGCAATGCAATTTCTATCACCTGTGTACTTAAATTTGAGCATATATAAGGGTGTGGTTTAACTTGCTTTTTCCTTGTGTCTTTTTTTTCTTGGAGGGGCTGTTGTTTTGTGTGTTATCCTAATTAATCTATGTTGCTGCATTTGATACTTTGCTTACCATTTAGCACAATAGTTTCTTTTTTAATTTTTTTTACTTTATGTTTTAATGTCTATTTTGCAATTTTGAAGTCAATGTTAATGCTATGTTATTGTGTTTGTGGCCATATTATTTGATTGCAAAATTCTGCCTGTATTACCACTTTTCAATGTTTGTCCTGCATAAAGATTTTCTAGTCCAGTTTTCCACCCTTCATAGGGCAAAATTGCATATTGGTTTGGTAAGTATTTTTTGAATGCAATATTTTTTGGGCCATTTTTGAACTATTTTGGCTTTACATGGAAGTATGGGTTTACATGTGTTTTGTTTGTTCTTTTTAATTATTTTGTCATTTAGTGTAAAGTTTAGTGATGTGTATTTTTTTTTTCTTTTTTTGTTTTTGATGTGTTTTTATATTTTATTGTGACCTTTTAGCAAATGTTTCTTTTGAATAAAGTTATTTCTAAAATGTTGTCATTTGTTATTTGAGGGTTTATGTGATCTCCTTTACAATCTTCCAGGACAGACAAATTAAAAAGACAATTGTGATTGTTTTTAAGCTGTTCCTTCCTCTGAATTATTTGTAAGGCTAAAAACAGCACAATTTTCTTATTTGTTTGATGTTTAAACTCAGTTGTTTGATGCGCAAAGTTTTGTGTCAAACTTCGGGAGCCTGTAGCTCATAGTTGTGCGCCACGGCGGACCCGCTACGTGCGCCTGGACTGTTCTATCAGTTGAAAAATGCACTGCACTTTTGCACAGTCCTCAATAAGGTAAGTTTGGATTTCTGTATATTGCATATTTTGCTTCATATGCACTCATGTATGTATAGACATGATTGCACATAAAGCCAAATATGTATTTTTGCATTTAGATGTGTGTACATATGCATAGAAAAGAGAAATTATAAGAAGAAATAGGCAAAGAGGGCTTTTTGGACCATATTGTTTCACATTGCAAAGATTGTCTATTTCTTCCTATGATTTCGGATTTGGCATTGGAAGGTATACATTGGATATTGCTTCTGGTTAAAGGAGGAAACCCCCTTATGTGCTTCCACTACCAAGCTGAGGTAAGTCAATATATAGTTGGGCAAGGTCTAACATGCAATTCAAACTGAATAAACACCCAGAAAGGCTTGAAAAGCAGGAACATATGTTTGGCTCAAAAGTAAAAAATAACAAAAAGTATATACAAAAAGAATTATAATATAAAATATATGCGCGTATCTATGCGCAACACCGGAACACTGGCTACAAGTGGGTAATAATGCGCATACAGCAGGCGTACGTGCAAATGCGTGGTGTGGCCATGTTTTGCAGTAGTCGGGAGTTAACCAGGAAGTTTGAGATCTGTACATGATGCTGAGCCTGTTGTTTGGACAGAGGGACCTGCACTTTATAATTAAAGTAAGTGATTTTATGCAAAGTTTTAGGGGGGGGGGGGATTATTTTTACTACAATAAGCATACATTTTGTCCATGTTTGCACATTTCAATGTGTTTTATGCATCATGCATGTTTGCACATTTCAATGTGTTTTATACATCATTCATGTTTGCACATTTCAATGGGTTTTATGCATCATCCATGTTTGCACATTTCAATGTGTTTTTACGCTGTTTCTCATATTCCTCAGCCTCGCCATCTTTAATCCTTCACATGTCCTAAACCCTGTTTTGTAACTACTTGAAACGTTGAGGATCCTACTAGCTACTACTCAACCACATTTCTTGGAGGTTTGATGCAGTGCACTTCAAATGCTTGTAATTTGGTGGCCTGGGGTTTAGTAGATATTTTGGGACTATTATCTATGAGTGTCCTCATAGGGTGCAAGATATGACATGAGAATTCCCACACACAGATATCACACTGTGCCCATGATGTCGTTACATATGCCCACAGAGTGGATATATTTTACCAAGTAATTTTTTATTTAGAAGCCACAGAACAGCTATAGAATGGGGGAGGGACAGCCTGTGTCTCCATCTCATTCTAGCTGCACTCTTCTCACTGCCCAGCTCTTATCGGCAGCTGGAATCCTCTGCATGGATGACATCTGAGAACGGAGCATCCTCTATTGTTCTTTCAATGGATTACAGCTGCAGATGAGAGCTGGGTAGAGGTCCACACACCTAAAGTTGGCTGTTCACAACTATGTTCATGCACATATTTTGATGTGTGTATGAATGGTTTGTAAAAATCTTCAGGATTCTACCCCATTAAGCTCAATCAGAGGTAGATCATTTGAAGAGCACTAATTTGCCTCCTTGCTATCACGCAAGGCTGGAAATTATCTTTCTTTGTCCGGAGGACAGTGGAAGCCTTCTGCTAGAATGTCCTCTGGATAGCTGAGACCACAAGCCTGATTTTGGTGAAGGCACAATTATTCTACTGTCTCACATAGATATTCCCGTGTTTAGTATTTCTCCACTTTTTTTATAGATCTTTTTTTTTCACGTGTCAACAAAATAAATCCACATGTGCTGCATTATCTGACCCAGTGCAACAGTGCTTACATTTTGCCCCTAGATTGTATGTATGTCTGGCCTCTTACTAATGCTTCACTAAAACCGGATAAACAGAGTTTATATCTAGGAGCACATTTTTTGGTTTTACAATGGTTTAAACAGGATTAGGCTTAGTGGGGTGGCAACTGGAAGCTTCTTAGTATTAGTAATAGTTTACTATAATAATATATATATCTACACACAATATTAACAAACAAACAGTTTACATTTGCAACCAAACTATGTCAATTTGCAACAGAAAATATATCAATCAGTCAATGAATTAGTTATCCCTTTTTTTCTTTTTAAGAGGTGTTTGGTTGTTGTCAAAATAACTCACATTTTGTTTCTCTTTTTCTTTAGACAATGATTTGGCAGAGATATGACCAGCAGCGGTCTATTTTTGTAAAGCGCCAAATCGGGGAGAGGCCTGCAGACAGGCTGTGGACTCCTGCAGGTATGCGGTCAACTGTCGCCCAAATACAGTTTACTTGGAGCGACCTCAAGCAGAGGGGACCAGATTTGGTGCGTGAAGTGGGGGACCGCATCCTGTCTGGTAAGTTTTGCATTTTGTCTTCTCCTCTTGTTAAGGAGTGGTGTTTTAGAATGTTTGTTGTTTGTGTAAAGTAGTATTGTTTAGCCTAGAACTGTTTTCACTTCCTATATTTTACCACCCTTATTAATTTTGTATATTTGATTTTGTTATTACAGCCAACTCTCCATCATGCCGGCTCCAAATTCTACAGCAACCACACAGGTGACTGGCCATCCCCCAGGATGTGGAGGAGGAGGAGGAGACATCCCCGGGGGAGGAAGACCCAGTCAGGGAGGAGGAAACTGAGGAGGAGGAGGTGCCATCCCCAGGGGAGGAGGAGACAATCAGGGAGCAGGAGGTGCCATCCCGGGGGAGGAGGGGCCATCCTCAGAGGAGGAGCCATCTCTGGAGGTGGAGCCCGCTGCACAACATCTGCAGCCAGAGTCCTCCAATGAAGGAGAGTAGGCGGCCGAGGCCGAGGAGATTGCCTGTAAGCTAACCTGAGAATCAACTTTTGTAACATATGTTGCAATTCAACACATTCTCACACTACTTTCACCATTTTTGGTTACAAAAACAAAGAAAGTTCTAGCAGGATTTCATGTAGCTTCCAGTCATTAATCATGCATCAAATGAATGTTCTTTCTAGGTTGTTGGCTAGCTTGAAAAAAAATAGACATGAGTTGTTTAGTTGTCCAAAGTTTTACTTACAAATGGTTGCTCAAAATTTTTGGACGTAGGCAGAAAGTATCATTTAGAAGTTCTGCAATAATCTATTCACCTTAACTAACCTTACAAATCTACTTTAGTCCTGCCCACCCACTTTTACTACTGTCTCACATAGATACTACTGTCTCACATAGAGGAGCTTCCGACAGGTAGACAGGTTAGCCTGCATTGGCTGCACCGGAGGATGTCTGCCATGGACCCTCCTCAGGATCTGCCCAGACAGTACCGCTTTTAAAAAAAAATAATTTGTATATATGTTTCAAAATAACTTTGGTTATATTATTATATTTTTATATTTGTTGGGGTTTGCACATTTTAAGTTATTGGGGGGAGATTAAAAAAATAAAACTTTTGTAAAAAAACTAAAAGCCAGATTTTGTGAATTTAATTTGAGTTTTATTTCAGTGCACATTTCAAAGATTTTTCCAGCCTGGGTAATCCAATTCCATCCCTAAAAAACACAAAGAAAGCTTAGTTTTTACACAATGGTTATTTGAACCATAAAATATTGAACATGCTCTTATCCTACACAAACCTGTTTTGCAGCTTGGCCTAGTTTGCTCCATTCCTCCATTGTCAAACTATCCTGTGACCTTAAAAGTAACAGAGTTGGGTATGTTAGATTTGTCCTCTTCAAAATATATGTAAATGTAACATCATTCAAGAATACATTTGGCATAGAATACACAGCTGAACACCTTAGTATGTCATTTTAACCAACAGAAAAGTAGTTGACCTATTAGCAAGCACATTTATCTGTTACAGACAAGTGTCAGAGAAGTGCGGTGTCCCATATTTGGTCCCTAGACATAACTAGATTTGTGTTCATTTAGTGAACAAAGATGCAATTGTGTATTTTGAAATAATCTTTAGCTTTTTTTAAGGTCATTACAGCAATACTTTGAGAGTATTGAGCTGAGACTTCATACTTGATTAGAATCACTTTGACAAATTTACAAACTGAAACATTCTTCGGGGAGTAGATAGCAAAACTGCATTTGGAGCATTCTTGGGCCGCATCAAAAGAAACTTAGATAGGTAAAGTGTCAAAGTGCAAGGGTTACTAACCTGTGGACATTGGGCGAACACAAAATAGAGATTAAGCTATTTTATACAAACAAGCGTCTTCACACAGGATACCAACTCAAACCCGCACTGGCGATCTCATGGAGTCCCGAAAAAATTGAGTGAAGAATGACAGGAAGAATGTGAAGAATGTTCTCACCTGGAACCCGGCATCCACTTATATAGTTCGCCCAAACCGGACACGGCCCACTTCACCAGCCTGGCCACGGGCGCGGCCCACCCTAGCAGCCTGGCCACTGGCCACCTCCACTTCCTGGCCTCGGCTACGGGACACCCCCACAGCACGCCCACGGTCCACCTGCACAGCACTGGCAGGGGCACTGGGTGGACGGGCAGGGGCACGGGGTGGACGGGCAGGGGCACAGGGTGGAGCTGGGGGGAAGAATTAGGATTTCCTGCATCCACTGGTTGCTATAAAGGTAAAAAAAAAAAATTACTACAATATCACATAACTTTGTGGGTCACCATAACAATATGAGACAGCATCCTGGCAT
Source organism: Pyxicephalus adspersus (assembly GCF_032062135.1). Lineage (NCBI taxonomy): Eukaryota > Metazoa > Chordata > Amphibia > Anura > Pyxicephalidae > Pyxicephalus > Pyxicephalus adspersus. The sequence goes on along the minus strand of NC_092862.1, from coordinate 89,456,241 downwards.
TGAAACATCAACTAATCTTAGACAAAATGTTAGACACGTTTTTTCTGAATAAACATGGGTTGCTTACGGAAACCTCAGGTGCCTCCTCTTCTGATTGTGATAAAGGTGCACCTGAGGGACCCTAAACAAAAAAAAAAAAACACAAATGGAACACATTGGGAAAGGTTCATTCCCCCAACACATCTCAAAAGAAACACTAATGGACCAGTTCTTGCCTACCTCCACAGTGGATGCAACCCGTGAAAACTCTTCAGATCCAGAAACCAGCAGACATGGATGTTCTACAAAGACACATGATAAATCACATCAAAATCAATGAATGTGGTGACAAGTCTTCACTTATTAAAAGTCCCCAATATTTTGCACACGCAAAATTTTTTTGGACATATTAAGCTCACACATTCCTAAAGGGAGGCTGCACCAGAATCCTCTGGCAAGAAAACTTAACAAATTTTATCTATATAGAGATATATTATAGAAAGATCAAGGGTTATTACTTAGCTTTTGGAAGGCTGAACACACACACAAACCAAATTACCTGTATTCTCCTCCAGGCTTCTCTGCAGTGGATCAACGACCTCCTCCTGTAGATGGTGATCTGTTAATGAAAGCACAAAAACAAAATGAAAGAGTGAGCTTGACTCTAACCCAAGTTCATTTGGATTGATCGGTTCACCACAAATCTAACCACAAAACATACCACTCCCACAGCCAGAAATGTTTATAAGGTTTATAAAGGTTCATCTTACCAGGAGGAAGGCCAGTGTCATCTTGATGCAAAGTGACATCCTCATCATCAACATCACCCTGAGCACAGAGGGCAGGAGGGGACTGCTGCGTCTCAGGGCGTACTATTGTAAAAAATGGAAATACACACATTGTTAATGCAAGTCAAAAGAAGGTAAAAATACACCAAAGAGGTCATTTTCCAAAAATGATCTCATATTTCACCCCCAAGCATAAATAAGTAAAAACACAATGCTATTTTGTTCTCAATGCTAATGACTAAACTGTTGCAATCCCACAAAAATGCAAAAATCAATCCACATTGGTACTTAGGTAATGTAAAAAGGATTGAACTTACATGGTTGCCATGCATCGGAGTCATCACGGTAGTCCACCCCTACCACCGTTTCTGGCCCAATGAATGGCAACGCCAATCTTTCATACTCCTTGAGACGCTGCACAAGATGTTCAGGATAGGTCCCACCCCTTCCGGCCTCTGTGGCCAGGACCCTTTTGACATGTCTGAAGATGTCACTCACACGTTTTTGACACTGGGTAATGGTCCCTTGTGTACTGCACACTGCATTTACACTCCTGGCAATTTCCTTCTAGAGTCCCTGCCTTACAGCATGGGAAGTCTGGGAGTGCAAGCCCCCACGGAGTCTAGGAAAATGTTGTACAAAGGACTCCATGAGGGCTGCATTTTGCTCAGGAGTGAAGCTGGTTGCCTTAGAAAAAGAATCCCTGGTCTGGCTCAAACTGGCTGAGGTGCCAGGTTGAGGGACCAGAGGCCTAGATGTTACTTGGCCTGCTTCACAGAGCAAACTAGCTGGCCTGAGGGAGCTGCCTGTTGGTCTATGGACTGAAGACCCTGGGGTGGTAGTGGTGGTGGTGGTGGTGGGGGGCCGCCAGCAGCAGCAACAGTAGTGGTGGTGGTGTTGGCAGTGGTGGTGGCCATTCTCCTTGGCTCCATGTAACTAGAAGTAACAAAATAAAAGAGTAATGGGACAACACACCCAAAACATTTTTTGGAGGAATAAAAGTCAATGGTGTATTCTTACTTGTTCTTGTCGCAGACTTTGTTCTTTTGCAGTTTTTTCTTTTTTTTTCTCCAAGTTTTTGTTTGCATGAGCAGAATGGCTAAGAAACTCGGTGCAAATTTATAGGGATTCAGTACATGCGCACGCAAACGCGCACGTGCGCACGCGCATTCAAATGCGCGCCGGTTTAAGGATTTTGTTTGCTGTTGTCATGGAAGTCATGGAAAGTAAAGGTGGATTTCTTTAGGCCAGCGGGATTTCCAAATGTTTTGGGGGCCATTGACTGCACCCATGTGGCCATTCAGGCCCCCAGATCGCAGGAAATCTCCTTTCGCAACCGGAAGCAATATCATTCACTAAATGTATAAATAGTCTGTGATGCCAACAGGAGAATCATGAGTGCTCGCACAGGTTTCCCAGGATCATGCCATGATGCCTATATCCTGCGTCAGACAGCCCTCTACCAGAAATTCATCTCTGGAGAAATGCCTGAGGGCTGGTTAATAGGTAATGTATACTGTTGTTACTGTAATACAACTAACAGTAGTCAAATCCTAAAGACACCTATTATGTTGCTATGTCCCTTTTGCATTGTCAGAATGCCAGACTATGACCTATATTGTATATATGTCATATTTTGTGCTAACATCTAATTTAGCAAATCCTTTATAAATATTGTACAATATTGGGAGCATGGGGGAAGAACTAACTTTCAGATATTCCCGGAAGCCCTAGTATATTTACTATTTTCACAGCTCACAGTACTTCATTGTGGTAGTCAGTAGTAACAATGTCTCCTAACAACCAAAAAGCAATAAAGTGACCGAAGAGCACAACCCTTAGCGACCTTTGTAAAAAAAACTCTAGTGTTACACTGCATTCAGAGAACACTTACTATACCAAGAACTAACATGTATTATGTTTGTCTTTTTACAGCTGACAAAGGATACGGGCAGCTTCCATGGCTTATGACAGCTGTGCGTCACCCCCGGTCTGAAGCAGAGCATAATTACAACAAGGCTCTGCAAAAAAGCCGGGGGGTTGTGGAGCAAACCATCGGGCTGCTAAAAGCACGATTTCTGTGCTTGGCGCGGCCCGGTGGTGAGCTCCTAAACGCGCCATGGAAAGCTGCCCGGGTCATCATTGCATGCTGTGTCCTGCACAACCTGTGCCTGCACCATGGGGATACCTGGGACATTCCAGAGGAACTCGAGCCAGAGGTACATCAACATTCTGCCTCTGGCTCCCAAAGCAGAGCAAAGGGACGTCGAGTCAGAGCTGAACTCATTGCTAATGTCTTTATGCATGAGTATTTCCATATGTTTACAATGGATTTTTTACATATTTCAGCACATCATGTTTGGGTTACAATCCAACCTAGGAGTTGAAGTCATAGAAAGCACACTTTAATCGTTTGGGAAATTAAATAGCAGACATATTTGTGCAAGAGCTGGACCTTTATGTGACACTTTACAAAAACACATTGCCAAACTAGGGCAGAGTGCAATTTAGTTTAGATTTGCGCAAGCATTGCTTATGCAGCCAGAAAAGAATGAAAAATACAATCCAGCAGCATGTAGTTACCACTAAAGTATGATTGACCATGCTGCTTAACACATCCTAATAATGTAATCTATTTCTTTACAGGGCGATAACATCCCTCTGCTGTGCTGCCAAGCCTCTGGAATGTCACATCACAGACTACCGTACATTCGTGGATGATATTGCTTTCGGTTAAAGGAGCAATCAACCACTCCCAAGCTGATGTGAGGAAGTGAATATAAAGTGGGTCAAGGTCTAAAATGGCATTGAAGCATTCATAAACACCCAGGAACTTGTAGACTGGCTCAGTGCACAAATTAAGGGCGACGTGGTTTGAAAGGACACCCTTCCTAAAATATATAGAGAGTCCAGGAGCCTCATCATTCTTGGCATAGCCTAGCTTCTCTTTGTTTTTGCTGCAATTTTCCCTTCCAGCAAGATGTACAGGTCATGGATGACCTTGCGGGACAGGCATAAACGCCTTTTGACATTCTGGTCTTTGGTTTGAGCAAAGCAATAAAATATGTTTGGCACTGAGTTAAATTGTCCTTGGCATTTTTCTATACAAAATGACTAATACGATTAGAATCATGTAAACACATAAATAAAGCATACTATATGGTATGTAAGTGCGAGACCCTGCTTGTGAGCTTGGCAATCAATGTGGTTTGATGTTGTGCTTGGCAACCTGGACCTCCTTCCATCACCATCATGTGTGTTAGAATGAGTATGCAACTCAGCTAGACAACTAATTGACAACCATTTTGGACAGAAAGTGGAAGTATGTTTGTATACAATAGTGCTAAGATTAGGCAGCACAGCACAATGACAACAAACCTTTAACACTACCACAAATGAACAGAGGAGTTGTGTGGCAGCAAATCAATATGAGTGTGAATTTCAGAGTAATAAATATGTACATAATACATTCAAAAACCAATATGTGACTTTGAAAATGGGACAAAGGCAAACAGGGGGTTCAAGTAGTAGTTTGGAGTGGAAAGCATGCAGACATTTGTTATGAATATTAGTTTTAAAAAAAATGACAAAACATTGCCGAAGATTTGCTAAACAACAGAAACTGTCATTACAAACCAGGCACAAAAACATTGCAGCAAAAGATGAAACTAACAATAATGAGGATTACAAAGTCACATCAATGCATAACATCCAATCGGGGAAACACGGTAGTATATATACAGCTTGATCTCAATTAGTTTGCAATGTTGCAAAGGAAACAAAAAAGTATGAAAACAGTGCAACAAATGTAACAATAAATAATTAATTTTGGTAATGAGTACAATGTAACCTAAAAAAGTAACACTTACCCAAAAGAAGATGAAGTATTAAAGATTCTAATTGACCTGTAATGGACTGTAGATGCGCACAGAACAGAGAGCAGGTGTGCGCTAATTAATTGCTATGATCTCTCCATTAGCTGAACAGATCCTCCTTTATTGCGCACCTGAAATCTAATCGCCTTAATTGGCAGATTTGCAACCCCTATTGCTCATTGGCAGTGAAGGCACATGTACTAGCGCACTCGGCTCCGGACTGCGGGAAACCGGCTCGCTGGAAGCCCGAACGTACGCGCGGCCACCGTACGCGCATTTCATTGATGAATCAGGGCCAATGTATCTGGGGAGAATACTGCTTACAAGGTGCTGCTGCTGTAATGTGTATTTATGTCAATTTGTCACTATGGGGCAGTATGAGACTATAGTTTCAATAGTGAGGGCAGTCAGCTGACTGCTCGATTCTCTGACAGGACGAAATGATCAAAGCATTCACAGCAATACGAGTAAACCTGACTAGGGCTTATTTGCACTGCTTATCTCATACGAGATAACTCGGCTGGGGCAGACAGAAGGTTAAGGAAGCCTTAGCACCTATTGAGACTGTCCTACATGGAGACACATCCTTTGTTACACACCCTCTATTAGAGGTACGGTAGACTGAGCTAGAGTGCCCTGACTTGCTGGTATGCTTTCTTGGAGGGCTTTTATCCCACAACAGAAATAAACACTCTTTTTTACGGTGGCGGCCATCTTCTGAATCCATCCCCATACCTGTGCCGCAGTTTTTGGGCCTGTGAGGCGAGGTTAGTTGAGCCAGCAACTACAACAAGTAATATATCTTTCTTAGATATGTACCTACCAAAACCCACAAAAAACTTCCTATCTGACTTCCTACCAGTCAGCATAGCAGCTACAAAGAAAAAAATGTTTCAAAATGGCGCCTGCTGTAAGCAGGACTGTGATCGACACCTAACAAAGGCTGCTACCCCTGCTGGAGTAGTTTGAAGAATAACAGTGTTATGATAGCAATTGCACTCATTAACATCTAATGATTAATAAATAAATGCCTATTATTTGAGGCTCAGACTGCACTTTTATGAAGCCATACAGCAGGTGTCCCCAGAGATACAACAGAAAGCAAAGACATTCTTTCCTATTACCACCTGAGAGGTTACCCCGAGTCTGGTTCGGGGTAAAAAAACTTGCTGAAAGCTTTTACCCCGAACCAGGTTCGGGGTAACTAAAAATTGAAACAAGCGTTACAGTGCAATCTGTAACCAATCATACAACATTGTATGACAATCAGATTACAACTGAAAAAAAACACTTACCTTGTCTCCGGAGCTTCTCCGGAGACGTCTTCTCTCTTCTGTCTTCTCCTGGTGCGGGCGGGAGGCGGGGCGGGAAATTCAAATTATTTTGTATTGGATTCAATACAAAAAAGCTGTATTAAGTCCAATACAAAGAAATCTTTATATAATATATATATAATTTTATTATATATGTATTATATAAGCTACTGTACAGTTACATTACATTATACACAATTATTAATTTATTTTTTTAAAGAATTTTTTTATAATGTTTTATACATTTTTTTTTTAAGTTTATTATTAAATTTATTAAATTTTGAACATATTTCAGTGAGTTATGCCTAAGAATTATAGCCTACAATCTAAAATAAATTTCCATGCAAAAAACTTAACGCTTTTTGCATGGAAGTACGGAAAGAATTAGAACACTCGGCGTTCGTGTACACGCCCCTCTGCGATTCCTGATGATGTCAGTGCATACGCCCGTCGACGGGGGTCGTAGCGGAAAATTCAAATATTTTGTATTGGATTCAATACAAAGTCCTGTATCCAATTTATTACAAAATAATACAAAATATATTTTTGTGGTTCTATCTATAGGTATATGACGTTGGACTCTGTTTTAAATTTACCACACTAGGGAGGTGTTTTAGAAAAATTTAGTACTAAACAGTATACCGAATTATTGCATTTTCAGTATTATTTATTTATTAATGCATTCTTGTTTAAGCTGATTTTTGTGTTTTTTTATTTAATTTTTTCTTATTAAAGTTAATTTTATTTTTTACATGATTGTGTGTTTCAAACTTTATTATCTTCTAGACCCTTGTTTGGACATATTTCTGTAACTTACAGGTCTACAATTTAAAAAAAAAAAAATCATGAAAAACAGTGTACCGCTTTTGGTACAGAAATCCAGACATCAGTGAAACGCCCAGGAGGTTAAACTTATCTTTACTACTGCCATTAGCATGATGCCTGTGAGCTGAAGTTTGCTGTACCTTTGCAAGGCACTTAGCAACTGTTTAGACAGCAAATGAAAATGGAAACAGGTAAGAAAAAACTTGCTTGCTGCTCACCTACCTGCAACAAAGGGCTATTTAAGCTCCATTTCACCATACCCTCAGCACCAGGGTTCCCAAAACTTGATGGATTTACCATCCGCTATGAGACTTCCCCTTGGAGAGGCTGAACCAGAGGGGGGAGAGGTAGGAGAAACAAATGATTTGTCCTGGAGCGAGGGCAGAAAAAGAAAACCTGTATAGGAGATGGAGATTACTTTTATTGCTAAATTGGTAAAGGGGTCCTGTGGAGAGCAAGGGGCAGAGATTACCCAAGTGTACATGCTGTCAGGAGGAGTGTCAGGAAAGTTGGAATATGTGACGTTTGAAGTTGTTTTCTTATTAAGAATAAATTGGGGCATGGCACTAAGGTGTTTATTATTTTTGTGGTGAGGATGTATTTGGATTGGTTACTACAGCTTCTTAAGCACAAGTTGATTGGTGATCACTATATAATTTTTTGGTCTAGTATAGGGGGTAAAAAACAGATTCACTTATTAAATTATATTGATGTAGGTGATGGGAATAACACAAATTATCACAATTTCAGGATTAAGTTGTGTTATTGAGTTTTGATATTATTTTGCTAGATTAACAATATCAATTCATTGCTACCCCTGAGAAATACTCCTCTTATCTGTGTTTTCCCCACCATATACCATCATTGGTGAGAAGGGCGTTGCGTGTCTGCAAACACCAGGTACATTCATATTGAAATATTGATTGTTTTCGGTGTATGATATGAAGAGTTTATAAATAGGATCATACTGAATAGAGAAAAAAATTGTATTTTTTGTAATTGTAGATCTCCTTGTTTTTCCTGAGAAAGCGGATTATATCCGCTTTCCCGCAAAAAAAGAATTGGGCCTACCCTTCCAGGGAAATTACAATGACATTTTAGACAATTTTTATGTTATTTAATAAAGTACATTTTATGCATATGAGAATAATTTTGTGTTTTGTTTTATGGTGGGCTTTAAAAGTCCCATGGAGTTCCATGGAGTTCCACGAAAATTGTTCAGTCTACAATAAAAACTACTAAACTGACTGCATTAGGCTAAGTCTTTGCCACTATCAGCTTGCATCCAGCACTTGTCATGCAGCTAAGTCTTCAAAAGCCATAACTCATGTACAGCCCCAAAATGTTTGCTGCATTTTTTCAGTTAGGCTCTGGCACATAAGCCTATGTTATTGAACGGTAATTTGTGTTGTGTAAAACAATTGTTTGCATTGTATATTTGTGAGGAAAACCACAGTTGAGAGAATGCACATATTGCACAGTGAGAATGCACATATTATGTCCGCTGACATCTGACATGTGTACAATGGTTCCTCAAAATCATTCATTAATTCACGTGCAAGATTCATGAACAACAAATCAGAAATGACTGCTGTGTAAAAGCTTTGGTGAAGAGCACAGCAGAGTGCTGCCCGCTCAACGTATCCACTGTGAAGTAGATAGGATACTACATTGGGTGCCACTCTGGTGAGCAAAGAAAAAGGGACCTTAGGCTACAGTTCTCACTAGCTGATTTGGCAGCAACAGCATGAAAGGATGAATCTATCCTGTTATTAACAGTTTAAGCTGCTAATTATATATTGGTGTGGGATATTTCTTGGCACACTTTGGGCCCCTTAGTACCAACTGAGCATCATTTAAATGCCACAGCCTTCCTTAGTTGCTGATCATGCCCATCCTTTTATACCACTGTAAACCCATCTCCTTTTGAATACTTCCAGCAGGATAATATACCAAGCCTGAAAGTTCAAATCATTTCAGACTGGTTTATTGGACATGACAATGAATTTACTCTACTCAAATGGTTTTCACAGTCTCCAGATTTCAGTCCAATAGAGGACTTTTGGGATGCCGAAGAAAAGGAGATTTGCATCATTAATGTGCAGCCAACAAAAATGCTGTGTGATGCCACCATGTCAGTATGGACAAAATTCCCTGCAAAATGTTGTAGTAGTTTGTGGAATCTACTCCACAAAGAGTTATGGCTTTTCTAAAGACAACAGTAAGGCTAAATTTGTACTAGCAGGGTGTAAATAATAAAGTGGCTTGTGAGGGTATATACATAAATTCAAAGTTTATGAACAGGTGAGTTTACAAACAGCATTATTGCCACCCTAAGTCCCAAAATCTTGACTGTTTAATAAAGATTTTAGTGCAAAGGGGATTTCTGTATCTTTGACCTATTAAAAAAATTGAGGTTGATTTTTTTTCAGTGCACAAGTTTTGGTAAATGTCAAGGGAAATAATATGCTATTTTATTTCCCCCTGGTCATATTGCCTGCATGTGGAGTATTAAGAACTGGGTGTCCATTACTTTTCCTATAGAAGCCATGTGTTGGTAGCATATATGAGCAGTCCTTTAAAAATTTAGGCTACTCGAACATTGCACCAACACATGGGAGGTGTATTACAAGGATCAATGCATGACATTTATTTGCAGTACCTCCCACAAAAAAGATTTAAGAGCGGAAAAATCAATTGCATTTGTGCAATATCGCCAAAAATGACTAGGCAAGCACAGTACTACTAAATTTTTGGCAGAAAATATGATGGCTACTGAAAGGATCTGCTTCTACTTCTAGTTCCTCGAAGGGGTTGTGTTATTTACATACAGCTATTTATGTTTTGGCCATATATAGTCTTACTTGATACATTGCAAGGCATGCAAGGCATACATTGTATTCCAAAGAATTTTCACCATCTGGTTACTGAGTAGATAGAAATAGAAATACAACTCCTTATACAAGTATATGGCTCACATTACCTTAGCTATACAGTCCTTATTTAACCCTTCAATCCCCTCTTAAGTCATGAACATGACTTATTTTCTTTCTAACATAGAGAGGTAAATAGCATATTTTTGTCCAGGATCTGTGGGCTTTGGACACATAGCGAGGAATGTTTGTATAAGGGAAGGGATACATTGGATACAAAAACATAAAATATTCAAGGAAGCAATTATATTTACAATACTGATAAATAATGTTCTTAACCAACTCAGGTCCAGCAGCCAGCTCAATAACCAGTCCCACCAGGAGGATGAACCAACATCCTCCTTGATATTATCCTTGTAGATCTAAAAGCATGTTTGATAAGGCGGTAGAAGTATGATTCAGAGATTTAGCCAAGTCACATGCAATAGAATTTATAGTATGAGTATTATATATAGCCAGTCCAGGCACTCCCAATATAGAGGCCCCCAAACTTTTATATTCTGCACGGCTGAGAAGGGGTAGAGTAGAGTCACAATTTTCTGATAAAGTCTTGGTAACTGATCTGTAAGCTTTCCTGACAGGGCGTTGTCCAGGAAAGGCCAAAGTCAGCCTGGATAACAGGGACCTCCAATAACATTGGCAGGAATATAATTGTAAGTGCTGTTACCACATGACAAAAACCATCCCTTAGGGAGCATTATATTATAGATAAAACTGGGAGACACAATGGTCTTATTACAACTCATGGAATTATCAAGGGAGCTAACAATCCTACCATTCTTTTTACAGGTGCCATTAATATAATCATATACACTATTCTTAGGTAATCCTTTTTTTATGTCTCTATCATCACAATATAAGGTCATATCCTGAGAAAAGGTAAAACAGGTCTCTGCTGCAGTCACATTAACAGTAGTTATCCTAATATTATCCCTGCTATATCCTAATTTCTGACATTCCCCACAGAAGTCATACAAGGGAATAAAAGATTGTGAATTTTTAGTCCTCAACCAGACTTCAAGGAGGGATTCATCAGGTGTAGGCACAGCTACAACACATGTTTTTATAAGGTCCTGTGGGCTCTGTAGGTCTTCAAGGCACATTTAGGGCATTTGCCATCCTGACTATACTATTCTGTTCAGAATAAAAGGGGCCGGGAGCAAAGGGATCTTGCTCCTGAGCTCTTTTGGATACTGACCAATTATTCTATGTACCACATTAGAAACTCATCTCCTCTGGATGATAAATACAAGTAGGTGGTAAGGGAGGTGGAACTTCCAGTCAATCCTAAGGGCTTTGGAAAGCTTCTTACATACCCTGGATGCAAAAGCTGGGCCATTGTCTGAGTTATTTTGAACAGGGCATCCCCATCTGGGGATAATCTCTTGTAACAAAATCTTTACCACAATTTGTGTGGTTTCATTGGTAGAAGGAAAAACCTCCAGCCATCTAGAGAAGATATCCACAATCACAAGGGCATACTCCTGCTGTCTTCCTGGCTTTGGAATATGGGTAAAGTCAATTTGTAAGTGAGTGAATGGCGAAGTCGGGTAATTCAGATGCTGATGTTGGACCTTCTTTGAGTTATTTGGGTTGTTTCTGAGACATATAATACATCGTGAAACATAGGATTGTACCTTTGATCTAGGGCTTGGTATAAAGAAATCTCTCCTAATGAGGTCAGTGGTTGCCTGTGCTCCCCAATGGCCAAGGCCATGATATTGTGCAATTAAAATTGGGGCGCTTGCAATTGAAATACATGGTTTCCCCTCTTTGCAGACAAGACCCATATCAGGGTCTTGTACTGTACCTACCGACTGCCCTTCTAACTTGTCACTACTTGTAGCCAAATCCTGGAGGCTTAGCAATAAATTGTCGGTAAGGGTAATTTCTGGAACTAGGGAGGGCATTTGAACTGTTGCTGCCTGTCTAATAGCGGCCTCCTTTGCTGCCTTGTCAGGTAGGGCATTGCCTTTAGCTATGTCCGTTTGGAGGCCAGTATGTGCTTTACAATGGATAATAGCGGCTTGGTAATAGGATGGCAGCTAGGAGATCGTGTACTAGGGTGGAATGTGAGATTTGCTTCCCATCTGCAGCTATGAAGCCTCTTCTCTGCCAGATTAACCCATGATCATGTACAACCCCAAAGGCATATTTGGAATCAGTGTATATATTTACATCTCTTCCCTCAAAAAGACAACAAGCTCTAGTGAGGGCAATCCGTTCAGCTGCTTGGGCTGACTGAAAAGGTAAAGGATTCGATTCTAGAATAACATCAGGGAGTTGAACCACAGCGTATCCCGCATGATAAGTGTTGTCACTGGGGCGGGAACAGGATCCATCCACAAAAATATCAGGTGCCCCTTCAATGGGTGTGGACTGTAAGTCAGGTCTAGGTAAGGTGTGTTCATGTATGAGTTCAGAACATTGTTGGGGAGGAGGCAAATCATCCTGCTCTCCCTTATATCCAAGTAGGGCATTTAGTATAGCCATTGGACCAAATGTGGGTGCTGAGAATTTAATATGAAGTCGGGGATTTGAAAGTATTAAGACTTCATAGCCACTCAACCGTTGTGCAGACATATGTTGGGTACGTATGTTTTTTAATAGGGCCTGAACATTGTGTGAGGTATGCAGAGTGGTAGGATGACCTAGGGTGATAGGCGTGGCCATCTCAGCGACCATGGCACAGGCTGCCAAACTCCTGAGACACGGAGGCATGCCCTGAACCTGTACCGGAACCACTTTTGAGAAAAAAGCAACAGGGCGGAATTTGCCTCCATGTTCTTGCGCTAGAACTCCCGCCATGATTTTACAATTGTCCCAGGCAAATAAGTGAATCATCACGCCATAGTCAGGTAGGCCCAAGTCAGGACTTGAAACTATTGCACATTTTAAATGACTAAAAGCTTGTAACATTTCCTCAGACCATTTAATGAAATCAGGCATATCAGTCTAAGTCGCTTGTCTCAGAATATTGTCATAGTAGGAACAATCAGTTATCCATTGGCGGCAGTAACCAATCATACCAAGAAAGGTTAACATGTCTTTCTTGGTTTGTGGGTGGGGCAGACCCAACACAGCAGTAATTCTGGCATGGCTGATTTTCCTCTCACCTTTACTGAGAACAAAACCCAAATAATCAACACTTTCTGTACACCATTGTAATTTTTTCTGTGAAACTTTGTGACCACATTCACATAACCACAGTAATAAACTAACACAGTCTGCCTGGCAGGCCTCCCGAGTAGAACTACATATGAGGAGATCGTCCATATATTGTAGAAGGACAGAGCCATGAGGGGCAGTCCAAGGGCGCAGTGTAGCTTGGAGGACAATGGACTATACTACCAGGGAGTCCACATAACCCTAAGGCCTTCTACACCAAGTATACTGGCGATATTTAAATGTAAAGGCAAAGAGTGGCCGTGTCTCCTTGTTAACTGGGACAGAAAAAAATGCATTCTTTAAATCAATAACAGAGAAAAACTCTGCATGGGCAGGAATAGCTGATAGCAGAGATAGCACGTCTGGAACCACATGGGCTATGGGTATGATCTGAGCATATACTGCTCTAAGATCCTGGACAAACCTAAAGGTATTGTCAGCCTTTCTCACTGGGTTGATAGGTGTATTATAGGGGGAGATAGTTTCCTCAATAACCTCTGCCCCTAGGAATTCCATCAACATAGGCTCAATTCCCTTTTCTTTTTCTGGGGAAAGTGGGTATTGTTTAATGTAGACAGGTGCAGTGCCGGGCTTAAGCATTGCCTTATATGGTGTACAAGAGATTAGGCCAACATCTTGGTCAGTATTTGCCCAAACCTCAGTAGGAACCTGATCAAGTAGCGGATCCTGTGGTTGGCATTCCAAATATAAAAAACAATTCCCGTTTGGTACATGGATGGGCATGACTGAGGATGTGACGTGTAGGTGTCCCGTCTTACTAATCCCCAACTGCAACCTCAATAGAAAAAACAAATCTCTCCCTAATAAATTCATAGGACAATTTGGAATGATCCTGAAATGATGTGTGAACATTGACTGGTGATTGTATGGATGTTGGATCGAGAGAGGAGGAGTTTTATAAGATCTTGTAAGTATCCCATTAATTCCCACAGAGGGCTCAGCATTCATTCTTGGACCACTATAGTAATCCTCACATAAAGTGCTACGAGTAGCACCAGAATCTACAAGAAAAGGGAGAGGATGTCCCCCTATGTTTAACACAATCAGTGGTGACTCCTTATAGTGGTTCGTGTTGAGAGTGAATGCCGGGATACTGTCCCCGTGGGCATCTTCATTGTAATGTCTGCTGTCCCTAGGCTACAGGGAAACGAGGGGTAGTCTTCTGGGGCTGTGGCTGTGGTGGGGGAAGATTTTGAATCTGAGCTTGTGGATATGGTTGGAGAACTTGAGCTTGAGTATCATTTGGGGCATTTTGCCTAAGTGGGTAGGGGCATCGACTGATCCAGTGGTCAGTCTTACCACAATTAAAGCAACCTGCAGAACGGTTTCTATTATTACCCCCTCTTCCGGAATATGAACCTCTACCCCTTCCTCTGCCTCATCCCCTTCCTGGTAAACATCCCGTTAGACTGATTCGATAATTTCCAGCAGGCATATTTGGGGGCTCTATAGTGCTTATAGAGGGGACCTTACTTCAATCCCAGGGGGAATTTTGTCCCACTATCCCATCTATTATGAGACGCATATCCTCCTGTGTCAGACACCTTCCTTCACAGGCTCTCTTTAAATAATGGAATGCCCCAGATGAAGATGGATAAGGTTTAGGGCAGTGCTTAACGATCTTATTAATATCATCTACTTCAATAGTTTTTTTTTACCAAAGTGTCTCCTACAGTCATAAAAGGGAATTGTTCATCAGTGTCACTTTCCTCATCTGGTAGTGCCTGTTCTTCCCTCCTTGCTGTTTTAAATGCATATTTTCGGAGGGTTTCCCCCTGAATGGGTCTCCATGGGGGATGTCTCTTTTACTAAGACAATCTTTTGTATTGTATGACTTGAGAATACCCCACCAGTCACCCCCGATTCTGGTATTGGATCATCAACCTGACCACTCTGGTCTGAAGACGATACAAGCCTATCTTGTTGGACTGAATATGGTAGGTCAGCAAGTAGTGAAGGGGCAGGTGGAGGGGCAGTGGCAGGAGTCATAGTGGCAGTACATCCTGCCAATAAATCAAGATCGTCTTTGGACAAGGAAGGATATAGCTTCGGGATATTTCCTGAGTAGGGAGGAGGAGGTTTCTGAGGTGGACCTCTTTCTCTAATTCATGTTTCTTTTTATATCCCTCCTGGTTCTCTGCCTTCTGTTTCTTAACCTCTTTATTTGGTCTGTCATACCAATATGGTGCATTTATGGGCCAATTCCCCCACCCTGACTTCATATACTTCATGTCCCACTGGGGGTCTGGACCATAATATGGGTAAGTTTCAGTGTCTCCTAAACATAACCCATTAACCATGTCCATATGGAAGGTGTCATTATCTCCTTCCTGAGGGAACGGATTTACACTCTTCATCTCCTCTGTCCATCCTGACATATTATCCACCCAGGGAATAACTAAATAGTAATCAGTCCCACAGACCCGAGCTACATAATCCTTACATGTTTCTCCTACATACGGAGGGGGTGGAGAGACCTTTCCTTGTATTGCACACATTTCTTGTAACTTAATTGAGACGGAAGCAGAGCTGAACTCTTCCCAGGACTGGCTGTACTGGACCTTAAAAGCTCCGACAATTCCTGTCAATTGGGTACAACTGAGGACTTTTGTCTATGCTCAACTTCCTTCTCAACTGCCTGTTAGTATTATCCCTTAAAACCGTCACTTGCGTTCACCAATTTCTGGGTCAGCGGGTTTCCCCTCGCCAGAGTTGTGGGGCGTCTTACGGTTTTCCAGGACACACACACAATAAAGTTAGTACAATTTTCACAGTATCATTTGCTGCTTACCTTCAGCACAAAATAAAATTACTTAATACTTCATAACATCACAGTATCATTTGCTGCTTACCTTCAGTACAAAATGAAATTTTCTAATACTTCATAACATCATAACATAAAAGAGAGCATAAGAAAGCGACAGATAAGAAGTGGTAGAAATTGGCTGACAAGAAAAACCAGGGTGCAGACAATAGTTAAATTCTTCCCTAAAGAATCCCTTTTTTAAATTCTTCCCTAAAGAATTTCTCTTTTAAATTCTTCCCTAAAGAATTCCTCTATGGACTTGGCCAGTAGTCTATTTAGTTCTGGGACTTCTCAAATAAGTCCACAATTTAAAGCCTATCTTCCCTAAGGATAGATACTTTCCCTTTTAGTCTATACTAAGTGGATTCAGGATAGAAGAAACAGATAGTCTCGGAAAGGATCGGAATTCCCCCAAGCCTCAAGGCAGGGACTTTCCATACTCACCCAATTCCTGTGTGCTCTATCCCCGGACTGAGCCCCCAGCTGAAAGGATCTGCTTCTACTTCTAGTTCCCCGAATGCACCCTGACCTTTCCTTCACCCACAGAGACAGACGTCTTGAGAGATATCCCAATAACACACACGCACGCAGTATGGTCTTAGGAATAGTCTCTGATCTTTATTTGACAAGGCGGTCTTTTTATACACATAGGTATACGAGGGGTTGTGTTATTTACGTAAAGCTATTTAAGTTTTGGCCATATATAGTCTTACTTGTTACATTGCAAGGCATGCAAAGCAAACATTGTATTCCAAAGAATTTTCACCATCTGGTTACTGAGTAGATAGAAATAGAATTATAACTCCTTTTTACAAGTATATGGCTCACATTAACTTAGCTATACAATCCTTATTTAATCCCTTCAGCTACCAAACCATTACAGAGGACTGTTGGCATCCATGCATCACTCTGGAATGTAAGGAAAAAAAGATTTATGGGAAAAAAAGGAAACATCCTAGTATTACAATACATGTTTATTCATTCTCTATATACTATGCATTTTAAAAAGCTGGCAAGACTGTGCAACTTTCTGTATTAACTGGAGGTGACAGGTAGTCAGCTTGCTTTGTAAAAGTTAGGGTGAAGTATATGTGATGTATAGTAAATATAAAGTAACCACTGCAAAAGCAAGTTGTAGTGCTCTATATAAACCAGAGGTGTGCACTATTAGGTTTTATATTTGATTCTACTTTCCATGGGACAGAATGTGAACCAAAATGCCAATTCATATTGCTTACTAGAACAACTCTGGTTAAAATAATTATTGTATGGTCACACTACAATACAAAGATCTAACTTTTTTTCATTATAAAATTAGTTTTTATAAAGAATGTAATTTCTATTTATATAATAATATATTTAGGATAGTACACAATATTGGGCATAGAGCAACCTCTTAGCAGAAAATGCCTTTATCATTTTCTCTTTGTGTTTGGTGGGGTTTCACTCTTACAGTGCAACAGTTTGTATTAAAAAAATCTCCTAAACTATACACTTTGCAAAAATTTAGATATGAAGTTTGCAGACCTAAGACTAGGTTTAGACCTGTTACCACTTCCTCAAACTGTTTCCAAGGGTAATTGTTGATTACAGCAAGCAGTTCACAAGGTGATAGCTGCCTCACAGGAAGAAAGTGAAATTTGAATTTTTGTTTTAAATCATAGCAACAGCTTTTTAAAATGGAAGGTGTTTTAAACCTTAAGTAAAAAAATGTCTTGTGTTACAATTATATGTTAATTATTTACTTCTATCTAGGTTGTTCACAATATAACATAAAGGAAGGAAAAACTTAACAAATAAAAAATGTAAATTCTCATATTCCTGTACTAAAAAAAAATCCTATAACAGGGCAACAACCAAAACACTTGTGTTGTGGAGTGAAGGGTTTTTATGGATATCCATGTACCACTTAGGGAGATTTACTCTCACTAGGGCAAAACTTCTTTTTAGTGCTGACTTACAGTGAATGTGTTGCCTACATGATAAGTCAACATCACTGGAGAGAACACACTGTTCTGCCCTAAGGTCCAGTGCAGTTTTGAAACGTTAGCTGTACTTTGAACAGATGGTAAGATAATAATTTATTTGATGGACAAATCATCTGCCTGAGTGCTACTAACTTATTCTTTGGTTGCTTGGAACCTGACACTGTGCCATTTGTGGGGTCACTTTATACACCAATTGATGTCTTTTTTGTTACTGTTTTATTGTTTAAAAAAAGTGTATTCTAATGTATAAAAAACAGGTAAATTCCAATTTACATCTGCTAGTGCGACAAGGACTCCACCTTCACCCAAAAGTGTTGCACAGAAAAGACATTGTCAGAGGTTCCTGGCATTAGGGAAAAGAAAAAAATATTTGTTCCAACACACTTTTCTTAGTCCAACAAGTAATTAAAGGGATTTTCGAACAACAAATACTAGCGCCTTAAGGCAAATTACTTTGACAGAAGAACATTGGCTGCTAATTGTATGGCTGTCTCTAGCTTACTTTCTGTTGTTGAACAGGGAAAATATACAATAAAAAAGTCAGCATATTTTATTTCAATATTGCAAACATAATATTATTAAAAGTAAACAGGCTTTATAAAGTGCTAACATATTATGCAGCGCTGTACAATAAATAGGGGTTGCAAAAAACAGACGGATACAGATAGTGACAAAGGAGAAGGAGAGGATCCTGCCCCAAGAGCTTACATTATAGAAGGTGGGGGAGTAACACACAATAGGAGGGGAGATATGGTTCAAAATAAGTAAATTATTGAAGCTATTGCAGCAGCATGATGGGCAGATAACTAAGATTGTTAGTAATGGCATTCCACATTATTTTTGAGAAGAGATTTCCTTTAAAAAGAAAGAAGCAACTGATGACAAATAAAGATTAATAAATCTGTTTGTTTCAGATGACAAACCATTAGGCAGAATCAAGCTTAAAATTAACCCTACTGGGGACTGTGCATGCACCCCACCCGTCATCATGGGTTGCAGGCAGCATGTAGCCACACTGCACCCGGGAGAGGGACTCTGTTCTCGAGCCATGGAGGCTTTTTTTCCATGCATGCAGACATGCAAACCGTGAGTTGGGTAAGCTCACTAATGTGTCCAAGCAGGACAGAGATAGAGAGGCAGAGAAAAGGTCCTTGGACCCCCCTAGCCCTTCCTAATCCCCAGAACTATCTATGGATGCCATGGAGGCTCACACAGTACAACAGCCAGGTCTCACTAAAGCAGATTTGGAGGCATGTATGAGCCGCATTTGAGATTTACAATTTAAAGAAATATTTAAGGGAGAGTGTACTGGCAGTGGAGGAAGCCACTGATAACTTAATTAAAGCATCCAGCCAGCAAAGAGAAGTGTTAAATGAGAATTTTGTCCTACTACAACACCTAGTGCTGTAACAAGATCATTTAGAAAACCGGCACAATAACATTAGAATCTGTGGCTATCCAGAATCAGTGGAACCTGCTGCATTGCCTGAGATGGACCTGCAAATTTTTAATAAGGTGTTGGATTCACCTTCAGATAACCCTATAGCGATAGAACGATTACATCGAGTGCCAGGCCAGAGACCACAGGATCCAAGCAGAGTGCGGGATGTAAACTGCAAATTAATGTCCTTTCCTATTAAGGAAGACATTTTAAAAGCAGCCCAGGCACAAGAGGAAATTCTTTATCAGGACACCCCAATAATGCTTATGCAAGATCTGTCATGCCATACATTGGCCCTACGCAAAGCCCTAAGTCACCTTTCTAAAGCCTTGAGAGCCCATAGATTAAAATATTGCTGGGGGTTTCCATTTCACCTTGCTGCTTCCCAGAATGGGGTTACAGCAGTTTTTCGCAGCATTGCGGATCTCGCATTTCTGGCTACTTTTTCCTTGCCCTTGATATCATTGCCAGAATGGCCCGCCGGCCCCTGTTTTCTGGATATACCTGATGATCAAGAATGGACAGTTCAGCGCAAACAGCGCTTCCGGAAAAGGCCCAAACTGGACCGTGTCTGTGAAACTGAAGGTTAGGGAACTCAATAATCTTTCTACATTGGCCCTAATGGGCAGGTGAGGTTTGTTTTGTTTACAGGTCAGGATCACAATATGATCCAGTGCAATGGCCATTATTGGCCTTTTTCTGTATTTTCTCAAGTTATGTGGTGTATATAATGGCATTGAGTTGCATTATCATTATGTGTGCAGTTACATGGTTTCAATTTGAAACTGATAATTTATGTTTTTGTGCAGTGATCGGCAGGGGCTCCTACTTTGCCTGTGCCTTCGCAGTTTCCACACTAGGGTCCTCGCATTTACCAGCGAGGGTTTTTTGGGCGAGCAGCCCTTGTATTGAAAGTGGTGTGATTTACGGCGGTGTCTCCGTAGAGTAACCTGGGGACCCACTGCTGGGGTCTTACCCATTCCAAAGGAGTAACTTCCTCTTTGTTATTGTTTTAAAATTTTTTTCTTACAGAGTCAGCTAAACATATAGTCGGCCTTTTACACGCTTTTTGGTGTAGCAATTTTGCATAATGACCACCAATAAAGCTGTCACGTTAAATGTAAAAGGCCTGAATGTACTTGCAAATCCCTCGTCTTTACTAGCAGAACTTCATAGAGACAGAGCCTAAATAGCATTCCTCCAGGAAACCCATTTCAGACAGGACAAACTTCCTGGACTCAGATACCACAGATACCCAACTGTCTATTCCAGAAGGAGTGAGCATACTTTTGGTCAACTCGCTTTCATGGGTCCTTAAAGAAATTAATCAGATGAGGAAGGACACTTCCTCTTTGTTAAAGGTACCCTGAACAACCAATTGCTTACCTTAGCTACAGTGTATGCTCCAAATTCAATTCAAGCCCAGTTTGTGACTAGCACTTTAGCAAGATTGGAAGATTTTAGGAAAGGTCTAATAATTGTTGGTGGAGACCTTAACTATGCACCGGATGGTGATAAGGATGTTTCTAGATCCTCTAAGAAAAGAATGTAGAGCCATGGTCTGGAGAGTGCTGCATCCTACAGAATAAGGTTTTACTTTCTATTCCAGACCACACCAGTAATATTCTCGCATTGATCATTTTGGCTACGCCATTCTGATCTTCCACAGGCACTAGATTGTGCAATTGGGAATATAACTTGTGGACGATGCCCGTGTATTCCTCACATTTGCTCTGAAATATGCTAGCCCCAAAGTTTGGAAGTGGAGACTTAAGGAGATGTCAGCTTATTTTACTGTCAAAGAGATGCCAAAGGTTGGTCATATGATAGTATGGGAGGCCCATAAAGCTGTTTTGCGGTGACTTCTAACTAAATATGGATCACGACTTAAGAAGGCAGGTGCCAAGGAAATCCAGGACCTTCTATGAATACAGGAATCTGCAGGTTGGGAAGGATTTATTAGTACTTAAAGACAAACTGGCGACAATCTGAGTGGGCAATCTGCCAATCTGGGACATGGCCTCAGGTTTTTGAGACTATTATCAATCACTCTATAATTTACATCCCCCCCAAACCAAAGACAAGGGCAGATCCTGTGAGGAATTGTAAACTACAACACCATTTAGAGAATTCAGGATTACCCCAACTTACTTAAGAGGAGGCAAAGGCCCTAGAATCACCAATTACTGAAGCTGAATTCCACAGGGGAATTACGTTTACCCCTCTGGAGAAATCCCCAGGGCCTGATGGGTTTTCATTGGTTTACAGCAAAACTTTTAAGGACCAACTCACCCCCTATTTACTGAAGGCCTTTAACTAGCTCACATTGAAAGGAAGGTTTTCCCCGGAGTCTTTAAGTGCCTATGTAACAGTTATACCAAAAGAGGGGAAGGACCTGACCCTGTGTGCGAGTTACAGGCCTATCTCCCTGCTAAACCAGGATTTAAAGTTATTCACCAAAACTTTGGCCATGAGAATACAATCGATACATTCAGACCAAGTGGGGTTTGTCCCTGCCCGTAAGGCTGGGGACACCAGGAGGGTGCTCAGGTGGATTTATGCGGCCCGGAAGGCTGAAACCTCCTGCAGAAAAGGTCTTTGACAGGGCAGACTGGGAATTTATGACCCTAACCCTAACATATGTTGGGCTGGGGGGGAAAATGTTGAACTGAATTAAATTTGTCTATTCTAAGCCATCCGCATCAGTGGGGGTCAATGGTTTACAGTTAGAGCCTTTTCAGATTTTGAATGGAACAAGGCAGGGGTGTCCCCTATCCCCACCAGTCTTTAAACTTACCTTGGAACCGTTTCTATGTCGAATCTGAGCATCACAGGATATTACAGGGCTTCAGTGAATGGGAACTGAATATAATCTAGCAGCGTAGTAACTAAAGGTGTATGGTAACCTCTTCAATTTTAAAATTAACCACGCTAAATGTGCAGAACTTGATGTCTCTCTCGGTCCAATGCCTAAACAATTGTTCACCAAAAATCTTTAATTTAAATGGGAGAAGAAAGCAATTAAATACCTGGTGGTTATGATTTTCACCAATCTAAGTAACATATTTCATTTGAATTTTATCACATTGTGGGCCTACAGAGACCGCTAACAAATTATGAAAAGATGTGTAGGGGAGAGCTGAGCTCCAGGCATGCCCTGTCCTTTATTTACTTGATCTTGATTGCAGTTCAAGGAGATGTTACGCCTCCCTATATGCAGACTTGGGAGCGGGAGTTGGACACACTTTACGCACGCCCAGAAGAAGCAGATATTAAGATACTGCCATAAAGGTTCTATCCACAGTGGTTTTCAGGAATTGGGCCATAAGATTCTCACAGGTTGGTATAAAACCCCAGAGAAGATACAAACTATATTTCCAGTGGAAAATTTGTATAGAAAGGGTTTTACTCCTCCTTACTATATGAATGTGTTTATATGTTGAGCCACCTCTATATGATATTTAAGTATAAATGAATAGAGAGGAAAGAAAGAGGTTTCAGGCTCATAGGTTTTTCCTGCAAAAAGTGAAGTGTATTGATTGATTATTCGGTACATAAGTCATCAAATACACATAAACATATATTGTTTTTGTCTCTGTCCTGTTACTATTTCACAGCGCAGAGTAGTTATACATACTATATAGTATGGATTTTGTCATAAATTATTACATATAACCATAAAACTCACTCATAAAACACCTCAAACTTACCAATACTATCCACTCTCTATCACAACAGGGACTCTTTGTACCTCTTTTATATATCCCTATGGATATAAGCTTCAAATTTTTCTAGTATTTGTATACATACAATATTTATACCTAAAACCTCTATGATTGGTTATTTATTATTGTAATAATGTAATGTACAAAGGATTATAAGCTTCAAATTTCTCTAGTTTTTGTATATGTATAATATTTATACCTAAAACCTCTATGATTGGTTGTTTATTATTGTAATAATACAATGTACAAGAGATTGTAAGCACTTTACTGTAATGATTCACATATTGACTGTTAATGTCATACTGCATCCTCAAAGACCTTCACCAATTATTAATGGAGAATGACCCTACACCTAACATAACTTCAGAATCCAGAACACCCCTTCTGGAATCTGATCCTTCGCAACTTCCATCAAAAAAACCCATATCAAGCTATTTCCCCTCGATATCCCTGAACCCTCATATTCAAACTCTCGTTGATGTGATTACTGAACAAATTATAAAAACCAATTTGGGGCATGAATCCCGCAATATGAATTTTACCAAAGAACACCAACACGCACTCACCAATTTAAAAAAACAAAAAAAATAATATTTAAACCTGACAAAGGAGGAAATATAGTGACAATGAATAGAGAACACTATAGAGAAATATGCTACAACCTCCTTTATATATGAAAGAATAGTATCGCATCATCCCAAAAACTAAACTGTTAGAACATAATGTGGAATACAATGAAATGATCTGGCAAGCATACACAAATAACATCATCAACGACAAGACGAAGGACTTTTTGACCAATAAATACCCCATCACTCCTACCTTTTATATCCTACCAAAGATTCATAAAAATCTTCTACTCCCAATAGGGAGACCCATTGTTTCTGGCATTGGCTCATTGGCAGCAAATGCCAGTGAAATAGTGGACACGTACCTAAGATCACTAGTTATGAAACTACCGTCTTACAAGACACAATAGATGTCTTAAAACTAACTCAAAATATGAGGGTCCCTCCAGATACCACATTGGTTACAATTAATGTGGAATCGCTGTATAACTGCATCCCACATACTCTTGGTATAGATACCATACTTAATTGCCTAGAAGAAGCCTACCCAGAAGCACACGAACAGAACCTTTTCTTCATCAAACTACACACTTTCATTCTCAATAGAAATACCTTCATCTTTGATGACAAATTATACCTCCATTCGCAAGGAGTTGTGATGGGGACAAAGTGTGCGCCTTCGTACACAAACTTATTTTTAGGACAATGGGGAAAAACATTGTCTTTGGACCCACTTATGAAACTGTACCTCAATCACATCATTATGTGGAAAAGGTACATTGATGATGTCCTGATATTGTGGTCAGGATCCTCATCCCTGCTACTAGAATTTTTCAAATATATTCAAACAAATCAATTTAATTTAAAATTCACTATGGAATCTAACAAAACACAAATTGCATTCCTTGATCTGTTCATCAGAATTGACGCAGACTCAAAAATAACTACATCCCTTTTTCGTAAAAAAAAAAAGCAGGGAACACCATTTTAAAAGCCAACAGTGCCCATCCTAAGGCCCTGATTAAAAGCATACCTCTAGGCCAATACATGAGGCTTAGAAGAAACTGCACAACGGATATGGATTTTAAAAAGGAATCCAAACTCCTCCAAGATAGACTAATCTCAAGACGCTACTCTAAAACCCTCTTAAAGAAATCCTACCAAACAGCTTTAAAACTACAATGGAAGGATTTATTGGGTAACGAACCAAAGCATCCAACAGCAACTGCATCCACAACCCGATTAATACCAACATACAATGAAAACTATAACTACATGGATAGAATACTAACTAAGAATTGGCATATACTAACATCTGATCCTCAAATAAAAAAATACATAGGAGAAAAACCCCAGGTAATTTACAGTAAACCCCGATCCTTAAAGGACCACCTTGTATCGAGCCATTTTTAATATGAAAGTACAGATGGTTCCACTGTAAAACAAAAATCGAGCACATTTAAATGTGGACAGTGTACACAATGTCAGTGGATGAAAGAAGGTTCAACAATAACAATACCAATCGGTACCATTCATAGACCATACCAACACATCAACTGTAACACACTGGGAGTAATATATACTAGTGTTGATGTTCGAATTCGGGTTGTCCCTATATTCGACCCGAATATGGCTGTTCGAATTCGGGTATACCCGAACCGAATTATGCTGCATTCGACAGCAAAAATTCGGGAGGAAAAAAAAAATAAATTTTTTTTTTTAAATTATTTATTTCGTTTCTGTTTTTTATTTTAAACTTGTTTTTTTATTTTTTTACAAGTTATCCTACAATGACATTATGAATCATAATGTCATTGTGGGATTCCTGGACCGTGGGAACTGTGCAGTCACAGTTAATTGAAAGCAGGTGCCCTCGTATTGGCTCCAGGATCAGGGGAGCAGAGCTGTCAGCATAAAGCTCCGCTGATTGCTCTGCTCCCTGAGGAAAGGGAAATCCTGATCAGGATTTCCCTTTCCTCAGCAACTCAGGGAGCAGAGCAATCAGCGTCCCCTTCTGATCACTCTATTCCATTGACTCCATTGTCCCCTTCTGATCACTCTATTCCATTGACTCCATTGTCCCCTTCTGATCACTTACCCGTAATTAAGTGCAGGTATCTCCGTTAGGGCAGGGATCAGCAGCTTGTTTCCTTGTTCAGAATCGCGGGGGCACATGTGCAGGCTTTTTACTTTCAGTTTGGCTCAGGAATAGACACGCCCTGCAGCCAGCATCAAAGACACACACGCTGCAGCCAGCATAAAGGACACACACGCAGGATCAGATATCTGGAGCTGTCTTATAAAGGGGTGAGTGTCTTATTTTATTTATTTTTTAAAAAATTGGGGGTGGCTTACTTAATGGGGATGTCCTAGAATCGGGGAAACACGGTATGATTACATGTAAATGTCGGCAAAACCAAACGCGCTTTCAAAAAATGCATATATGGGCACATCCACTCTCAGTGGGAAAAATCACCACCCCAGTATGCCACCATGTGGGCATCCAACACCAATATGACTGTAAAGCTGTATCCTTCTTCGGTCTGGAACATATCTCTGGAAATGAAAGAGGAGGTGATCTTGATAAAATACTTCTCCAAAGAGAAACTACATAGGTAATCAACCTCCAAGCCACCATCAAACCAGGCCTTAATGACTTTGTCAGTTATAAATCTATTCTTTAATTAATTAGCAACTTGAACAACTAACTCATAGTACTAAACAAAACCCTCTTTGTCCCCTTTGACCTTTCAAACTCTTTCATATATGGATCTATGTATGTATATTGACATACCCTTTAAGATATTTGTTTGTAATGTACTGTTTATAATGTATCCATATTATAGACACATTTATATATATATATATATATATATATATATATATATATATCCACTATGTATATGTTAAGTATATATAATAAATCTTTAATGCTGTTCTATTTATATCTATTTAAATATTATTCTGCACAGACTGTATAAAAATATGATATATCAATGATTAATGATGTTATAAAAGTTTGAAAAATATTTTGTCTCAAATTATTTCTTAATTACATGCAATGATATGATGAATATACTAAGTTCAGTGTGATAACTCTAAAGTATGTGTAATGAAGAATCATCAGTTCATAGCACTTTCATGTCTGATTTAAATTGTAAGTCCCCTGTGCCTCTGCAAGGACTTGCGGGGGACCTGGCGCCTCGGGCGCCACGGCCAGCACACGAAGTGTCTGATTTTTTCACAGACTCTCAGTGCTTGGCCGGCTTTCTTCCCCGTGCATCCCTCCCTTTTTGGGAGGGACACCTCTCTGTCAGTGAGAGACGTATGCCTCTCGTCAGGCAAAGATGGAGTCCCTGTAGAAGTCACAGGGAACTCTTAATCCTGATTGGTTGGGTGGGATACACGCCCTCCCCTTGCAGGACGCATGCACACCGCCCCAGCTGCAGCCTCAACTGATTAACTTATAACTATAGAAAACAGATCTCAAACACAACCAGCCCTCTGGCTGCATGAATTACTACATACCCTCTCCTGGTCGTATGGACTAACTACAAGTCTTAGCACAATAGCAGCCCTCTTGGCTGTATAAGATAGGATATCTTTATTCCTCTCCTCCCTCCCCATTTTCTTTAGGATAAATAGATCTATACCTACTTGGTAAATAGGGAGCTAACAACTTTGATTTGAATCTAAAATCTTCTCTTTAACACGGATTATTCTTTTTTGAAACCCCTAACTAGTTTTCATTTATATTCAGACTAGGTCCTCACTAAACCCCTATTTAGGGTATATGAAACAAAAACCTTATATATGAATATTAAAACTGGACCTAAACTACTAGGACAACATTCAAATAATCTTTTTGCTTTGGGCTTGGACATATCAAACTGGTAGGTAACCCTAAATAGTATTTGTAACATCCATGCTTTTATCTACATTTTTATTATTTTTTATTTTAGTTTCATGGTTTCTATATTTCATTACTCACCCTACATTATATACCTAAAAAAAACTAGCATGCAGCTTGAATACTGCTTCTTTTACCCCCCTACCTAGACTGCACTCCAACTTAACGTGAGTAAACTATTGCCCTTGTTATTAATTTGATTAAAATCACATCAATATGTTTTTTAAATATCAGATATGTGAGTTTAAAATGAGATGTTGATTGTTCAATTGAAGGTTCACCGTAGCTAACTGTGGAATTATTAAGTTCTGGACATCCATATAAAAGAAGGATTATTATGTTATATTACAAACTGGATCTGTAACAAAACAATATTATATAATAATCTTTGACAATATATATGCTATATGTTTATATCTTGTATTTGTACAATATAGAAATCATACATCCTCTGCAAATTTATACCCCTGAAGAAGCCTATAACAGGCGAAACGCGTTGGGAATCATGCGCCCATAACAGGTCCCCTTCTTACCTTGTTTTCAATCTTTATATGTATTTTGTATGACATTGGAAGGAGTCTTATGTCTAGATTAAAGTATCCAAACCCTGTGACAATAACAGGCATTTGGATATTGAGCCTAAAATAAATAATATGTACTTTTGATGTATGTACTAATTGTAATTTGAAAAATACGCACTTGATTTATTTTTGCACAAAAACCTCCTGAGCCTGAAACCTCTTTCTTTCCCCTTCTTTCCCTTATACCTATACAATGAGCTCTAAATAATCAACAAAGAGGTTGGCTCAACACAACCTTTATGGAACAAAGACAAGAACCAATTACTAGATTGTAAGCTCTTCGGGGCAGGGTCCTCTCCTCCTGTATCACTGTCTGTATTAGTCTGTCATTTGCAATCCCTATTTAATGTACAGCGCTGCGTAATATGTTGGCGCTATATAAATCCTGTTTAATAATAATAATAATAACACCAAAAACGAGTCATAGTGCACTACTCATCAGTGTCTTTATAAACCACATACTACAACCCCATACACTCTAGGTCCTTGCATCCTCTGGTCAATTCCCCCCTGGATCCCCCTGGCTGCCTGTGGGACTTGCAGGGGACAGGGGTGCCACTGCTATATGGCACTGCGGCTAATGTACAGCACATGCTGTGCTGACCATTTTGTCCCCTGTATGATCTGCCCTATGTCAGGGCGGATCACCCAATCGGGTTGAAGGGAGCGGACACACTTGTTCCGCCCCCTTCTCCTGTATTGTTGAGCCCCGCTGACTTTACGGGGATTCTCCTGCTTGTGTGAGGAGGGGCAGGGTTGCAGCCCACAGAAAGGGCACGCTCTCCTCCCCCCCCCCCCCCTCGTGCTCTTAAAGACACCACCTCAGACGTCCACAGTAATAGAACAGCCCTGTAGGCTGCTGCTTTTTCATCCCCCCACTGCTTATTTCTGCAAATAGACCTACGAGACTGATACCCTTCAGGCTTAACCCTTAGTTAAAGGCTGCTGCATTTTCCAACCTAGAACACCCTGGATTACCCTTACTACTCACAAAGAGAAAGGTAAAAACTTCTGTAATACCATGGATATATATATATATATATATATATATTATAAATAAATATATATATATATATATATATACGGTATATATATATATATATATACACATATTATTAATTACTTTATATACTAAATCTCTTATACTTACCCATCATATCCACATTCAAACAGTCTGACCCTGACAAGTGACTCAACCCATATTCAAAAGGTAAACCCTCATTTACCTTAAAATATTGAATTAACCTTCATAGATTTATTATATCTACCAATAGACTTGGAATTATTTATTTATAGAAGGGTTCTCTCTTTCAGCTCACAGTTCTAAGGAAGAGACCCTTCTTCTCATCTATTTATTACATTGATCGACGGATGCAGGGACCAACATTCACCACACCCATGAAATTGGCACCCGGAACAAAATTGTGCCAAAACCCCTAACAAGAGTATAAATTACTACTTCAAACCTTAGGTATGTATTGCTGTACCAATCGCTATTCTTTGAAAATACCTCCATTTCATATATGTATACCTAATCATACTCTATGATTCATACTCAGCATTATCATCAGCAGCAACTACATATATACACCCCCCTTTGGGGCATGTTCCTAACTTCGGGTACATGAGTAACAATACTATTTTATATCCATATATGCTTTTTTGTTTAAACAATAGCATTTTCTGCCTCCCTAATTACTGTCTGATTTAAATACTTTGAACAATCCCTCTGAACATACCTAGAGGTACTTTTTGACTATACTTACTAATTACTTAAAAATCATTGTTTAATATTTTATGTCCCGAGTATGCCTGTATTTCATGCTACAACTGTATTCAATTTATGATACATTTATTTGGATTTATTATCTGAAATTGTTTTTTTGTTATGCCACCCCTGACCTATTACATTTCTTTACACGACCGATACTGATAAGCATGCACCATATATCTATCCCTGAGGAAGCCCTTCGTGGCGAAACGCGTGTGATCACTGCGTGCCACGGCACAGCCTTTTGAACAGTTTTATGGTTATATGTAATAATTTATGACAAAATCCATACTATATAGTATGTATAACTACTCTGCGCTGTGAAATAGTAACAGGACAGAGACGAAAACAATATATGTTTATGTGTATTTGATGACTTATGTACCGAATAATCAATCAATACACTTCACTTTTTGCATGAAAAACCTATGAGCCTCAAACCTCTTTCTTTCCTCTCTATTCATTTATACTTAAATACCATATAGAGGTGGCTCAACATATAAACACATTCATATAGTGAGGAGGAGTAAAACCCTTCCTAACATAATATTTTTATAAACCTGTAAAGCAGCCCATGTCCCATAAATCTTGATGCATAAATAGTAGGAGAATAAAATACCGACAGGGTGAAGAAAAATAAAGGCATGTGTAGAACTCAAAAGTGCCTAAACAAAAAATTAGTTTTAATATTCATCAGAAACCACAGCAAACTTTTCGAAATCAGTTTTTCGAGATCTCAGGTCTGTTTTCAGTTTTACCCTGAACACGTACAGTTCCTGAGTTATGAGTACTAATATAGTTAACATTGTACATGCCTGTATTTTGTACTAAAACTTAAGCACCATTATGAATTAAATGAATGTTAATACATCTTCAGTGTTAAGTAAAATAAGGCACACTGTGGTAAAGATCTACTGAGCAGTGTCAGTCAGGTACCATTGTTTCTTTAGAAATGCTTAGAGTATGATTTTCTTGTGTACTCTTTGTCTGGATTGTCGCAGGACAGCATCCAGCAGTGGTCAGCCATCACACTTTCATTCCAGAAACCTTGGTAGTGGTGCTCCATTAACTGAATGTCCTGGTGAAAACGTTCTACTGGTGACAAACTCACTATACCAAGATTTTACAGTAAGAGTGCAAAAAATGTATTTTTTTATGACATGCGACAACCCAGTTTCTGGTTTGAATCAAGCAGTTTCTGAACTCCTTCCTTGTATGCAGGAGACTTATGGTTGCCCAGGAATTTTTCACACAGCCACTTGAATGCATCCCAAACTTCTAGCTCAGCTACTGAGAGAGATTGTTTGAAAACATCATCCTGCAAAATAGACTTGAGTGAAAGTGATTCCTAAAGAGGCTATATGCAGAGGAGAGACTTGATTCAGCTCGTGGTTGCTTCTAATTTTGCTAAAAAGGAAAGAGGAGTTGCTATAGTTTTCCACAGTGATTTAACTTACCAATTGTTAGACACAAAGGGGGAGCTGAGTTCATGTTACATACTGACAAAAGTAAAAGATACAGGGCACTATTAACTCCCTACCTAATATATATATATAATATAAAATTTCAGGTCGGATCATGCTCGAGTTTTTATGCAGATAACATTATCATATCTGGTGACGCAAGTTGTAAGACGGTAATTTCCAACATTTTTCAGCTCTTCACCGGATTTTCAAGCTTTTCTAGTTACTTCCTGGGTAAATTCTCAAAATGATAATATTCCGCACTGAAATGATCCAGTACTGCTATGGGAAATGGGTAAAGCGGTTATACGTGGACAGATTTCCTCCTATCTGAGGAGCCGAAGAGCAGCATATAGGAGGTTATGTGACTCACTCAATAGAAAAGTTGTGCATACCTATAGGGTACACCTGAATGATCTGAATGATACTACTAGACGTGCTAAAGCCCTAACTAAGGCCCGCCACATGAAATCTAAATTTTATAGATGAGGTAACAAGACTGGTTCTCTTTAAGCTAATCTGGCATCACTTCAAAATTCAAAGCGTTCTATACACACGCTACGTGACCTGTCGGGTCGCCAGTGCTTTAATCAGATATAACTTATCAGAATAATGGAAGACTATTACACTCAAATTTATTCTGCGCACTCCCCGGATGGGTCAGATATAGACGCCTTTCTTTGGAAGGTGGATTTGCTGGTGCTATCTGAGCGTCAGCAGGAACATTGAATGCTCTCATACGAATTGAGAAAATAGCCAAAGCAATTAAATCCTTTCCTTTGGGGAAAACACCAGGTCCAGACAGGCTGCCAGCTGTATTCTATAACCCTTGAAACAATATATTTCTCCCTTAATATTTGAAATTTATACTGGTGTTTTTAGGGATGACACCCCTTTGCCATCTTTTACTATTGTCCTTACAGCGTTACTACCTAAACCATATAGGGATGCAGAGCAACCCTCCTCCTATAGACTTTTAGCCTTGCTTAACACAGATTACAAAATAATGGCAAAAATAATTGGCACGTAAGCTACAATCAATGTTACCAAATTTATTAACTAATCATCAATTAGCATTCTTATGTAACCGGCATATTTCAGTAGGCATTAGGACACCCATAGCTGCAACCACACTTCGTTATAGTAAGAAGCATGTGTTGTTAAATCTTAATGCCGAGAAAGCATTTGACAAAATACTCTGGTCATACTTGCACTATTTGATGCACAATTTAGAACAAATATAAAATTTCTATATGATCATCCAACCACCCATCTGATAATAAATATTCAACTTACTGCCGATTACGTAATCACTGCCGATTACGATGCCGTAATCACTGCCGATTACGATGCACAGTGGTACAAGACAGGGCTGCCCCCTGTCTCCTCTATTGTTTAATCTTGCTCTGGACCCCCTACTGCAAGTATTAGAAGCAGACCCCAGGTTTTCTGGTATAAAGTTTGGCACTACCAAAATTAGGATGTCTGCATTCTGATTATATACTCCTATTCATTGCCATCCCAGTTACATCTCTTTCTTTCATCATGAACACAATCCAAAGATTCCAGAATCTTTCAGGTTACACAATAATTTTTTTGACAATTCAGTAGCCTTTTATTTATTCCCTAAACACAAACCTACTTGGAGTACTCAGTATCGGTTTCAGTGGGCAAAGTCATATTTGAGGTACCTGGGGGTGAATATTCCTAAAAACCCAGCAAAATTATATAGTCTTAATTTCGCACAGGCCATATGTTTTTGTGATTTTGGAAAATGGGCTTCTCTTACAATTTCTTTTATGGCTGGAACAGCATTATTAAAATGGTTGTCTTCCCAAGAACATTGTTTCTGCTTCAAACCCTTCCTATTTTCCTACCACCACAGGTTTTGAAACAAATCAATTCTTTGTTTAGAACCTTTATATTGGGTGTTAAACATGCAGTGGCCTCATACAATTTTACATCAGACGACTATAAACGGAGGACTTACTCTGTCTGATGTGGCTTTGTTACTATCAAGAGGCATTCCTGCGCATATTGAAAGACTGGATACAGGGTACCTCATATTAATCTAACCTAAAGGTAGAATTTTCATTATACCCTCCATGGAACCCCCTGGCTATTTTACATATTCACAAAGAATTACTGGCTGATGAGGTGAAGTGTAACCCACTAATATTTTCACAGTGGCAATTGTGGCACTCCCTGCGTAAAGCAGCAGCCCTAAACGCACATTCCTCCCTGTTCCTGCCATTGGAGGGTAACGGTGTCTTTACACCAGGCTTTTCATCCCCTCTATTGTCTAATCGGGCGGCAAGGGGACATACCTCACTGAGAAAGATATTGGATCCACAAAATCATAGGGCATACTCTTTTCCAAAAATAAAAAAGAAATTCCCTTTTTGGCCAACAGTATCTCTGCTTTTTCACGTCGGGGTGTATGTCTCTAGAGTGGCCAGAAAACAGACTCCCAGTGATTGACATAACCCTTTAGACATAATGCTGTGTTCTATTCTTTTCTGAGAAATGAGCTGGATTATGAGAAAACTAATATGGAAATGGCAAAATGGCAACATCAATTTCCTAACTTAGGTATAGCGAAGCTAGTTAAAATGTATAGGATATCTTGGAAAGCGATACCAGCGGTACAATATAGAGAAATGTTTTTTCGTATTTTTCATAAATACGTATTTTTCATTTCTCCTAAAGGAGCATATTTCATGGGTCTCACAGATACTAACTACTGCTTTAAATGTGCTACTAGTGCAGCGTCTCTATACCACAATTTCTGTGAATGCCCAATGATAAGGCATTTTTGGTGTCAGGTAGTTAAATATAATCATCGCCACATGTTGAATTACATACCCATGATGCCTGAATGGGCAATTTTTGCTATACTTGATAGTGCGGGGGTGCGTGAGGAGCTAGGAGAGTAGCACTACTTTTATCAGCTAAGACTTGCTGGCTTGATTCTAACCCTCCCACTATGAATCTTTTTCTGACCAAATTACAAGAAAGAAACCAAGACACAATTATTCTTTGAAACATGGGAAAGCATTATTTCGACACTCAATTCACCAACTAAAATAAAATTGTATAAACTTTTTTGGCATACTGCTTGGTACTTGGGCAGAGTCATGGCCCCCCAATTGATGTTGAATAAATGTCCATCCTTTATCCTAGCATTGTAAATGAAAAGTACAGATATAGGGGAATGTCCAAATTACTGTTGTTATACCCATCGTTCATGACATAGATTGATACTGGAACCAAATGATATAATACTTGTTCCTTTGGAGGTGACATGATCTATTTCCTAATATTGTTACTTACAAATGTGTTATGTTTTAAACTTGAATTTATGTATACTGTTTTCACAGTTTGACGTTAATAAAAATTATTTAAAAAAAAATATTATTAAAATTTGGAGTGACTGAGGCATTCTGAAGAAAGGACTTTAAGAGTAAAAAGAGAGAAAAAGTAGGCATATTGCTACATTTATTTTTTTTTAATATTTTCCTAAAGATCAGTTTTAAGCATGCTAAATAGTCCAGACTACCACACATATCTCATTTTAAAAAAACATCTCCTACCCTTTTGGTTTGTTATTTTTAAGTAAAAAAAGTTTTTTTAGAGTTGGTCAACTATATTATTTTCTGTTATGGATATTGGAAACAGCAGTCAAATATTAGCAATACAAAAGTTAGAACATGTCAGCTAGTCCATCAATATATTGTAACAAGCTATCAAAGGTAGGTTGAGGTCAGCATGGCAGGGTATAAACAGAGATTATATATAATTATATAGGTATAGACACCATAATACCATGGAACAGACAGTCTTTTATATTTAAGGGGGCCAGTGGGAGGAAAAAATGACCAGGCATCAGTAAACTTGGTGGTCAGTAGCAGGAAAAATGTACCTAATACACTGCTAAAAGGAGTAATAATAACCCATCATTGCTGTCAGTGATATAGTACCCTATCTTTCGTATGATAGAGGAAATAATGTCCCAGAGGACGAAATTGTGTCTTTAAGGGCTGCTTAAAGGCAAGTAAAATATTGCATCTAGCTGTTTCAAATCATTTTATCACTTCCAATTTTTTTTTTTTTTTACATTGTATATTTATAAGTGAACTGCCTAAATATCAGTGCTGAAAAGTTCCTGGCTTTGCCCCGTTCCAGATGAAATAGAAAAAGGAGTGTGGGGGCATATGACAGCCTAATATCTTAGTATGTAACTGTGCAAAAAATCAGGTCTTTGCGATTCCTAAAACTGTTTTTTTTTTTAGTGAGAAGCTGTGATGGCATAGGCACAAGCAAGTTTCACGTCGTTGGAGTTACGGGCCGTCATGAAGTTTTTGTTTCTCCAGGGAAAGTCAACAAAGGAAATTCACACTGAGATGTCACAAACACTGGGGGAGAAGTGTCCTTCCTTTCCCTGGAGAAACAAAAACTTCATGACAAATATTACCAGGGGGAACTATTAAAGTGGGAAGGCTTGCAGAAGGGGCATGATTGTCATGTTTGTTGACAAAGTTTGTTGTCCCTATGAAAAAGCCAATTCAGTAACTAGATGTGCAGCAAAAAAATAACACTCAAAATAAGGTAAACCCAGGCTTCCTGAGAGTTTATTGTGAACTAAAATAATAAATTGAACAGGAGGGCTCCAAGAAGCCTATATATACAGTATTTTAAGATAGCAGACCCAAGTTGAGTGAAATATTTTGGAGAGACTGTTATGGGAAAGGTTTGAAAAACAGAGGAAACACGGCAGTTTGCCCATTTTAATAAGGGCAACGCAATCTAGAAAAGAATGTTTTTTTACGGACTATTGTTGTAGACAGGTAAGTCTATCCATCAGAAGAGGATGATAATTAAGGAGAAATAGGTCGGAAACTTTAGATGAGAGCTTTATGGTCAAGTAAGTAATTTTCAAGGAGGAATATTGAAATAAGAACATGCAGAAGAGCAGCAGAGGTTCATCAGGTGGTAGGGAAATATTTAATGGCACAGATTTGTGAGTTAATTTTGTAGTTGCTGAGTTTTTGGAAAATGGAGAGCTCCTGAAGTAATAAGGGGAAAACTATATGCAGATTAGATATGTAAAATAGCAGGTCGCCTGCATATAGGCCTAATTGTGTGTTCCTGGTTCCCAATAGAAACACCCCTATTAGCAGTGTTAGGGTTTCAGGTACTGGCCAGGTGTTCCCTGTAAAAATAAGGTGAGAGGGCACCTCCCTGGCTAGTAGTGTTTTTGTTCGAATTTGGGTCCTCCTAATGTTCGACCCGAATATGGTCGTTTAACCCAACCCAAATTTTGTTAGATTCGACCCCGCGAATTTGGCCCTCCCACAATGCCTAAGGACCTCGCCCATAAGGCCTAGGGCCCTCCAATAACCGCAGGGATGCTCTTCTCCATGTTCGTTGTGGCAGGCGGCTGATTAGCTGTCTGTCACTGCATGCCACACAGGCAGCCATTGGCCTATATAAAGCCAGGGTGTGCCTGCATTTACCACTCCTGACAGAGATTTGCTAGCATCACAACCTTTCTGTACTGCTTGGCTTGCTGTCATGATAAAGACACTTTGAACAGGAGGTGGACCCTCTGTGCTACCAGTATGATTAGCCGAGGTGATATCAGAGGTAGCGCCCGGTGTTCACCAGAGCATCCCACAAGGGGTGTTGGCCTTTGCTGCGAGGTAGCAGCTGACAGCTGGAGAGAACCGAAGGCAAAGTACAAAATCGACAGGCAGATTCAAAACCGAAAACAGGACCGGGTCAGGGCAGGCAGAGGAACAGGCATGGTCAGGACAAGCCAAGGTCAGGAACAGGAAAGCATCTGAATGCTCACATGAACCTCAGGTAATAACACCTATTGCTGAGGCAATAAGTGTCTAACTGAGCCCAGCATATATAGGGAGGCTGACAGGCTAGCAAGAAGGGCTCGGCAACGCCCCTAAGTCCAGAGCCAGCAGAGTAGCTGAAGCAAGGTGGGAACAGCTGCTGCTTAATCAAACACTATCAGGAGGACAACAAGTACTAGGTCAGCAGTGCTGCAGATCTGTGACACTTGCATTGTCAAAGTAAAAAAAAGTGCTTTACTTAGTTAGACTGTATCACACTTACACACAAATCTACTATATTCAGATAAGTAGAGTGTTTCACAGATAGATAGATAGATAGATAGATACATAGAATGATACATAGATAAATAGTGTGTTACATACATGCAGCCAGAGGCAGGGTACTCTCCCTGACTGCGAGCACAGTATCACACTTGTACTGAGAGACCGTCACACAGACGCAATGTATACTGCAGTATATAGTTTGTATACTGTGCTGCATATTACAAGCGTCACCACTGAAGGAAAGTGCTGCATACAACACACACAGCGCACTTGCATTTTTGGTGTCAACCCCCCCAATAAAAAAATCCACTTACTGTACAAATTTACACTTTGTGAAGCATATTAGCTCCAAAGTATTTTGCAGGGTGTCAAGCCACACAAAAAATGTGTACAAGGTCTGGCCAAAGAGGAAGGGGCAGCTTTGGCAGGGGTGGCAAGCAAAGCAGTATGAGTTTGTTTTTAGCTGCAGATCCGAGAGCAAGAAGCTCTGCTGTTGGTGGGCGTCCATTATTACCACACCATGAAGAGGTAGTAGGGTACCTGCCTGGGTCAAGTGATTGTACCCCCTCTTCATCCCAGTCCCAGGCACGGGTGTCCCAAACAGTCCATGATACACCTGTTCCTCCTAGTTCATCATCGGCTGGAAAGTCTCATGTACAGCAGTACGTAGAGGAGTCCCCCTGAGGGATTGGAGAGGCAGAGCTACAAGCATTTCTTCAAGATGCTCAGTTGTTTCAGTCATCTGACGAAGAGAGAGTCAGTTCACAGGCTTTCCCCCACTTACTTTTCACCCGAACACTCTGAGCCAGACAAGCCAATTCAAACTAGCTCCAAAAGGCCGCTGCTTCCTTTCGGCACATACAGGGAAACTGTCTCTTCTGATGATGATGATGATGTCCTTGATCTGACATGGGGCGAACAAAGAGATCATCATAGGCAGGAAGAAGAGGAGGAGGAGAAGGTTGCAGAGCGCCCTCAAAGGGGGAGAGGGAGGAAGAGGGTAAAAGCTGCCCACACTCTGCAGTCTTCACGTACCAGTGAGGCAAGTCATAGTCATCCATAGTCGGAAGCTGTTACCACAGCTATGCCTCAACAACTGCGGATCGCCACCACGAGCACCAGCTCCAGAGCACCTTTGGCCCAATTAAATGTTTGCCTGTGTAGGCATTTTTTAATGTCCATAGTGATGACAACACTTTGGTTGTCTGCAAACTGTGTGCTCAACACTTGAAACGAGGCAAAAACCTAAACAAACTTGGAACAAGTTGCATGAACACACATTTAAAAAGCCACCACCCGGTAACCTGGTGGGAACACCTGGTCAAAGCACAGAGCTCTGTGCAACCACCTCCGCCCAAGAAGCAAACTCAAACTGCTCGATCTTCCTCCGCTGCCTTCCTCCTTCTGCCACCAAAGTTATCCATGCTGCTGCCAGCAATTTGAGTGGGGCATGTAGCCTAGCATTACCTTTTTCAGGCTCCACCAGCGATGAGCAGGAGCTCAAACGCAGATCGGCTGCTGTTTGTCGCATTGCTAGCAGTCAAGACCAGGCATCATTGCCATCCCCCACACCTTCTACCCCATCTTCCAATCTTTCTGTGGTTAACATTAGCAGCATCCAACCTTCCATCCCCCAGATGCTGGAGCGCAAGAGAAAATATGGCCCAAATGACCCCAAAACAAAGCTAATCAATGTGGCAGTTGCACAGCTGATTGCGTTAGAGCTCCTCTCTTACAGGCTGGTGGACTCCAATGTGTTCATTTACGCATTCCTCTGCGTGAATCAACAGTACGTTATGCCCAAGCAACAGTATTTTGCAAGGTACACCTGACAACCGACAGTTGGTCGAGCAAGCATGGAGTGGGAAGATATATTTCATATACAGCTCACTGGGTAACTTTGGTGGCAGCAGGGGAGGATGCAGCTGCAGCAAGGCCTGCATACCTACCTCCACCCAGAGCACATCGCCATGCAATCTCCTCCTCGACCTCCACTTCAACACCTCCTCCTTTGACTCTTGTGCCTCAACCTCTTTCTCCAGGGACACTTTGCCGTGGAGACCCAGCACCTCACATCACCAGTGGGTCCAGAGTTACCTCAGCTATGGGAACTTTGAGCCACATGACAGCCTTCATGCAGGAGATAGCCAAAGATCCACGCATACAACACATAAAAACAAAGACTGACAACTATTGGATTGCTACATTACTGGATCCACGTTACAAGCCTGAGATACAACAACTCAGCTTGCCCCAATACAGGGGACCTAAAATGCAGCACTACCAAGAGGTGCTTGTGAGGGACTTGTGCTAAGCCTTTCTGGCTGCCAGCAGCAGCAGGGATCCCTATAGTAGTTCCACCAGCCATGGGAGTCAAACAACTACCTTAAGCGGCATGAGTGGCAGCAACAGTAGAGGTTGTCTATGCCAAACTATGCAGGCTTTTTTTCAGTGGTAGCAAGCCGCCAGTCATGCAGCAATTGCCAATGTCACTCAGCAGCGCTACTCAGTCATGGTGCAGGAATACCTGAGCTCTACATGGGACATCTGCAACCTGCAAAGGCAGGACCCACTGGGCTACTGGGTATCCAAGCTTGAGCAGTGTCCGGAGCGGGCAAAACATGCCATTCAGATCCTTGCCTGCCCAGCCGCAAGTGTGTTATCTGAAAGAGCTTTCAGTGCAGTTAGGGGCGTAGTGAATGACAAGCGGATTCGGCTCTCCGCAGAAAATGTCGACCGAATCACTTTTATTAAAATGAATAAGGCTTGGATTGGAAATGACTTCAACGCCCCCTCTGCAGAGTGAACTGATTAGTTGTCAACTGCTGCACGGCCTGCTGACACCTTGATGGGAAGAGCACTTTCACAGCCTTCTGTATCTCCTTCCACTCTTCACCCTTGTGGCCCTCTACCTCTACTCTGTCCCTGAGGCCTATAACTTGCAATGTAGCTGTGTAACTGGCTAATATTTTTTACGAAGCATCTCCCTAAGGGCCTTCTGCCTCTATCTACTTGGAGGCCTATATCACTTGTAACGGAGCTTTAATTATTAATTAAATATTTGTATTTTTTGTACAGATATAGACATTTTTATAGGTTTTTTGATAGATAGCAAGTGGGATCAGAATTAAATATCTGTATTTTTTATAAATAAATACAGAAATGTTTCTGTTTTTTGTGATTGATTGCAAGAGGTTCCATAGTTAATCAGTATCATAATTAAATAACTGTATTTTTTTAAGAGAAATACAGAAATTTTTATGGCTTTTTCGATAGATAGCAAGTGGGATCAGAATGAAATATCAATATTTTTTACAGATAAAAACAGAAATTTTTCTGTTTTTTGTGAATCTATCATAATTAAATATCTGTATTTTTTGGAGAGAAATACAGAAATGTTTATGGCTTTTTCTATAAATAACAAGTGGGATCAGAACGAAATATCTGTATTTTTTATATATAAATACAGAAATGTTTCTGTTTTTTGTGATAGATTGCAAGAGATATCATAATTAATTATCTGTATTTTTTGTTAAATAGCAAGTGGAATCAGAATGAAATATCATCTGTATTTTCTTGTACTGAAATACAGACATTTTTCTGTTTTTTATTGATAGATAGCAAGAGGTATCATATTTAAATATCTGTATTTTTTTGAAGAAAAATACTGAAAAATTTCTGGCTTTTTTTGTTAAATAGCAAGTGGGATCAGAATGAAATATCTGTGTTTTTTTTTTTTAAAAATAAAGACATATTTCTGTTTTTTGTGAAAGATTGCAAGAGGTATCATAATTAAATATCTGTATCTTTTGGAGAGAAATACAGAACTTTTTATGGCTTTTTTGATAGATAGCAAGTGGGATCAGAGTGAAATATCTATATTTTTTATAAATAAATACAGAAATTTTTCTGGATTTTTTGATAGATAGGAAGTGGTATCAGAATGAAATATCTGTAATTTTTTTACAGAAATGTTTCTGTTTTTTTGATAGATTGCAAGAGGTATCATAATTAAATATCTGTATTTTTTGGAGAGAAATACAGAAATGTTTATGGCTTTTCAATAGCGAGTGGTATCAGAATTAAATATCTGTATTTTTTGGAGAGAAATACAGAAATGTTTATGGCTTTTCAATAGCGAGTGGTATCAGAATTAAATATCTGTATTTTTTTTAGAAATACTGACATTTTTCTGGCTTTTTTGATAGATAGCAAGTAGGATCAGAATGAACTATCTGTATTTTTTATAGATAAATACAGAATTTTGTATGTTTTTTTTATAGATTGCAAGAGGTATCATAATTAAATATCTGTGTTTTTTGGAGAGAAATAGAGAAATCTATATGGCTTTTTTGATATATAGCAAGTGGTATCAGAATTAAATATCTGTATTTTTTTACAGAAAATCAGAAGTTTTTATGGCTATTTTGATAGATAGCAAGTGAATTAGAATTAAATATCTGTACATGCATAATACAGAAATACAGAAAATGGTATGGGTTTTTGGATAGATACTAAGTGCTATTAGAATGAAAAATCTGTATTTTTTATGGATAAAAATAGATTTTTTTCTGGCTTTTGTTATAGATTGCAAGAGGCATCATAATTTAATATATCTCTTGCATTCTATCACAAAAGAACATAAAAATTTCTGTATTTATCGATAAAAAATACAGATTTTTTTTATGATAACACTTGATATCTATCCTGAAACCCATAAAAATGTTGGTATTTTTCTCAAGAAAATACAGATATTTTATTCTGATCCCACTTTTCTATATATCCCCAAAACCATAAAAATGTATGTATTTCTCTCCAAACAATACAGATATTTAATTCTGATAGCACTTAGTATCTATCCAAAAGGCCATAAAAAATTATATATTTCTCTATAAAAAATACAAATATTTTATTCTGATCCCACTTTATCCAAAGCTATAAAAATGTATGTATTGCTCTCCAAACATTACAGATATTTATTTCTGATAGCACTTGGTATCTATCCAAAAGGCCATAAAAAATATATATTTGCCTCCAAAAATAAAGATATTTTATTCTGATAGCACATGGTATCTTTATGTATTTATCTGAAACAAATAAAGATATTTAACTGTGATAGCACTTGCTAGTTGCATAAATGTATGTATTTCCCCACTGATTCCACCGAGCCCGTTCCCTTTTATGTGGTTTCACTAGATAGTAGGTATAGACAGTGCTGTCCTCTAATGCTGTCCTTGGTCTGTTACAGGGCCCACCGCCTCCTCCTCCTGTTGTAACAGATGCTGCTGCCTGCCCAGTACCTAACTCTAGATTCAGGATACTAAAGCGGTCCACACTTCGTCTAAGAGCCCACGCCTCCTCCTCCTGCTGTTACTGATGCTACCTGCCCAGTAACCAAATCTGGATGCCAGTTACTAATGTTGTCCACACTTTGTCTGAGAGCACACTGCCTCCTCCTCCTGCTGTTACTGCTGCTGCCTGCCCAGTACCCAGCTCTAGATGCCGGTTACAAATAATGTACACACTCCGTCTCAGGGCCCACCACCTCTTCCTCCTGCTGTTACTGCTGCCGCCTGCCCAGTACCCAGCTGTATATGCCAGTTAACAATGCTGTCCATGCCGCATTTTACAAAGTTACAGCTAGCAGATAGGAAAAGGCAGTCGCCTACACAGCAATGTCTCCAGTAGCTACAGCTTCTACACAGTCCATGTAGGTGATGGCCTCAATCTATAATGCCGTCCTTGATCCGTCTCAGGCCTTACTTCCTCCTCCTCATGCTTTTTCTGCTGCTGCCTGCCCAGTACCCAACTCTAGATGCCAATTACTAATGTTGTGCACACTTCGTCTCAGAGCCCACCACCTCCTCCTCCTGCTTTTACAGGTGCTGCCTGTCCAGTACCCAACACTAGATGCCAGTTACTAATGCCGTCCACACTTCGTCTGAGAGCCCACGCCTCCTCCTCCTGCTGTTACTGCTGCTGCCTGCCCAGTACCTATCTGTAGATGCAAGATACCAGTGCCGTCCACTCTCCGTCTTTGAGCCCACCGCCTCCTCCTCCTGTTGTAACTGATGCTGCTGCCTGCCCAGTACCTAACTCTAGATTCAAGATACTAAAGCCATCCACACCTGGTCTCAGAGCCCACCGCCTCCTCCTTCTGCTATTACTGATGCTGCCGCCTGCTCAGTACCCAACTCTAGATGCCAGATACTAATGCCGTCTACACTTTGTCTGAGAGCCCAGGCCTCCTCATCCTGCTGTTACTGCTGCTGCCTGCCCAGTACCCAACTCTAGATGCCAATTACTAATGTTGTCCACACTTCCTCTCAGAGCCCACCGCCTCCTCCTCCTGCTGTTACTGCTGCTGCCTGCCCAGTACCCAGCTCTGGTGCTGGTTACCAATGCCATCCACACTTCAAATGAGAGCCCACTGCCTCTTCCTCCTGCTGTTACTGCTGCCGCCTGCCCAGTAACTAAATCTGGATGCCAGTTACTAATGTCGTCCACACTCCGTTTCAGGGCCTAATGCCTCCTCCTCATGCTGTTACTGCTGCTGCCTGCCCAGTACCCACCTCTAGATGCCGGTTACAAATGCTGTACACACTCCATCTCAGGGCCCACCACCTCTTCCTCCTGCTGTTACTGCTGCCGCCTGCCCAGTACCCAGCTGTAGATGCCAGTTAACAATGATGTCCATGCCGCATTTTACAGTTACAGCTAGCAGATAGGAAAAGGCAGTCCCCTACACAGCAATGTCTCCAGTAGCTACATCTTTTACACTGTCCATGTAGGTGATGGCCTCAATCTATATTGCCGTCCTTGATCGGTCTCAGGGCTTACCTCCTCCTCCTCTCTGCTGCTGCCTGCCCAGTACCCAGCTCTGGATGCCCGTTACAAATGCTGTCCACACTCTGCCTCAGGGCCTAACACCTCCTCCTCATGCTGTTACTGCTGCTGCCTGCCCAGTACCCAGTACCCAGCTGTAGATGCCAGCTAACAATGCTGTCCATGCCGCATTTTACAAAGTTACAGCTAGCAGATAGGAAAATGCAGTCCTCCCCTACACAGCAATGTCTCCAGTAGCCACAGCTTCTACACTGTCCATGTAAGTGATGGCCTCAATCTTTAATGCAGTCTTTGATCCGTCGCAGGGCTTACCTCCTCCTCAGTGCCCACCGCCTCCTCCTCCTGCTGCCACCTGTCAGTTGTAACTTATAACAGAGCTGTGTAACTGGCTAATTTTTTGACTGAAAACCCCCCCTCAGGGACCTCTGCCTGTACTCTGAAGCCTGTGTATGGCTTGTAATGGAGTGGTGAAACCTGATGGCTAATTTGTGGACCCTCTTGTGGCCCTCTCAGCCTTTACTCGGAGGCCAGTATAAAATCTGGCATGTTCCCTTGACCGCTCCATAAAATGGCCTTGACAGCAACATAAAAAAGGCTTCCTTATTTTTTTTT
The DNA here is from genome assembly GCF_032062135.1 of Pyxicephalus adspersus. Taxonomy (NCBI): domain Eukaryota; kingdom Metazoa; phylum Chordata; class Amphibia; order Anura; family Pyxicephalidae; genus Pyxicephalus; species Pyxicephalus adspersus. The sequence continues at coordinate 89,411,496 of NC_092862.1, read as the reverse complement.
TAGTTGTACAGTGTTGTGCAGAGCTGGGGAAGTCTTGACATAATTTTTTAAATGTATCCAAAAATATCAAAATATGGGACTTTCACGACAGTTGGATCTTAAAAAATGATTGCATTTTATTTACATCACTTTAAAAGAAGTTTATACTTGCCTCTCCCCATATAGCAATTCAGGCGAAGTTAAATAACATCATAACATACATAGGCTGAGTATATTGTACACATTACATATGTAGGGATTATCCGACGCGTTTCGCAGACAAGGTCCACTTCCTCAGGGATGTAATTAGTACAAGCAAACAAGGTGTATCAGCACTACAATGCAATACAAAAGAGTCATTAATATATATAGCTGCATGCATATTTTTATACAGTATCTTATTGTTATAATTGTTATTGTTATAATTACCTTATATAAATATACATACCAAAAGATTATTTTTGATGGAAAGGGACAAGACACTTTGACCATATTCAGAATTCATTTTGAGATTGCTAAGATTTATTCTTACAAGGAATACTTTCCTTTTTAATGATGTTCTATACTTACAGACTCGTGGCGTTGCCTTGGACACATGTTGTGCCTGAGCTACACTAACTTGAACTAGGGTGGCTGGGAAAGGGTTCCCTTTTTTGATGAGACCTTATCCATGTACCTATGCCACATTGTTTTGTGGCGTCAATACATAGATGATGTTTTCGTCATATGGACGGGTACCCTTAAGTTGTTTCAAGAATTTTTTGACAAGATGCTAGTTAACAAATATAATCTTAGGTTCACTATAGATCACAATCCATTTTGCATCCTTTTCTTGGATATTTATATCCAGAAAGGGGAAAACAATGTCCTAGCTTTGTCACTGTATCAGGAATCGACAGCTGGCAATATATTATTTGCCACCAGTGTCCACCCTACTCCACTCATTTAAAGTAAGTATCCCTTATTCGCAATAAGCCAAGAAGCTACGACTCCGCCTATTAAATAGAGAATATAGCAAAAAAACGCTAAAAAGGTAATACCAGAAAGTAAAAAACTAGATCAACACACATTATTTTTTTCGAAAAAAACAAAACAAGAAGATGACACTGTGAGGTTTATAACCACATACTCCAGGGATCATATACGAATTAGACACATTATGAACAAATACTGGCCATTATTGATAAGTGATCCAAAAATTAAAAAACTTGTATCTGACAGACCACAAGTTGTAAACAATGCCAATGGATTATTTGATCCAGGGGACACCTCTTTTTTGGGACAGCCACCATGCCAGGCCGCACCAAGACTGAAAGAACCGGTTGACTGTGCTACGGCTGGTATAATTTATCTAGCCTTCTGTTTATGCGGCAGATACTATGTTGGCAAAACTAAGCGGCAATTCGGAAGAAGAATATATGAGCATATTTATTTAATTAGCAATTGCAAAATTACAACACCGTTCAGTCTCCACATAGGTCTGCATCACAATTTTTACACCAATTCCTTAAGATTCATAGCCTTCATATGCCTACCTAATGATCTGTTTGATCCTTATTCATGAGCTATATTGCAGTGTTCTCCCTAGCACCTTTTAGCATGGTGCACCACCCAGCATTTTCCAGTAACCACCTGGCTGTTTTTGGGTGATTACTGATGAGTTGGGTCACAATACCGGGGCTGCCACCCACCTGCAATTCCTTCCCCCCAGCTCAAAATTTACTTTTGTATGCAAAGTACTTTTTGTACCTCCTTTTTGGATATATGTATTGATATATCTAGCTACTTATACAAATGATGCCCTTTATGTGAAACGTTTTGTATCCCTACTTTGATACTGATATATCCAGTAACATACTTGATCCAGTATTATATCTTATTTCTTTCTAAGCCCTATACTAATGATATTTTCTGTATATACTCCTTCTTAAGCATAGTGGCCAAATAGATGTTTGAATGGCAAATTTTTGAAAACTTCAAGGGATAAACACTGCAAATTGAATAGTATGGTGGATGATGAACTTGGGATACCGCTATCTCTCTTGTTATCATATTTTGATATTTTTGGATACTTTATTTGAACCCTTTGAGGGATGGTGGCAGTTTCAAGTATAATTGAAATCAGGCTAAACAACACATGTCTTTTTAAATGTATTTATAGGCTGTAGCTCTACAGAGTCCCGAAAAACAACCCAAATTTTTCCCCCATTGACTTTAATGGAGTTCAAATTCAACGTTTCTTCCCCCAAATAATTTTGCTCTATTTGACCGAATAGCGGTCCAATCCAATAGTGAGCCTTTTGACCAACACTACTGACTAGTACCATTACGAATATATACCACTGATTACATTTTGATATTGCATATCTGTTTTACTTCTTTGTCTTACATTCAGTAGCAACATTTTTTCCGGATTTTTTTTGTATTTGAGAAAAATGCTTTTGTACAAAGATTTGGCTGCAACCACTGTTTTTTTTTTCCAGCATGCAATACAGATCTTAAACCAAAACGAGCTAAACCAACAATTTGAGAGAAAATAGCCACAGCTATTGATAATTGCCTGAACAGAATGTAGGTTGGTTGGGCCACAATATACCAGGGATAGGCAAGAGAGGTTTCATATAACAATTTTAATTTTTGAAATGAGGCAGATTTTTTTTTTTATAATTTTTTTTTAAGGGCAACTAAACAATGCCTTGGCCCAAAAAATTAAAATGTATACTTTTAGGCAAAGTGCAGCAAGTATTAGTAATTTAGCATGCAAGGCTCAGCTGCATAAACATTTGGATTATTTACATACAGCATATAGGCTGTTCACTCAGCAAGCGATAATTTGCCTAGCTTAGTGAAGTTCCACTGACTTCTACCATGCTATCATTTACAAGCCAAAATCATGTTATTTTACATTTCCTTGTTCATGACTGGGTATTGTTGGCAAAGTGAATGTTCAGTACATTTCCCAATAATATAACACAGTATAGCCAAAAACTCTCTAAAAGACTGGCAGTGCAAGCTGATGAGAATATCACATAAAGACTATTGATCCAAGGAATATCATACTGCCTTAAGGAATCCAGACAGATTTTTTTTCCCTTATTAGAGTAATGTAAACTATGTTTTAGGAGGTTTTTTTATTTTGCATTTCTCTGAAACAGTGTGTATATTTTTCTTAGTAAAGTTCCACTGACTTCTACAGTGTGTGATCCCCGGGGCACTAGAGGTTAATTAACCTCTAGTGCCATGGGGATCGCAAACAGGGGGGTTTCCCAGGGAATTCTGTGAATCCCCCTGTAATAATTTCCTTGATCTTCTGATGGTTTCGCAAAATCAGTTCGCTGAAATTTTGTGGAACCATCGGAAGTTTGAGGAAATTTTCACGAGATTGCCAGATGCATTCTCGCTCATCCCTGCACAGTACCCCACAAATAGTTAATATGCAATTTAGGGTCATTAGGTTTAGAAATGTCAATCTGTAAACTGGCTTAAAGACCATATCCAGAGAGTTGTATTTAATGATTCATACTCTGAATGGTCTAAGGTTATTAGTGGTGTACCCCAGGGTTCACAAAAAGGATATTGTGGCATTGGAGAGAGTGCAGTGAAGGGCAGCTAAACTAATAAGGAATTGAGGAGCTAAGCTATGAGGAGAGATTAGCTGAACTGAATCTTTTCTCCCTTGAGAATTGACATTAAAGGGGGGATATGATCACCCTGTATAAATATATATAATCCATATAGAGAACTCTCTTCACTTTGAGATTATTACAAAGAACAAGAGGGCACTCTTTGCATCTGGAGGAAGAAGTTTAAGCTCTGGATAAGGAAGGGATTCTTCACTGTAAGGTCTGTGAAAATGTTGAACAGGCTCCATCAGGAAGTAATTTCAGCAACTACTATAGATTGCTTTAAGAAAAAGCTGGATGTTTTTCTAGAAGCACAGAATATAGCCGGGTATTAAGGATTTAAAGTAATTATATATATATGTAGTAAAGAATGAAAAAAAATGCTATGAAAAAAATGAATGAAAAAAAAAAGTGTTAGTGGGGACATGCTAGATATTTATCCCATGCTGCTTGCATATAGGGTGGCAAGTGGAACAAGAAGCTTTTATTTCCTTTGACTCCGCATTTTTATGCTGGGATGGTGTCTACTCTATGTACAGGAGAGTGTGATATAGTTATACTATCAGATGAAGACTGCTGACAGGTGATAAATCTACTGCAGACTGATTAAATTTGGTAGTTTGGGCATGCAGTCAGACTCTTTAAGGAGTTCTTTCCCCATGGGTTGTTAGACTCTCCATTGGGTAATGGAACAACAGAGTGTATTCTCAAACTGAAGTGTTTAAAAATTTAGCAACCTCCAAGCTCTCCCGTACCCCTGAACCACCCCTGACTATGTTTTTGGTGCAAGCATGGCTTGACAGAAAGAGGGACAAAATAAAGGTTTATTAAAAATATTTGGTTTTACTGGTGGTGTCACCATCTTATATATAGTTACATAGTAGGTTAGGTTGAAAAAAGTCATAGGTCCATCAAGTCCATCAAGTTCAACCACTAGGGAAATAAACATATCCAAGATATAAAACCCTATACGACATAGTTGGTCCAGAGGAAGGCAAAAAACCCCTGGTTTGCTTCAACAGGGGAAAAAAAATCCTTCCTGATTGCATGAGGCAATCGGATGTTCCCTGGATCAACAGTCACTGTTATTTTTACTTTAAAGCCTTAATACCCAGTTATATTCTGTGCTTCAAGAAAAACATCCAGCTTTTCCTTAAAGCAATCTATAGTAGTTACTGAAACTACTTGCTGAGGGAGCTGATTCCACATTTTCACAGACAGTGAAGAATCCCTTCCTTATCTGGAGCTTAAACGTCTTTTCCTCCAGACGCAAAGAGTGCCCTCTTGTTTTTTGTAATGATCTCTAAGTGAATAATGGGGAAGAGAGTTCTCTATATGGACCGTATATATATTTATACAGGGTGATCATATCCCCCCTTAAACGTCTCTTCCTGTCACGAATAACAGGGAGGGGAGGGAAACAGAAGGATAAATACAAGGGACTAGGCCTCCAATGACTAGGGAAAAGGGAATGGTCACCCCTTGCAGACACCCTAACCTAACCTTAACTCCTAACAATATGAGTATCCCCTGATGGTGGGAATACTCATACACAGGAACCTAGTCCCCACTAGCCCTGTATAGCCCTAGGAGTGGTGTCTGGCTTGAGACTACTGGTTCCTTCCCTGATGAAAGACCCAGTGTCTCCCTGAGGCCTAGTAAACAACAAAAGAACCACAAAACACCAAAAGAAATTCAACTTATCTTACTAGCAGATAAATAAACAGGAACTCAGAACTTATTTTATAATCTTAGCAGATTTATAAATGCGAACTCAGGATGGCACAACACACCAGCTCTTCACTTCCCAGCAGTGAATATCAACCGCACAGCATGAAGTGTGAGGCCAGACTAAATGGAGGAGCAGTAATGACCACCAGCTGCACCTGATACAAGGGGAGTGGTCATTACAAACAACAACACAGAAACAAGTAAAAACAAAGAGACTGTCAGATAACCTCACATGCAGCTTGTCTGACAGATCCTCAAACTTCAGTCATGGAAGGGACCATGACACTTCCCAAGGGAGAATAGATTCAGTTCAGCTAATCTCTCCTCATAGCTGAGCTCCTCCATTCCTTTTATTAATTTAGTTGCCCTTCTCTGCACTCTCTCCAATTCAAAAATGTCCTTTTTGTGAACTGGTGCCCAAAACTGGACTGCATATTCCAGATGTGATCTGACCAATGCTTTTTACAGGGGCAGGATGTCTCCATCTCTGCAGTCTATTCCTCTTTTAATACAAGAAAGTACTTTACTAGCTTCAGATATTGCAGCTTGGCATTGCATGCTGTTATTAGGTCTATGATCTACCAGAACCCCCAGATCCTTTTCCATTTCTGACTCCCCCAAATGTATTCCCCATAGACAGTATGACGCATGCATGTTGTTAGCTCACAAGTGCATAATTTTGCATTTATCTGTATTAAATGTAATTTGCCACTTGGCTGCCCAATCAAACAGTACACACTGCTTGTAGATTATAGACATCCTGTATAGACCTAATTCCATTACATAGTTTGGTGTCACCTGCAAACACAGAAATGGTACTTTTAACCCCAAACTCTATATCATTTATAAAGATGTTAAACAGTAAAGGTCCCAACACTGAACCCTGTGTGACTCATTTGTAACCTATTTCAGGCAGTGACATTGCTATTATGAATTTGGTCTTGAGCTCTGCCATTTTCCTTCGTGTACACAGAGCTAAAAAAATGTTTAGTAAATCTGCCTTGTCTTTATCCCCAGTTACCAACCCAGCAACATCCTTTAAGGGGCCTACATGCTCAGATCTGATCTTTTTGCTATTAATATATTTGAAAATATTTTTGGGGTTTGCCCTACTTACCTTTGAAATCTGTCTTTCATTTTGAACGTTTGCACATTTTATTGCTGTTTTACATCTTTTGTTATATTCTTTATAGGTTTCAAATGGTGAAGGTGATCCTTCATTTTTATATTTTTGGAATGCCCTTTTCTTGTTTTTTATGTAATTTTTAACATCAGTTGTGAGCCTAATTTTAGCCTCTTAAACTTATTACCCACTGGAATATATTTTTCAGATTTCTTTTGTAGAACAGACTTGAAACATTCCCATTTCTGTTGTGTGTTCTTTGGGGACAATATTGTCTGCCAGTCCAAGTCACAGAGAGCGGCCCTTGATAATGGAAAATTTGCTTTCTGAAAATTAAATGTTTTTATCTTTCTTGTTTTTGCTTTCTGTTTACAGCTTACAATAAATGAAATCATACTATGGTCACTGCTACCCAGATTCTCTTTTATTTGCACATGTTTTATAAGCTCTGCATTGTTAGCAAGAACTAGGTCAAGCAGAGTATAATTTCTAGTTGGGGCTTCTATAAACTATTCCATAAAATTATCTTGTAATAAATTCACAAATTTCCTCTCTTTTGCAGTTCCTGTAGTCCCATTACTCCAGTCAATGTCAGGGTATGACATCCTATACTTACATTTCAAGTACAGCCATGGCCATACCTCCTGGTAAAGGATACCAGTGTTAATAATTTAAAAATAATAATAATTATTGACTATGGTAATTAAGATGATGATCATCATAATGATATTAACATACCAACATGGGTTATTTGACCTCAGTCATATTACTTTTTTGTTCTAGTAAATGATCTCTAATTGAAAAAACAGAGGTTGAGAAAAAACAACACATTGATTAAGCAGTTATCTAACAGCACTAAACCAAAGTACACAGTGATTAAGTTTCATGTGCTACTCTTTGATGTGTAACACAGATAAGATGGAACACCCAGGAGCTACATTTGAGAGTTTCAAACAAACATAAACTTTCAATCTTTCACATCCTTGCTTGATTATGCTTATCTATTGTTTGTGTTCTACAAAACTAGAATCAAGGTCAGGTGGGAGTTGTAGTATTAGAAAAAATGGGACATGCATACACGTTTAATCCATGTACGTGTAATTGTAACATTAAATACTTTCTGATTGCTCCATAGTTTGCTTGTTTTCGTGCTTTTAAAATTAGAGAATTAGGCTTGAAACGGAAATGGTTTCCTGGCAGCATTGACGTATCGTAAAACAATTCACTGCTCATTATATTACTTTATATTCCCAGAAATTGGCAGGGCAGTAAAGTCATTCACCTCATTTCTTTATGTAATATACATATAATTCAAATTAAAGCTTTGGGTGTTTAGAATGATTAAACCAGATTAATCTTTAACTGTGACATGCTTTCACAACACTGGTTAGTGTTTTCAGTTAACCTACTGTAATCTGTAGCAAATATTGTTTGAAAGAGAAAAGTTTTGAAGAAAATTTTGAAAGACATGTCCTTTTTCTTTAGTTTTGGCGCCTCATAAATGAAAAACATGCTAATTCTACCATTATTTTTTTAATTCTAAGTATATTTTGCTTTTATATAGTTTCGTACATCATTTTTATTAAAACAAAGTAATCCATATGCCAGATTGTAGAACTAACCCAAAGAAAAAAAAATAACAACCTATTGAAAACTTTCAAATTATCTTAACCGACTTAAAGTCAAAGTTATTTTATTTTTTTTGTACATTTTTGTAATTGTTGCATTAAATCCATCTTTCATCCTATTTATTCAGCCATGTGTGTGCTTTGAGATTCAGTTATTGTGTTCTTTAAAGGTCTTTTTTTTTTAGGACAAAATTAGCCTGGTAAACACAGGTTACTAGAACCCCAAGAAATGCTAACTAGAAACCATAAATGAACAATATCCTGATGCAATTTTTTAATTTATATAAATTAAATTGAAGTGTCATATCAATGTATGAATTTAGGTACTCAATCGTAATTTTGTCTAACCTCCTGGGCGGTTCATTTCTGTCCGGTTTTATATGTCTAAAAGGGTCACATTGTTTTTCATGAAAATTTATTTTACAGTATAATATAACAGTATGAGTATAATAAAGTTTGAAACACAAAATCATGTCAAAATAATAAATTAAACAAATTAAAAAAATTTAAATTAAAAAAAAATATATACATATTATACTCATACTAATATATTATACTGTAAAATAAATGTTCATAAAAGACAATGTACTGCTTTTTCACTGCTTTTTGTTCCTATTTTGGCTGTGTATTGGAGAATACTGTCTTGCATTTGCAATTCTTTTGCAAACACATTGGGCCTTATTAAACCACAGAAAGCTGCAGAGGATACACTTTCATCAGTAAATCTGGGTAATCCAGCAAACCTGGAATGGATTTCTTAAAAGGTATTTGCGGTTTGTCAGCAAATGTTTTCAATCTTGGACCAATTCCATTCAAGGTTTTCTGGATTGCCCAGCTTCACTGATGAAAGTGTATTCTCTCCAGCCTTGGAGAGCTTTGTTAAATTAGGCCCTTTACCTACATTTTGACAATTCTTTTTTCCAGTGGACCCAATTTCTTAAAGCTCTCCAAGGCTGGAGAGGAAACACTTTCATCAGTGAACCTGGGTGATCCAGCAAACCTGGTATGGATCTGGTTCAGGATTCAAAACATTTGGTAATAAATAGCAAATTACTTAAGAAATCCGTTCCAGGTTTGCTGTATCACCCAGGTTCATGAATGAAAGTGTATCTTTTCCAGGCTTGGAAAGCTTTAATAAATCAGGCTCATTATGTCTGGGTATATTCAACCCATAAAACTTTTGTTTGATGCTCTTGCATTTTTTAATTAATTTTTTAGAGGGCCTATTTTATGCTTTTTTTTTAAATAATAAATAAATATTTTGTTTTCTTTATTCATATTTTATTACATTTGATAACCACGACCCACACTCGGGGTAGATTTGTAAAGATCCTACCTGCTCCCTACGATCCCCCGCCGGCATTCTGTGTACCCTGGCATCGCATCCCGGCTTGATCGATGTGATGCAAGAAGCAAAGGTACACTGGGGAGGCGTGGCCTAGCGGGAAATTTAAAAGCAAATACATTGTAATCTGTTTTTAATACATGTTTAACACATTGATCACAGTAATAAAGTGATAAAAAATAAATCCATATAATAAATAATAAATCCAAAAGTTTTTCTATTAGTGCATCCAACAGCTTTGTCCAGTGCTCTACCTTACTGTTTGTCCACTAAGTCCTGACATTTTCTGACCTTTGCCTGAACTTTTCCTCATTTCCTCATTTGAAAACATCTCTGACCTTGAACACGTCCCTGACTTCTGACTGGAAACTTGACCACGTCCATGGCTTCTAAAAGGCGTCTCTCTAGCGCAAAAGCGGTTTTCCAACAGTTAGAAACAGCAATAGTGGTTTAGAATCACTTGTGGAATCGAGCGATAGTGATTCACCAGGAAACTTGTAATCAGACAGTGAAAGTGAACACAGTGAGGATTCTGAACTTGAGGTCAGTGATGTGCGAACTTGGTGCTCTATTGACCTTGGTAAGGCCCAGGCAGTGCCCCTTAGATTCCCATTTACTGGAGCACCTGGTATTAAAATAGATGCTGAACACAACAACCCCTTGGCATACATACAATTGTTTCTGATCAATGAGGTTATTGAAAAAAAAGTTGCTGAGACAAACAGGTACGCTAAACAACAATTACCTGCTCCAGACCGAAGGTTTGCAAGAGGCAGAAAGTGTGAACCAGTGACCAAAGATGACATTTGGCTATTTCTGGGCTTAGTGATACTTCAGGGAGGGGTGGGTAAACCCCTGCAGAAGTGGTATTGGTCTACCAAAAAATTACTCATTCTTTGGCACAATAATGTCAGAGTACAGATTTACCCTGATCATGAAATGTTTACTTTTACAATGCTTGTGGAAAGCCTACATTCTCTTTAAACAAAAGAGTGACAGGCCTGTGAGTCATTCTGACTTCATTTGGAAAGTTTTTAAATGTGTTTTCATGAACCACCAAACACCATCAATGGCTGTGAATAGACCTGGAAGTCGTGCTGTTGCAGTTGTCAACCCGGAACGCCTGACTGGTCGTCACTTCATGGACTACCGAGAAAAAGCCAGCACCTACAAGGATGTGCGTGGTTTGTTGCTCGAAGAGAGATGATAGTGGAAAGAAGATCAGAAAGGAAACCAGGTTCTACTGTCCTGATTGTGATGTTTGGCTGAGGTATTCCTAAGAATTACAGGCCTACAATATTAAACAAGTTTCCATGCAAAGCAATGTATCACTTTTGACTTAAAAAATACTGACATAATCAGACTGCAACGTTAATTGAGATAGATAAGTAAAGAATAGATTTAGATAGATTTTTGTTTTGGACAAACTTCTTCCAAAAAAAATGTATTTTAGATTTTGCATCACATTTAGTTCTAAAGAGAGGCACGTAGCCGTAAGAATTAGGCGCAGTGCCTACATGACCGGGTGCTGGGGCCTAGCCCAGAGCTTTTAAGGGGTCAAGAAAAAGGGTAGTGTTGCCAGAGGGGGCTGGGCTAGTGTACAACGTGGGAGAGGAGGAGATTAGGAATGGGAGATGTTAAAAGGGGCTGGACGATAGTGAGAGGCCCTCTTTTGGACAGAAAAAGTTTCCCGCCCACCCTCCAGTTATGACAATGGTGTTTATAAGGGATGGGCTAGAAGGTCCGAGCTACCCGCGTCATGATATTGATTAACAGAACAAAAAGAAAGGGTAAATATTTTGAGCTGAGAAACGGAGCTGAGAAAAACCTGACAAGGTTTTTTTAATAACTCTTGCCACTCAATCCAAATTAAAAAAAAAATTGTGTGGATTTAAAAACAAAAGACTTTTTTTAGGCTGTTCACTTAACAAAGTGATCACTGTGCAAGGGACAATGTAGTGAAAATACCTGATCACCTGCAAGGAAATTTAAAATAAAATGATTTTTGCCTCCAAATGATTGGTTGGAAGTCAGTATAGCTTCACCTCGGCCACAAAAGTGAATTATACCTACTTTCTTTTGGTCAATCAACACCATGTCTGGCTCTAAATACCTTCTGTTTTTCGGGTACAGTTTTTAAAATTTTTTTTTTAATCCTGTTCTGCTTAGTTTAATGCTTGTATTTTTGTCACACTTTTACTATTCTCAATCTTAAGAATGTTTATGCATTCTCTTTATGACTTATATATAAAACTTTCCTCCCTGACTATATCTAATTTAATTTTAATCAGTTTGCTCTTATTTATAGAAATATTTTCATAAATAATGCAACTGTAATTTTAAGATGTAACAAATAAAATGTAATGCTGTTTTTTTTTTTTTTTTTAATTAAAGTCCTGGTTCTATTGCTTTGCTCACAGTTTATGAATAGGAGAAATAAGTCCTTTGCTAAGCAACATTACTTGACCTCAGTGTAGTCTTTTAAGGTATCCAATATCTAGGTCTTGCTAGTTGGCAGGCGTGTCTGACTCTGAAGACTAGCTGAACAGAATTACAAATCTAATGGCAGGTTAGATATTTAAAATACATATTTTCACATTTATTACTTGTTTTAAACATTATGATCAGCTTCATACTGTAAACACACTGGTTCAGTATTATTAGTAATGTTATGCCACCAAGCGTTACCATTTTTGCTAACCTAGAGGGAGTATAACATATTCCTAATGTTTAGAAATTTTTGTTACTCTCCTATAAGTTTTAGAATGATTAAACCAGATTAACCAGCTCATAAACATGCATTCAGCAAAAATGCTGTAATCTGATCACCCAAACTAAAAGAAAAAAAATCTTTATCACCTTGAAAAAGAAAAGAAATAAAGATACCAGATAATTTTACCAGAAAGTGTTGCTGTTAAAAAAGGCAAATAAAAAACTAATTATTAGGGGGCAGCAGTAATAAAGAAATGATCCCCTACCTTTTCCAGTAAAGAGTTGAGTTTTTGACTGCAACCACAAATTTGCACGAAAATGAAAACTGTGACAAATTTGAATTCTAGAGTTAAATATTAAATTTGTGTTTGACCTGAATTTGAATCTGAACACTATTGTGTGGGGGAAAACAGAGGAAGCTTGAGTGAAGATGAAGTGTGCTTTGAGACAAAAACATGTTTATTAGAATTAAGTATTACACTTGATGGGGAAGTGCATGAATCATCATATAACCCTGTATTGGTCAGTTTGTTGACCTGCATACTATCTCATAATTTGTAATAATTGATATAACAGCTTTAAAAGCCTTGCGTGCCTGGCATTTGTTCCAAGGAGTCTAAATACTAATAAACTGCTGTTATTAGTTTGAAGTTTTATTAGTGATTCAGTAGTATCAACTTGGGGAAGGAGTGTGTTAAGGAATAGGAAACTAGCATTTACACAATGAGAGGTGGAAATGGCAAATAACATTGTAGGGTGTGAATTCTGGGGGCTATGGTCTTCCCTAAAGATCAGGAAGGCTTTTTTTGTCCAAACAAATTGAACCACACTTGTGTCCTTTGATTTTTTTTTCCTTTATGTCATGCAATTATGTTTTTTCTTTAAAACATCTATATATTTCTCTTTCATAGATATGATAGTTTTAAGTTCACCAAATATTTAACTATCCTGGACCTGTTTTGTGCTGAAAATGCACAAGCCTCAACATTTTGATTTAGCTATCCCCTTCCCCTACAAAAATGTAAAGCTACAATACACAAATAACAAAATTCACTAATAAAATAAAAAAAAAACACCTATACAAAAAAAAACCCAGTTGAAAAAGACTACTCTAACTACAGCCCCTAAAAACCCAGCACCCTTTAAATACAGGGTAAAAACAGATTTTGTAAAGCAGTTTTTGCTTAAGTAGTTCACCAAATTCTAATTATGCTTTTCAGTACAAATCTATAAATATGCAAAAAAAAAAAAGTCAAAACAAGTACAAAGATCAAACATTAAAACCAGGGTGTCTATAGGAAGCAAACAGCCCTATAGGCATAAGTCGAGCATTGACAAGCCCTATGTAAAGTATAACATACTTAAGATTAAGGACATGCCGATAATATGTGAAAAGCAAGTCCAGAGAAACAACTAGTGGTATGTAAAACAAAATAATACCCATGGGGCATTCCAGGTTCACAAATAGACCCCCAAAAAAGGCTATATTCAATGTAAAAAACATTATCAACTTGAAGAATTAGAAAAGAAGAAGCTATTGTAATTCTCATTTTTTAGCCCATTGCACCCTCACAATTCACCAAAAATCATATTAGTTTTGCCTTTGCATTGATTGCATTTCACTAGAATGATGCAATTTTCCCGAAATCACAGTATTCATCCCTGCTAGTGACAACATGTGCTAAAGTTCATTGACAGCCACCCACAGGCAATCTTATTTCAGGTGTTCTTTTGTAGTTTTGTTGTGTGTCACTTAGTTCAGTGCATATATTAAAAACTATATATATATATATATATATATATATATATATATTGTTTCTGAGGATTAATGCTTTGGTTCTGCTTTAATTTTATATTGTACATTATTATAATTTGGTCATGAATATATCTACAGAGAAATTATTAAATACTGGGAGAACAGCAACATAACAGAAAATCTGAATGCATGGAGACATTTCAACCAAACTTGCCATTAATATGACAGAAACTCATGTGAGTGCATCAGTCATCTTTGTTCAGTGCTATGCTATATGCTACAGCTATATTTGGATGTGTATATCCTCACTAGGAAATGCATGGAGACATTTCAACAAAACTTGCAATGGCATAGCAACAAATTTCAGATTGTCTTAAAGTTACAAAGGATGTTTAATGAGCACAATGTTCTTAATAAAACATTTAAAACAGGATTGGAACATATGCCAGTAATTTAGGTTAATTTATTTAATTGTATTTTAATTTAATTGTATATCTTTATGGAGCCTAGACATTCATTAACTTCTGGAGCAAGCTGTGCTTTGATATGCTGTTAAGGCGATTTCCTATTGATCCCAGACCATTATTTCCCTCTCTGTCATGACCTCTGTTTTCAACGCGTTGGGAGCAGTGTAAATTAACAAATACGCAGCTTAAGCATATAGTTATATCCTGTCTCAAAACTTTATTTTCACATCACAGTTTATATAGTCAGACAACCAGGTGGAAGACACTTAGTAGTTAGTCAGTAACAAGAAACTTAATTACCAACTTCCCTGAGCAAGATGTTTCAAGGTAAGAAGCTTCAAGGTAAGGATGGAGCAAATATTGACCTACTGATAAGGAGTATGTAACTAGTTTCCACACAACTCAATTATCAGCAAAATATAGCAAAAACACAAAAACAACTTAAATTCAAAACTCAGCAAAATGATGTTCCTTACATTCCCTTCCTTTTATCCTTAAACAAAGGATAACTACCTGACTACATACCTTTGTTCCTTTACATGCTAATAAACAGCCTCTGGTTCTTCAGCATGCATAACTCAAGGAAGCTGAATGATTCTAGATTTGCATATTGACAATAACAATTTCAGGGAGTCATAGGTTTGACAGGTTTTACAAAAGTTGTACAGGTTATGAGATAAACGTATATCACTTTCAATAACCTCAGTGTCATTATAGATAATGCTAAAGACTCTAAGCAGCATGCTGATTGGAGTGGAGACAGCAATCAAACAAGAAGTAACCATATCTTGAGTACTATGCATATCAGATAGGCAAAAACTAGAACCATTATATATTTCTTTGGCAAGACGTTTCCATATGTTACCCTGGAAGTCAGTCCAATCACTATACTTAAATAATCGCCGGTGCATAGACAGGGTAGAGTAATTCTTTAGGTTATGGCTTGTTTTGGGACAAACAAAGGGCAAATCTTGAGGGTGATAGTGGCAAATTGTTGTGACCCATACAAGACAGAATATGATAATCAGGGCTCCAAAACTGCAAACATGCATCCGGGCTGGTACTCGTGGATCAAGAAGTATCATCCTGGCGCTGGATCGGTGGTGCCTTTTTCACTCTTGAAGCGTGTATCCAGGTGGGTCCTCCACTGGTCAGCATGGCTGTTCTAGTGATGGCTTGCAGGGTGACTGGAGGTCGAAAGGTTGGATCCAAGGATTTGTGCTTGTGCAGAGCTTTAACGAACACTACATCTCCGGGCTTGAATGGGTGCTTTGCTTGATCTGTAGGGAAAGGAAAAGAAAGAGATATCTCCATAGTTGCTGTTCAATTTTCAATAGGTTTAGCTACACATTGGTCTTGGATTTGTTGGAGATCCCTGGGTATTAAAATTAAAGGGTCTTTTAGCCCAAGGGGTGGGAAAAGGTCTTTCCATTAAAATTTCAAAAGGTGACAGCTTATTAACCGGGTTGGGTGTCATTCTTATTTCTGCTAGTTTGGCTGGTAGTTATTGGTCCCACTTATGGAATGTCCCTCCAGTTGCTTTACTAAGTTTGTCTTTTAGTGTCCTATTTGTCGTTTCTACTACTCCAGCACTCTGGGGTGATATGGGATGTGGACCTTCCATTCTATGTTTATCATTTTTAAAATCTCCTGCGTAACTTTAGAAGTGAATGGAGTGCCATTGACTGAGCTTATTCTCACTGGGCATCCAAATCTGGGGATGATCTCCTCACATAGTATCTTAGCTACTGTCCTTGCATTTTCTTTCCTGACTACAAAAGCTTCTATCCATCTGCTGAATCTATCTGTAATCACTAACATTATCTGACATCCATTAGAAGCCTTTGGCATGTATGTAAAATCAATTTCTAACTCTTGTAATGGACCCTGTAGAGGTAACAAATGTTCATGTTGTCCTGTTTCTTCCTTTGCACATTATTTCTAGCAGATGTTAAACAGCGAGAAAGTATGACTTGTGTGTGTTCCTTTAAATTCTGGGCACAAAATTGCTTGTGTATTTCTTGTGTTGTGGATTTATTGCTCTTGTGTCCCATACCATGGATTTGAAAAACAATGATGGGTACTGCTATTTGGGACAGCCCTACTATCCTTCCTTTTGACCAGATTCCAAAGGAATCTAAGGTCAATCCTTCCTTTTCTCAGAAATCAATCTCCTGTGGGGTGGCGAAGGACTGTAATTGTGTTAGAAGTGTGTTGGTTTCAGTGGAAGCTGGGATGGCGAGCAGAAGGATGCCGAGGGGGGCTAGTGGTGGGTGTGGTAGACTGAGCAGAGGCTTTGGCATGAAAATCTGCTAGTTGCCCTGGCATTAAAAGAACTGGAAGAAGTGTGTGCTTGACATTTAACAATGGCTATTTGATTGGGGAGGTGAATTTCAGTGATACATGAGTGTGACTCTGGCACTTCATCCTCTGGCCCTTTAAGACTTTTAAGAGGGCATTGAGCACAGAGACAGGACCGCTATTAGCAGGAGCATATTTTACACCTAATCCTGCAGTAGATTTTAGAATAACTTCATAACCGGACAACCTTTGTGATGTTATGTGTTGAGTGGTTCAATTCTTAAGCAAGTGTAGTACAGCATGGGATGTGTAAAGAATCGGCTCGTGACACAAAGTTAGAAGTGAGACACTTTCTACAGCCATTGTACACGCCGCCAGCACACGCAGACAGGCTGGCATGCCTTGCACAGTAACAGGCAGTGTCTTAGAGACATATGCCACAGGCCTCAATTTACCTCCGTGGATCTGAGCAAGCACAGCAGCCATGGTTTTACAATTCTCTCTTGTATACAATACAAATGGTACATTTAAATTCGGCATTCCCAATGCAGGGGCAGAGGTCAGGGATTCTTTTAACACCACATATGCTTTAGTCATTTTATCAGACCATTGAATGTTATTAGGGGCACTGGGGTGGTACTAGGACTGGGCTGTGAGTCCCAATATAAGCAGTCATGAATCCAGTGTCTGCAGAAATTGATCATGCCAAGAAAGCTGAGCAGCTGTTTCTTTGTCTGTGGGCAAGGCAGACTGGTAATGGCATGTACATGGCTGGGGGCTAGCAGCCGGGATCCTGGGGTTAAAAGCATTCCCAGGAATGTAACCTGTTGCAGACAGAACTGAACCTTTTCTGCGACACCCTCTGTCTCCCTTTTCCAGAAAACACAACAATGACACCTTGTCCCTCTGACATGCCTCCTGAGAGGGGCTACTGTACATAACAATAAAGTGGAACCATGCTGCGGCTGCCAGTTGGCAAGAACCTGCAGGAGGGCAATTGAGAAAACTGCCGGGGAGTCAACAAAACCCTGGGGCAAGCGGCACCAGGTATATTGTTGTCCCTTGAAAATAAAAGCCATAGGGGCTAAGTCTCAGGTGATAATGGTATTGAGAAAAATGCATTGGCCAAATCAATAACACTGTAAAATTGGGTCTCGGGCGGTACTGCTGTAAGGATGGTAGTAAGATCGGACATGACTGGTGTTAGGGGTGTGATCAGCTCATTGATGGCTCTGAGATCTTGTGTAAAACGGTATGATCCATCTGGGTTTTTGACAGGATTTACTGGAGTATTGTAAGGAGGGCAAGTTCTCTTAAGTATGCCTTGCTGGCAGAAAGATTGAATCATGGGTGCTAAGGAATCTTTCTTGCCTTTGGCTAGGGGATACTGCTTTTGGTATATTGGTGTATGTGGTTTTGTGAGTGCTGTATATGGGGTGCAGTCCAGGAATCCCACGTCATATGGTCCAGTGGACCATGTGCTGTCAGGAACTGGAAAATCCAATAAGGGCAGTTGCAAAGTTGTACTGACATTAATCCCTCCCTTTCGGTCAACAACCAGTGACATTCCCAGAGATTCCATCAGGTCTCATCCTAACAAGTTAACTGGACAACTAGGTAATACCTTGAATGAGTGATGTGTAATGTATTCTCCATGTACTGTACATATGGGAATATGAGGTGTGCTTCTAGTAGGGGTGATGACGTTTATTCCCACAGAGGGTCCACCAGGTGTAGTTGGACCTGACCAGGATCGGAGGACAGAACAAGTCGCTCCTGTGTCTACTAAGAAGTCTGTCAGGAATCGTCCTACTTCTAATGAGTTTATTGGGTTTTCATCAGCCTGGTCAGAGATCTGTAACATAGTGGTGGTGGAGTCCCTGTACATGGGGCTTGGACGACTTAGGCAGCTCAAAACATCCTGCAGCATCCTTTGTTAATATCTGGCAATAATGTTTGGGGCATCTAAAGTGCTCCAGTTGTCAATAATCATTTGGCAATGTGCCCATGTTCAGGAATCATTCCATTATTCAGTGTCTGAATAAATACTATACTCAAATCCCCTCCCAATCCTAAACCTGCTTCTTCCTTCCACACTTTCCTAAACCTTCTAGCATAATCACTTATAGTTTCTCCTGGCTTTTGCTTGCATGCTAATGCAGTAGCCATGGATTTCCTATCTTCGTGTGATCTTACAAACTCAGTGTGTAACTCTTCCCATAACGTTTTATAGTGTGCTTGTTATAAGTGTTAATTATTTACATTTTATTTGTGCAGGAGTTGGGATGGATCGGTACATTTTATGTTCTCTGTTCCATTTTTCAGGTGTAATGTAAAGGGGTCAGTGTAATAACCTCCTGCTCTACAGTTAACATTATAGGGGGCATCCCTGTTATCAGGTTTCTAGCACACTTTTATATGTTTTTTTTTACATGTTTCTTATAGGGATATTTAGGTTCCTCTGAGTTATTCCCCTTACCTTGGGAATTTCCCATAGTTGCAGTATAAATTACAGTATAAATATCAGACGATTATACACAGTAATTGTTAATTCAGTTAGTTCAGTTAGTTCAGTTAGTTCAGCAGGTAGCTGCAGTGCTCGCTGACGTCCTGTTCCCAGGACCGCTTACCAAAACGCAGCTTAGGTCACGGTACTGCTTGCCCGAGGCAACCACAGCAGTGAGGATTGGCCCAACCTCACCTTGGCAACCAGATTAGAACACAAACTTATCTTATATACAATATTTCTTATACTTCTATATCATGCAACAAAATTCTTATACTCTATACATTAAAACAGAGGTCACGAGTGTGCACAAATTCAATAAAAGATTTCTCAAATCTTCCTAACTAAGGACCCAGTCCTTCTATGAGGGAGTCTACACTGCCACAGTGCTTAGGTTCGTAAGATATCTACAGGGACCCAGGGCAGGGCAGAGGTAGAAAAGAAGATTTCTACTTACCCGATCCTGGTCTTTTTAAGGTAGATGTCCCACTTCTGACGCCAAACTGTTAAGGCGATTTCCTATTGATCCCAGACCAATATTTCCCTCTCTATCATGACCTCTGTTTTCAACGCGTTGGGAGCAGTGATTAACAAATACGCAGCTTAAGCATATAGTTATATCCTGTCTCAAAACTTTATTTTCACATCACAGTTTATATAGTCAGACAACCAGGTGGAAGACACTTAGTAGTTAGTCAGTAACAAAAAACTTAATTAACAACTTCGGTGAGCAAGATGTTTCAAGGTAAGAAGCTTCAAGTTAAGAAGCTTCAAGTTAAGGATGGAGCAAATATTGACCTACTGATAAGGAGGATATAAATAGTTTCCACACAACTCCAACACAACGGGCAGCATGGTGGCTTAGGGGTTAGCACTCTGGCCTTTGCAGCACTAGGTCCTAGGTTTGAATCCCAGCCAGGACGCTATCTGCATGGAGTTTGGAGGATCTCCCCATGTCTGCGTGGGTTTCCCCCGGGTTCCCCCAGGATTGACCCTAGACTACATTAATAAATTGATATGCATATGACTATAGTAGGGACATTAGATTGTGAGCTCCTTTGAGGGACAGTTAGCGACACAACCATGGACTTTGTACAGCGCTGTGTAATATGGTGGTGCTATATAAATACTGTGTAATAATAATAATACTAACTCAATTATCTGCAAAATATAACAAAAACAACTTAAATTCAAAACTCAGCAAAATTTTATTCCTTACATATGCAAAACGAAACAACTGCAGAGTTTGTCTTGGTAATTAAAGAATTACAAGAGGCTGCAGAAAAAGCTCATCCCCCCCCCCCCCCCCCCCCCCCCCCCCCCCCCCCCCCCCCCCCCCCCCCCACCAAGTTCACCCACTCACAACCTCAGCTGTGTTTAGCAAAGGATTTCTTCTGCAAGTCATGCAAACCACCCCCCCCCCCCCCCCTCCAAGCCTCCGATCTGCCCACAGCGAGCAGGGAAGCCCCGTTTGTATCTAGGAATCCATCCATATGTCAGATGTCCCTAATCCGGGGACTACCCGTGTCTAGTAAATGTGTGATTTAACCTTAATTGTGTGGCCTGACACTTTCTACACATTTCTACATTACTTCCTAAATTTGAAAAAAGTGTTTAAGAATATATAGCCAAATAATAAACCCTCAATCCATCAATAATGCAATGAACATAATTCTCATAATTGTGAGGGTTGTTGCAGTCATGTAAAGCCAGTGTAAGAAACTGAGCACAGAAAGCACAATGTATTCCATATGAATTTATATGGTATTTATTTTATGTATATTATTTCAATTTATAAATGAGTTATATCATCTTAAGTAGATGTATGCATGAGACAATTTGCTATGGAGCTGGTAAAAATACACAACACAATTAAATGTGCTGCAGGAAGCACTTTTTATGCTCACATTTACTCATTTCCTGAGAGTGTATTACAGAAATTCAGTGTTGCAGTTCCTTCCTTACAGCATCAGGAACAAAAAGTGTAACTTGGTCACTTGGGGAACTTTTCCTTGAAATGAAAGCCTTTGAGAATTCAAAGGATAGATCTTTGACTGTTTAAACCGGTTCTGTTTTCCTCTGACTAAATGGCCTTGAATTTTTTCCTTGTGCAAACCATTACATTGTATATATACAATTGCATATATATATATATATATATATATATATATAGTGTTGGTGTTCGAATTTGGGTTGTCCTTATATTTGACCTGAAAATGGCTGTTCGAATTCGGGTAGACCTGAACTCAAAAAAAAAGATTCAACGGTAAAAAATTGGATTAAAAAAATGTGTTAAAAAAAATGAATGTTATATTAATTTATTATATTAATATAATAATTTTGTTTATTTAACTATTTTTTTTTTTACAGGTTAACAATGACATGATATCTCTTACTCTGTAACACACTTTCCAGCATAGTAATATTGTGATACATTGGTTACATTTTTGTGTTATCCACTGCGAGACAAATGTAACAAATATATCAAATTACTGTGTGTGTTACTGAGTAAGAGATATTTGCCGGCCAGGCATCTTCCCAGTGATTGCAATCTTCACAATGAGTCTGCAATCATTGAGAAGAGTGTGCGATCCCTGGGGCACTACAGGTTTTTTAACCCTTTTTTAAGGGATTGCCAAGGCTGCAATCATTGAGAAAAGTTAAATAACCTGTAGTGCCCTGGGGATCATAGTGAAACTGCAGAGTTCCATGACCGTGGGAACTTTGCGGTCACAGCTGTGACTGCAGGCGATTCCCGGGGCACTACAGGTTAATTAACCTGTACTACCCTGGGGAGCATAGTGGAACTGCAGAGTTCCATGACCGTGGGAGCTTTGCGGTCACAGCTCTGACTGCAGGTGATCCCTGGGCACTAGAGGTTGAAGGGAGACATGTTTCCCCATTCATCACATCTAGTTCCCTGTGATCTTGTAAATTTATGGAAACTGGGTTGCACAGTCGATTAGAGTGACTTTATTTAAACTCAGAATGGCATTCCTTAGCATACTACAGGAAAATAAATTTTGCTTCTCTTCAGCATAAGTGGCAACAAAATCTAAACTGGCAAAAGTCACTCATGTTAACAGTTACAAACTGTTTGTAGGTCTCCAATAAGGGTTTGTAGTCTCCACTATAGGGGTGATTTCTGATATGGTCCCTGAGTTTTACCTCCCAACACTGGTTAGCATGCCTGAGCACTCACTTTAGCTAAGGCTTCTTCTTGATATGTTTCTGTGGGCCACACTTCATCTCTATCCCAGTCCAATTTATTTGTATCCGACAGGTAATTCACAGCCATCTCCAAATCCTTGGATGGCAGAGGAATAAAGGGATGTATTTACATATATAATAGAGTTATTGCATATGAATTTTGCAATGCTATTGTAAAACCAGCTTAACCCTAAAAATAACAACCACATAATTTAAAATGGAAATTGACATATAATTTGATAATATTAAGACTTAGTAGTAAATAATACAATCAAACTAAAACACATCAGGTCAGGTACAGTCTTTGACTTTTTGTTAAATGATAATGTCAAGGATTAATTAAAACTACCTCTAAGTCTTTGAACTCAGCAACTTTGTTGCAGAGAACCTTCACCAGTAAGTGTACATTATATACTTTGTAAGAAATGGTAGAACTACCATTAGTTCTGAAAACAAGATGTTTATAGTAGTAACCATAAACAGGTCACACTAGATTAATGTTTGAAATATTGTTTTAAGGTTTACGTGAACAGGATTTTTAAAGTGTCTTTCACATCTTTCTGTATGTTTGACCTTGCAGTTAGAAACACTGAGATTAAAGCATAAACCAAATTTGAAACTATATATTCCCTCTAATGACTTGAAACAGGCCACTATGTTTCACACTCATTGCATATTTATTTATTTACATTAAACTAATATGCTGTTGAAACTGAAAACAATGAATGGAAAAAAGTAATTTCCAAACAATAGTAGCAAATATGGACCCATGTAATATATTTTATATCACCTATCCACTATGTAATGGAAATGAAAAAGGCAGACATATTTATAATCTAGTCATTGATACAACCATGGCTCCCCCCCAAAAAAAAATAATAGATACGAATTTAGACAGGTATTTGCAGAATCACCAGATAACAATAAAAAGAAGTTTTAAATAGCTACTGTGTAGTACATGTCATGGCTGTTCTATCACTAAAACCAAGTTTATTTTCCAGTGCTATGGGAAGAGTGGATTACCAAAATATGTAAATAGAGAATAATACCTTGATACCTCATACCTTGCTACTCACATTTAATTGCAGAAATGTTTTTTCAGCAAGTTCACATGCATCAGCAGAGAAAACAAAATTTCAAAAATAGCAATCTATAAACCTCAAAACTCTACATCGTAGTTGCCTTTGATTGCATTAATTTACTCAGGTATTACAGTATTCATTTTTATAATATGTTCACATATTGAAACTTGTCATAGGTCCAATTTATAAGTTTTCTTGCATCCACATAACCTGGTTGTCCATTTTTTTCATGGTAAGTTTTTCCTAAAGAACTAGACAAGTATATAACCTTAAATGCTAACAATGTTACTCCTTGTGGTTACGGAAACTTAAGAAGAGTTCTGCTGCTTGTTCCGCTATAAGTAATATAAATACAATTTTTTCACATTTTGACAAAGATTACGCCTCCTAAAAGACTAACAGAAGTAGGTGTGTGCTATCATCATGTGTCCCAGTTCACAGGCAATATTCCCCCTAAGTTTGCCCTTCGATCAGGAGCATACAGTAAATCAAGACCAGTGTCTGAGGACTGCTGTCAGAGGGCTGGAGACATACAGTAGAATATCAATGTTAGCCAGTCTCAGCCTGTATCCAGCCAAGTCTTTGCCACCATCAGACCTTATACAGCCACCATGTAATATGGTTACAAAAACAGTAATAAAGTTGTGCAGTGTGTACTAGGAACAGGCTCAGACTCTAACCATGATTCATTAAACCATGCTCTACATGGAGCTTTTTAAAGTCATGCTATATCCTGAAGAGCTGACAAGATGAGATCATTGCTTGATTTCATCATCAGGCTGCCTAACAAGGATATCATAATTAAAAAAGTGATGCCTGATCTTTACAGGGACAGACCCCATCTGACTTCTCTCATTTGCTTTTCTGTGCAGCCACATTTAAACAAAAACTATATTTGATGTTTTGAAGGGGGGGGGGGTGATGATTTGTGATAAAGTGGCAATAAATAAGCATTTTGGAATACCTCAAAAATGTTGAATACCAATACCAAAACAAATGAATCAAACTAGGTTACTGTTAGGAAATGCTCATCTGTCCAGCGACTCCGTGCTGTCCACCATTCTGGAAATGTCAATTGCGGCAGCCAGGAGAACTGGGATACCAGCAGCCCCTGTTTCCTTTTAGATGTGCAGCCTGATGGATTTATGGCATCCCCAGCATCCATTGTTAGGCTGTGCACAGCTGAAGGGGATTCTAGAGGCTGATCAGCTCCTGATTCAGTCCAGCACTGCTTTGGGCTGCTTTAGTCTTTAAAGCCTCTCTGCTCCCAGTCATCAGTGCCTGTTGTAGCGTTTAGCTGGGCTAATCTGTGCTGGAGACTTATCGTCTGATTTACTGTTGCTGACCTTGCCTGTTTCTGACATTGCCAGTTTATGCTGCCTGGACCGACCTTTGCCTGTGACCCCGACTCTGCTTGTGTTTTGTCCTTGTGTACTTCGTTTGGTGGACGGATATTCTGTGTATGATCTCTGCTCTGTATTCTGCACTTGGCTCTGTTGGAATCTTGCTACTGCTATCTGTGGGCTCCTGGCTTGCTGCCAGCCCATTCCCAGACACCATCCCTTGTGCAGTAAGTCCTGGGGGCAACCGAGTGCTGGAGGACTCAGCCAGTCTCCCAAGGCTGAGCGGGGGCTTACTAAAGGTGAAGACTGCGGTCCATACGTTCAAATATGGTCATACATATAGAAATTGATAACAAAAACGAAATGCTAACATAACTCATGAATAGTTGCTCCAGACTTCTGGGCAGACTCAAACTCCTAAATAGCATTAACTCTGTCAAGTATGATAAAAAAAACGACATATGTTCTGCCCTTCACTTGTTTAGTCATGTACATCTTATAAAGTTATGATTTTGATTTAACAAATAGTGTTATGCAAACAAGAGAAATGTGTGTGTGTGTGTGTCAATTATTATTAAAAATACAACAGAGAAGCTAGATTGATGATTTGGTGGTTGTGAAATTTAACAATCATTGATATATTCTACAATGATTAAGACCAGATCTATTACTGTTCAAACCTGAGCTAATATTAGAGTGGTAAAACAATGGATCCAAGAAGCTTTTCTTCTAACTGGGGTTAGATCCCTTGTTTGGGTTTATATTGTTATCCAGGGCTCCCTTACAATATATAAATTGACACGCTCTATTGCTGATATCTTAGTAGACAGCAAATCAGGATACCTTACCAACAGCAACACAAACAGAAATGAAAATGCTTTCTTTAGTGGAGTAGGGGAATATGTATAACCCCTACCAACTTTTTTGCTTCTCTGTGTCTCTTTGGCAGATTTTCCCTTTTAATTATCAGGAGGACAGGAAGCTAAATCTCTGTAACAGAATGCTGGATAGTAGTAAAAGCCCAGTAAGATTGTGTTCAGCTTGGTATACAAGTAAATTTTTTTTCTGAGGGAGTTCTGTACATGTGTGTAGAGCAACCCAGTGTTGACTGGCATAGTTGAAGTATCCATTTTAGAAAATACTCAAAAGGATCAGACAACTTTAAAAAGGTAAATCATACTTTAGATCTTTTAGCCAAGACTTTACCTCCTAAGTATTATTTGTGTAAAAGAAAACTGTGGCCTATAAAAAAAACTTATAAAACATAAGGTAATTGGGCAGTAAGTGTATAAAGTGGTAATCTATAAATGTAAAATGTTTAATAGCTATATTGTTCAATTTACAATATAATCAGCCATATTACAATTAACTAACATTTTAAGCACTAATAATAAAAGTAAAAAAGAGAGATGTAGGTGGTATTTTCTGTAAGTTTGACAGGAGATTCCTTGAGTTATACAAATAAGGTTCAAACAAAGGTTCTTTATACTTCTCCAAAATGAAATTTACCAGTATGTTTCATAAGGAAGTCATGAAGGAAATGTGTTTATTTCTTGTTTATACAATAGACCTTTTTTTTTACTACTAAGAATTTACTAGAAAAAGTATTTGTAACATTTTGAGGATGTGACATGTTAAAAAGAAAAAAGGTTGGATCATGATGTTCAAAGAAAGTACATTTTGCTTGTTCATTTACTGTTTCTGTATTTAAATTTGAAAGAAAAGGATGTGTTCCATTTACTAGATATAATATGTGCAAAGTTGTTGCTTTGGAATCTTTGTCAATAAAATGAATACTTATAACATTCAAAGTGGAAGTAAAGTGAAAAAAAAATCACACTTACCTTTAATCCCCCAGATCCCTCCACTGGACCTTTTCACTATTGGGTTTGCACTGTCCTTGAAACCTTCTTTGTCCTGGGCACCGCCATCTTCTCTCTTCATCTTCTTGCTACATCACCCAATCTCACAAAGCACAGGTGTGAGAGAGGGTGACATAGCCCACTGTAAAGGGGCTTAGTGAGGAAAATGCCCCTTCTGCACATGCCTGGTCTTGGGAGCACTCAAGAGCCTACGTCATGCATCCTGGGAGGCTCTGTGCTCCCATTCAGTATTCAACACTGAAAGGGGTGGTGCTGCACTCTTTTGCTTTTTTTTTTTTAAAAAAAAGGTTGTTGCATTAAGGAAAAATCAGGTTTTTACTTTATAAAAAAGGTTTGTCTACCTTTTTATGTAAAGTTAAAATTTTTAGTTTACGTATGCTTGATGACATTTTTATACTATCCTAATCACATTCATTAAAGATTCATCCTATCCTATGCATTTGCTTTTCTTAAATTGGGGTTAAATACTCTTCCTTTTCTACATTTCAATAAATAACATTAAAAATTGAAAACAAAAAACAAAAAAAACAAACAAAACAATTCAGTTGTATGCATATAACAGTGTATGCATTCAGCATTTGCTGCCAAATAAAATACCATATGGAATACACTGAGAAGAGACATACAACTAGACTTATCCAGGTGCAATAGTGCAATACATAAAGCACAGTTGACTTCCATTTTCAGTGTTCTAAAATGAATAAATGTTAATGGGTTAATGTTATTGCAATGGGTTACTGTATCCTGCATAGTATAAAAAAATATATAGATAAGTTTATTGAAGTATAATATAAAAACAAATTATCAGTACATGGAAGGACAATACAAATTTTCAGTACAGTACATACCAAGCAGTAAACAAAAAGATGGTTTCATCAACAATAAATAGCTGTAAAAAGCCAATTACATATGAACAGTTCCAGATTTAGAGTGTTTCACAAACCCAGAATACAGAGCTATTCATCCTAACTAGTAATGTGGAAGTCTCCAATAAGGGCTCAAGAAGTAAAAAAGAATACATTGGAATCAGTGAGGCACAATTAGGGTTGGATTGGTGGATTTAATTACTGGTGGTATTCCCGAGTGTGGCTCGGGGTTAATTTTCGGTACCAAAAGCGGTAAACCTGAGCCAGGCCCAGGCCTATCCAATCCCCAGGAGCCTTCGGCGTCCTCCGGAGATGCCCACCAAGCATCTGTGTCCTCTGGCCCGGCATCCCCGGCGTGATCAACGGGATGTATGAATATGCGGGGGGCGGAACAATAAAACAATGTTCTGCTTTGATATTGAAAAAGACTTACATAATCAGACTGCCAGGGAGGTTAAGCGTCCTAAAAAAGTTTTAAATTACCTCTTTTTCTAAGACATTAATTATTTTTTTTCACAAAAACATGTTTTAAAGATAAAAATGTTCTCTAGGTGCACAAATTGTGTGCACCCAGGAAAAATAAATTGGTATCTGTCAGCTGACATGGAAACCACATACAGTGGTACCTTGGTAACCTTAAGTCCTTAATCCGTTTCAGATCCTTAGACTTATACCAAACAGGACTATACCAAACAAAGTTTTCCCATTGGTAATAAAAAGAAAATGATTAATCTGTTCCCATGAAAAAAATCCTATTGGTATTGGTATGTTATACATTGACGGGGTTGTTTAAAATAATTTAAACACTGCTTAATACTAAAATACATAAATACAAAAGTAATTGGATTAAACAAATTTATCCTCACTTTACCTTGCTAAGAAGAGTTGAGTGCCTACTAGGATGGTGCTGAGAAGGGAGGAGGAGGAGATGTTATGTAATTCACAAAGAGTTATAGCGCGGGTTGTTCACTGAATGGTAGCAACTGGCGTACTGACGCTTGCTCGTGGGCAGTCGTGGCTTTGTCTCGAGAGAGGTAAATAAGGGTAGCCCTGGTGTTGTGACTCATTTTGACCCATACTAGTTCTAGCAAAAAGGTTGTATACCAATCAAAGGTTGTATACCAAGCAAAATTTTTCGTGTTCAAACAGGACTTATACTAAGTTAGACTTATTCCAAAGCAGACTTATACCGAGGTACCACTGTACATTTATAATAAAAATGCTGAGGTCAAACAATTTTGCAAGAATTGGATTCTATTTAGCTCAGTTATTGATTATCATATCAGCATAATGTGAAAGTTACATATTCCTTTATCATCAAGCAAATTTTGTGAAAGCAAAATGGAAATGAATTAAACATTTTCATCGATTTTGGTGAAATCTGAACCTGAACCTGATTTTGCTAAAGCCACAAATTTTCAAAGATATAAAAAGGAAAATTATAAAAAAAACAATACAATTTGTACATTTTGAGAATTGGTGTTGCCTCCACCAATCCTACTGCTCTAGTCAGTTAATCCTATTAGTGACATTATAGTAAATTCAGCACTGACCCCAATATAAATAAAGCATGTTGCATGAATACCAACCACTTAACACAATATTGCAAATTTCCGGACAAAAACTAATCATCACTTGATCCAGTTTAGGGTTACTAACTGGAAAGATAGTGCAGTTCATACAATGAAGTAATGCAGTGTAGTGTTTGAATTGATATGATATCTATATTGCTGTAGTTGGTAGAATGCCAGTAGCAATACAGTATTTAACCAAAAATTAACCTATGTCTTTCTTATGCATTCAATGATGAGCTGTGTGAATTTATAACCTAGGGAGTGTACAAAATGAGTATTGGATTGAAGATACAATTAAATTTATGTGTTTACCACTTTCAAAATAGTATGGGGAAAGAGTTTTGTAGGAAAGTAGATAGGCATGTTTAGGTCAATTCTTAACTATGACAAGAAGGATGTCACACAAACAAGTACAGTAGTAAATTTAACTTTCCTGCAAAGATAAGCGAAGATCTCGATTACACCAATTAAGGTAATTAATTTTCAGCTGCGCAATTCAGAAAGAGATGTTAATCAAGTAAGTTTGCTTGGATGGTATGCATTGATGTGATTTTTTGTGATCCCCATGATTGCTAGTTCCATCTGTTGCTGCAATGTTTTTGTGCCTGGTTTGTAATGCCAGTTCCTGTAGTTTAGCAATTCTTCAGCAATGTGTTGTCATTTTTTCCACAAGTATTGAGTACAAATGTCTGCATGGTTTCCACACCAAACTCCTACATGACCCCCCTCATTGCCTTTGTCCCATTGTCACATATTGGTATTTGAATGTATTATGTACAAAGTCCTTTTCCGAATAAATTGTAATGATTTTTTTTCTTTTTTTTTTTAATAGTCTGACATTTGCACTCATGTTGATTTGTCCCCACACAACTCCTCTGTTCATTTGTAGTTGTGTTATAGTTTTTTTTGTCATTGTGCTGTGCTGCCTGATGTTAGCGCTAATTGTATACAAGCACACTTCCACTTGCTGTCCAAACTGGTTGTCAATTAGTTATCCACCTGAGTTGCATACTCATTTTAACACACCTGATGGTGATGGAAGGAGGTCCAGGTTGCCAAGCACAACATCAAAGCACATTGATTGCCAAGCTCACAAGCAGGGTCTCGCACTCTTAGAAATGAACAGATGTTGTGTTGTTGCTTAACTTAATGCTCATAAATACTGGAGTGAACTATAGTAATTACAATTATATTTTTATTTTTTATTGAAGTATATATATATATATATATATATATATATATATATATATACACACATATACATATATATCTATAAGAAGCAAACAAGAACATGTGTGCTTGTGACTTTTGTGGGAAAATATCTAGTCCGATGGCAAAGCCGAGGTTTCGCCCGCGGAAAGTTGCAAGATTGACCCCCAGGTGGCTCCTCCGATCAGGCATCGTAAGCGTTTAGATGGGCTCCCTATATAGAGGAGCTGAACACAGTTAACTCTTGCCCAACAGGAAAGAAATAAGTCATTTTAAAATATGCTTTTTTCTTAGCGCATATAGATGTTTTAAACATTTGAACATCACAAACATTTTTTTTAGGGCTAAGGGTAATATGTGTGCAATTAGAAAGAATGCTTTTTTAGGGTAACAGTAACTTTTAATACAAGCTCGCCAGTGTAAAACTGCCAGGGATGTGCAGCTCCAGCAGCAAGATCATTTCTGTTACGCGCGAATACATCAGCACCTGAAATTTAGTTGGTGAGTTGAGCGAAGGCTTCCAATTTTGGATCGCGAATAAGAATGCGCGACCGAGCCTCCGATTTTGCTTGGTGAATCAGGGCCATCATGTCTGATTTTGTCAATGTTCTCTCTAAATTAGGTGGCAATGTCTTAGGTAGAGAAGGATGCTGTGGGGGGAGCAGGTGTGGGGTTTAGAAGGGAGTCATTTGTTGAGAAAAGGCTGCATGGGCTGGAATCTTGAGAGGAAATGACAGCGGAGAAGTACTTTTGCTTAGTGACAGTGAGCCCAGTGTGAAAGTGTTGTAGCTTGGCTTTGTGGTCCATGAAGTCAGTGCTGAGGCCAGATTTTTTGCACTTGTGCTCAGCTGCACGAACAGTCTTTTGTAGCTTTTTGGTGTGATTGTTGTGCCAGAGACGGGGGTTAGCAGGATGGGTTTAGCGGAAGGTGGCAAGGGCAACTTTATCCAAAACCAGAGAAAAAGGGTGGTTGAACGGAGTGGCAGCTTTATCCGGAAATGTGATTTTAGAGAGGGTGGGGGTTAGGGACGCAAGGCAGTTTGAGTATAGGTTCTGGTCAAGGTTACTGATATCTCTCTGGCATTGACGAGGTCTGGGATGTGGCAAAGGGGAGCAAGAGTTGGATAGTTAGAAGGGGATAAGGTTGTGATCAGAAAGAGGAAATGTCGAGTCAATGAGGGTGAGGTTGCAGTGTTTGGAAAATACCAGGTCTAAAGTGTGTCTGGCGATGTATGTGGGGCCGTTTATGTTCTGTGCGTCCAAAGCAGGAGGTAATGGAGAGCAATTTGGCTGAGGAAGGATAAAGTCACTGAAGATAAGGGTGGTCAGGTCATGGGAAAGATTGTGTGGAAGCCAAAAGGCAAAGTTATCCAAAAATTGTGATACTGGGCCGGGGGGGGGGGGGGGGACAACAGCAACAATTAGGAATTAGGGGTGGGCGTTGAAAAGACGGACTGAGTGGACTTCAAAAGAGGTGAAAATGACTGACGGGCTAGGAAGGACTCTGTAGGTGAGAGAATGAGACCCACATCACCCCCTACTCTGTTGCCAGGTCCAGGGGTATGTGTAAAGTGCCGGCCTCTATAGGAGAGAGCAGCAGCAGAGGCAGAGTCAAAGGAGGAAAGCCAAGTTTCAGTGGGAGCCAGGTAGCTCAGAGATTTAGAAAGAAGAAGGTTGTGTATAGAGGTTAATTTATTGCCAATACATCTGGCACTCCATAGACTGCTAGAAAAGGGGGTAAGATTTTATGGGCAGGGTAAATGGGGATGAGGTTAGGAAAGGGCAGTATCTTGCTAAAAGTGTAGGGAAGAGAGAGGCGGGTGGGAGGGGCTTGGGTGAGATCTCACCAGAAAGGATCAGTAGAGAAAAAAGGTGCAGGAGCAAGAAGGAGCAGAAAAACAGAGTTATCAGACTGGGGAGGAGAGGGAATAGAGCCAGCAAAAACAATGCAGGGTGAATAATACATTTAACAGATAATTGAGAACCACATGAGTACAATAAAGAATGTGGCAAACAGTCCATGAGGATGTGGATCCTGTAATGTAGGTTGTAGTGAGGGTTATAAGCTTGTTGAGTTCCAGGAGTGGGATATGATGAGTCAGTCACAGAGATTGCTTGGTGAAACAGCAGTTGAGGATGGCAGCAGTAGAGGTTGTGTTGAAATCCAGGTGGATGAATCAGTCCAAAGGCATGGGATGGGAGTTGCAGATTGTAATTGCCTGTCTAATTT
The DNA here is from genome assembly GCF_032062135.1 of Pyxicephalus adspersus. NCBI lineage: Eukaryota > Metazoa > Chordata > Amphibia > Anura > Pyxicephalidae > Pyxicephalus > Pyxicephalus adspersus. Next base: position 89,378,928 of record NC_092862.1, on the reverse strand, counting down.
TGTTCTAATTCCTGCTATTCCCTGGATTAATTCCCATTGCACTTATAACTTGGCACTTGAAATTTAAGCATGTGGTGCACTTGATGCACTAAGGAAAGAACACGTGTAGAGTTATCTCTCGCCTTTCTACCTAGAATAAATCCTGTCTGATCAAGATGAATCCACGAGGGGATAATAGCTTGCAATCACATAGATAACACCTTTGCAAACAATTTTATATCCACAATAAGTAGCGAGATTGGGCGAAAACTAGAACAAAGAGAAGGATCCTTACCCATCTTAAGTAACAGCGATATATGGGCCCTCAAAGTGTCTTCACACAAAAATCCTCCCTTTACTAAGTTGTTAATATATTTATAAAGGTGAAGGAGGAGTATATTTTGATAGTGCTTATAATATCTCAAGGAGAAGCCATCTGACTTCTCCCAACTCACTTTCAGATATATCCCGTTCCATTTCCATTAGCCCCTCCTGAGATAATCTAGGCAAATTAGCTCTATCAAGGTAGCGAATAATTTTCCCCCTTCTAACAGTCAAAGTTTCAGAGGATTCCTCCTCGCACACTTGATAAAGATCTTGATAAAAATCTCTAAATAGCAGAAATAGCATATTTCGCTTTCGCATCTAACAATTGCTTCAATTGTGACCGCAACTGTACCAACTGTGCGGCCTGCGACCTCCACTAAGATTGTTTATGCACTTCCTCTATGCACCTAATCTAGGCCAATAATTCCCTAATTCTACAACTTTTCTCCCTTTTCTTACGAGCCCCCCAAGCCATGAATTTACCTGTAATGGTGGCCTTATGAGCTTCCCATACATACGCAGGAGAAATATTTTCAGCTTCCATTTTCTTCAAAAAAGATATGTAAATCCCTAGCGATTTCAGCTTCCATTTCTCTATCCTGTAAAAGAGAATCATTCAATCGCCACCTAAATGGAGGAGAAATAGGGGAACCTAAAAGCATTGTAATTTTTACTGCAGTGTGATCGGATATGGTGCGAGTGGTTATCTCTGCACTTCCCAGCCTATCAAGATGAAGATGGTCAACAAAAACCATATCTATATGGGAATAAGAGTCATGTACTGGGGAGTAAAAAGTAAAATCCTTATCATCCGGATGTAGAATCCGCCACACATCTTTTAGTTGCATATGATGTAATAATTTTTTTAAGTTTCAAAGCTGCCTAAATGGGTGGTAAGGTTTACCTGAAGAGGTATCCAGCAGAGGTTCCAAAAACCAAACAAATGTTAAAATCTCCTGCCAACACTAATAGCCCCTTTTGAAACCTACGCAATTTATGCAAGGTATCAAGGAGGGACTTGATCTAGTTCTTATTAGGGCAATAGATAATAGCAAAAGTACATACTTGGTTAAACAGTTTCCCTTTAATAAATAGAAACCATCTGAATCAGAAGCTGAATCAATTAACTCAAACTGGATTATGGATTTCACCGACTGTGAAAAGCCATAATACGACTGAAGGTATTGTCTAGAAAACAATCTAAGATGGGAGTAAAATGGTAGATGTGTTTCCTGTAGAAAAATAAATATCTCCCTGAAGGGAATAAAGTTCTTGAAGAACTTGGTGCCTCTTAGTGGCCGAATGTAAACCTTTCACATTATAAGAAATCAAGGTTGAAAAATCATTAACCATAAAAAAAAGAAGATACAATCATGAATTAACTTCTGTGCATTCTATGATATTATCATGACATTCATCTTAACGGAAAAACCATACCAATAGACAAAACATTTACCATACTATAGTTTCCTAAAAGAACCAAAAGCACAATCAATTTTATACTGTGCATAATGCTCCAATAGCAGGATATCCTGTAAAACCAAGGAAAGCCTAAAAAGGACCCTCAGCAATGGAGCTTGGGGAGACATGACTAAACACTTAGTCATCTAGTGGTATAATTAGTTAAGCCGTTTGTCCACTATTAACAACAGCAAACAAAAAAGTACTACAATATACATCCTTCTCCGTCCTAAAAATAAGTACCAAACATGTAAAACCTATATTATATGGGAAAATATTCTGACCCATAAATACCATTTCATATTGTGAAAACACATTTACATCTTTAAAAATACAATTTCATCTTTAACATATATACATATTGTGTGTATCCAGTCTCAATTTGCTTCTTCAGGAGTTATGAGACTGGTATCATTCATTCTGGTGATAATTTTCCAAAAGAAGACAGACAGGCAGCTCTTATATTCACAGACATCCCACAGCTTTTATTTCTGTTAAAAGTGGGTAAAACAAATAATTCCTCCAGCATTAGCCAGTATTTTTAAAATGTATATTTCTTAGGTCTGTTTTATTCTTGCTGCTGGATTGTATTCTCAAACCTTTCCCAACTTTCACATATATGCTAATTCAAAATATACAGTTTATATCTTTAGTGATCAAAGATGGCAGAGTACATTTACTGTTACTCAATTATTGCCAATAATTGAACTAAAAAGTAAAAAGCTAAAAAATGTAATGTATACAGCTAACTTTAAAACTCAAACTATCCCCTATATTTCATAACTCTCATAATCTAAAATAAACTCTGGCCACATTGCTGTCAGTGCATGATACGGTAGCTTTCAGAACAGAACAGGGTAACAGAGATGAATGAAAAAAATGAAATATTTAACTCTGAGAGTCATCTCTGCTACAGAAAATATTCCAAAAATATGATGTTTTAATTTTGAATGACAAGTGCAGACTATATCTTCTTTACCAGTTCATAACCTATATAATATAAAAAAAAATGTCCAATGATACCAGTAAATAAATACATGCATAAATAATGTAAATCCTACAAATGACACACCACAATACAGCTACCTGCTTAGATAAAACCATTACAGCAAAGTCAGGAAAAAAATGGAAGGGAGTGCTCTGTCAAGCTTACAATCTAGAGAAAAGAAAAGAAAAAGAAAATTAGTGAAAGTAGCCGATTCTGGATCAGGTGAAAGGCAAATCTGCTGTTGTAGAATAAAACACCTCATGCCAAATCCTCTGGGAAAGGGATTAAAGGGCCTGGATAGAGCCATGTTTGATTGTGTCACTGCAGAATTGCAGCTCTTTATTTGGGATCCAGGCCTTGAGTATCCTGGAAGGCCATGAGTTGAGGATGCATCTGAAGTGCCTGGTCATAAATTATAAACAATGGACCAGTGCTTTGAGACAGGGGGAATTAATGCCTGAGGCCAGGTTGGTCAGTTGCAAAGGCTATGTGGAGCCTGTCAGTTGGGAGTAAAGCTGCATACACATGTGCAAATATTGTCGTTGGAACGGATCTTTCATGATCCTTTCCAACGACTAATGACTGCACAATGCATGAACGAGTACTGTACATACAGCACCGTTCTGCTCTATGGAGAGAACAACGGAGCGACACCCTGCTGCACGCTCTCCCTCTTCCCTTGCATTAGGATTGTTCGTCATCCATCGTCCGTGGATTGGCCAGGACGGTTGTTCGGACGATGGATGACGGTGTTTTTTTTTGGCTGTGAATGACATTGTTCCCATAAAAGGGGGAAGCCTGGATTTGCCATGTGTTGGGGTTTTTTTTTTTTTTTAAATAAAAGTGGGCAAAGTGCCTTGAAATGTGAAATTTCTCCAAGCGAGTGTGTTTGAAGCTAATTTCCTACACTGCATACAAGCCTGGATAGGTAATATATTAAATTGTATACTTGTTTAGTGGTGCCTTTTAGAATGCAAGATTGAAGGTCTTAATATGAAGGATGTGTTGCAAGTATTTCCAAAGAAGTAGTAAATCTTGTGTGGATACTTGAACAACACTGTTAGGAGGTGATCAGAGTGGAGGATAAAAGATTTCCATGTACAAAGTGAAGATTATGCTAATAATGATATTTAGAAATTAGGGAGAAAACACTGGGGAATGCATTTTTGCTGAGGTAAATCTTACACTTGTTTTTGTTATTCATTTTTGGGTGGTGAATCCAGAAATGACCACATTTTTTGCTATCACATCCAGTTTTTAGGATACATGGGGAACCCTCCATTTTTGTCAAAAAACATACACATTTTACATACAATGAAAAAATAATGAAATAATAAATTGAATGTACTGTTTTGTTAAATTTCTTTTGTTTATACAAAGGATTTATTGTTACTCTATGACAATTTTTTTTACAGTAAAACGTTTGAAAAATAATCGGGTAAGCAGTTGCGGTAAACATTTACGTTTATAGCTTTTCCTGCAGTGTTCAGTGTTAGGACAATCCCGCCGGATGCTCTAACAATAGTCATTCATCATATGTGCATCTCATCTACCCTGATACCATCCTTCCATGACCTTCAAATCTTGGTGGAATCATTCACCTTGCTCATCACAGATTGCAACAAGGTTTTCCGGGAAGTTAGAAAAATGTCTGTGCAGAAAATGCACCTTGATGCTCATATTGCAACCAAGCATTTTTTAGCTCTCCAAGAGTTTCTGGACAATTTCTGTGTAATTATTTGCTTGTGTGTTTCCAAGTCCTTTGAATGATAACCAAGCATTCTTTTCGACTTCTGACATTGTCCTGATGAAATGTTCATCTTTGATGAGCTGCCGAATCTGTGGACCATCAAACACACCGGCCTTAATTTTTTCAAATGACAGGCTAGGAAATGGCAAAATGAGGTACTTGGAATAGTCTACTTCAGTTGGCAAAGCCTTAATGAACTGCTTCATCAGACCCAGTTTCATGTGCAGAGACGGGAATATAATATTCTTTCTATTAACAAGTGGCTCATGTAGAATGTTTAGATCACCTGGTTTTAGGGCAGATCTTGGAGGCCAATTCCTTTCCACCCAATGCCTCTCACAAGCTCTGCTGTCCCACATGCACAGATAACAGGGATATTTGGTGAATCCGCGTTGCTGACCAAGAAGGAAGCATATCATTTTAAGGTCAACACAGATGACCCAATTGTGTTGGTGATATTGTAATAACTCAATTACTCTCTTTATGTTTGCATATTCTTCAAAAAGAGAAACTGAATGGCCAATTGGGACTGACCCAAATATATTGCCATTGTGAAGGAGGACACACTTTAAGCTCTGCTTTGAGCTATCGAGCTTTACATATGTGACTAGAGAAAATGAAGAATGACACATACATTTCAACACAGGCAAGAGCAGCCTGAAATGTGCCACGAGTTTGTATGAGCATCACCCGCTAACTACAGATGAATTGCCCCATTACACAGGCTTCTCAAGGCACAACCATGAAAATATTACAAGAAGAGAGAATGATTGCATAGAAGGGGCTAATTGGTTGTTGAATATGCACTAATGTAGCACAAAGTAGGGACTGGAAAGACTGTAAAGTTAGAAAATTACTAGAAGCTGTTTGCAATGTCAGGATATGAGAACAGGTCGTTGGTTTTTTACCAGGTTCAATTTCATTGTCACCTATCGCCCTGGGGTTAAGAACGTCAAGGCGGATGCTTTGTCGCGTAGCTTACCTGAGGGGAGTGATTCGGAAGATCCTGGTCAGATATTTTCTGAAGGGGTAGTAATATCTGCCCTTTATCCCAATATGGAGGCAGAGGTATTTGAGGCCCAGGGAGATGCAATGGATTCTTGTCCTTCGGGGAAGTTTGTTCCTCACCAATTACGACACAAGGTGTTTGAGAAACACCACTGTACAGTCCTTACAGGACACCCTGGGAGCAGATCCACAGTTGATCTAATTTCTCATAGATTCTGGTGGCCGGGGTTGCGTAAATGTGTTGAGGACTATGTGTCAGCGTGTAGTACTTGTGCTTGTGCTAAGGTGACACATACTCGGCCTTCAGGGTCCCTACTTTCGTTGTCAATCCCATCCCGACCTTGGACTCATTTATCCATGGATTTTATCACAGATTTACCTAATTCAGGGCTACTAGGGCCTAGGTTCCAGTGTATGAATATTCCCACCTTCAGGGGATATTCATACTGACAGGAGTCAGGGCTAGGTTAGGGTGTCTGTAGGGTGTGACCGTTTCCCTCTCCCTAGCCTTTGAAGGCCTAGTCCCTTGTCTTTATCCTTCTGTTTTCCTCCTGGTGTTCCTCCACTCCCCCTTATCCATGACAATATCATAGAGTGTCCAAGAATGGTATATGATGTACTTTGGGTAGTTAACAAATTAATTTAAACAAATACAGGTTCAAGATAAAGATTAGGTATTATAGCTGTGTATTAACAATACTGTATGTGTTTTTCAACACATTATAGTCCTGAATGCAGATAAGCATAACTAAGAACATATTCATCACACTGCTTCTACCACCTCATTAGAACTGGCCACTTGGTGTAGCTTGTAGAAGTCAATACCAGTATTTTAACACAGGCTTGATCAAACTCAGGTTTGTGCATCTCCAGTCCTCAAGAGCTGATGTTCCCTCTTAAGTGGTGGATTACAAAGTGTCAACAAATTACCCTTTTAGCCTGCATGTGGACTTTAAGGAATAGAGCTGGACAGCCTTAATGTTACTACTGCTTTGATCATAAATACTCTCTGGTCCAAAATTTTACCTGACATATGTCAGGTGGCCTACTTTATTTGAACACTTGTCCATTTTCCTGTGTGATCCTACTTAGGTAAACATTGGGGTTAATTTATTGTAGGTTGTTCACTCAGCAAAGTGAATTTGTTACTCTGCAGGAGATAATTCATAAGCTTAATGAATGTGGTAAAATTCAGTTTCCAAAGAATGTCTGCTCATGTGCAAAGAAATGTAAAAAAAAACACATTTTTCACCTTCAATTGATTGGATGGCTGAAGTCAGGAGAGCCTCAGCTTATTAATTAAGTGGCAGATGATTTAGTGATGATTTATTTTGCTAAGCAAACAGTCTATATCTCTTTTTATTTCTACTGTGGTAAAATAATGAAATATTGGTTTTTGGGTTTTTAAAATTTTAAATAAATATATATATATATATATATAATAAAATTCTTTCACAGTGCACTAGTTATGCCTTCTATATTTAGACATGCACCTATCATTACTATTTAGAATGTTTATACCTTTTAAATGTTTGTAATAAAAAAATTAAACATAATTCTTAATATATTTATAAAAGTGTTTATCATATTAGTAATTGATTGAATTATTTACACTTTATGTAAAATTTGATATTGATCTAGTTATCTTATTATTATATATAATAATAATATATATTATTATATTATAAAAATATATTAATAGTATATATTAATATAATATAGTAATATTATTAATAATATAATAATATATTATATATTATTATACTAAGAGACGTTAATATTAAACTAAGGGTCAGGTTTAATTTTTGTTTTTTGGTGTTTTGATTTAGAGAATGAAAATGTATTTATGAATGATGTTCATTTGGTCTCTTCTGGTTTGCTTCCTAACTGTCTGACCGCTCCTTTCAAGTTTCTTTCAATGGTAACTCCTCCTCGCTCACTCTCCTCCCTGTTGGAGTAACCCAAGGGTCAGTCCTGGGACTGGTTCTCTTTTCTCTGTACACCTCTGAAAGGGTCTGAGACACTCCATTTTGTTGCCTGAGACACTCCATTTTGTTTCAGTTTTTAGTTATGAGAGCTTAGTTGTGAGAACTAAATGTGTTCTTTGGTTGTTTAGACTATATATGTATAAACCTGATGTTCTGCCAAGACGAGTGTCCTTGTTAATTCTGCTAAACTCAGATAATGGCGATTGTTTATTAATAACAAGGTATTTGTATGTGTCTGAAATTATGTTATTAAATAATCTTTTAGGATACATATACTTTAGTGAATTTCCATTCATTCTAATAAATGAGCATGTGCAACGGCATATTGTTATGGTATATAAACTAATGTTTGTTATAATAAAGTTGGAGATTGCTTGATACCATACAAGTGTATGCGTCAGTGATTCTTCCCGGGCGCGCCTGTTCTGATGCATTGAGGGGCACTGGGATGGTGAAACATCACAGAGGAATAGAGCCAAGAAACCTGCAGATCCTTTCAACCTCCTCTCTCGGTAGTCTCATATCCTCCTTTGGCTTACAGTACCATCGGTATGCTGATGACACTCAAATCTATCTGTCTATCTTGTCTCCCTAAGTCCTGGATAAGGTCTCATGCTGCCTGTCAGCCACATCATCATGAATGTCTAACCGATTTTTTAAACTCAACCTGGATAAAACAGAACTCGTCATCATCCCCCCCATAATTTCCAACTCTCCCCCTGACATACATCTGTTAACAATACTTTTATTCGGCCCTGCCCTCAGGCACGTTGTCTTGGTGTCACCTTTGACTCTGCCCTCCCATTTACCACCCATATTCAGAACATTTCCAGGTCCTGTCACTTTCACCTACACAACTCTAAAATCAGCCCATACTTGTCCCCAGAGACCACCAAACTCCTTGTACATGCTCTTATCATCTCTCGTCTGGACTACTGTAACATCTTCCTCTCTGGTATTCCACTAACCCGACTCTCACCTCTACAATCTATTATGAATGCTGCAGCCAGGCTCATTCATCCTTCCCACCGCTCCTCTTCCGCTGCATCTCTTTGCAGATCTCTACACTGACTTCCATTTCCCCTCACTGGCTTTCCGCATCTCCATTGACCTACTAATGACTTCCTCTCTCATAACCTGGAGTCTTGCATGGATACAAGACTTCGCTAGAGCTACCCCAGCTTTCTGGAATGGTCTTCATCGTCCTATTCGGCTTGCTCCTACTTTCTGCTCATTTAAAAGAGCACTCAAAACCCATTTTTTTAAACTTTTCTACCCATCTTCTTCTGTCTTTTGAAACCATCACTACTTCCTACCACTAAAAATCTCCAATCCTATTGTGTGTAAATTCTCCCACCTACTAGATTGTAAGCTCTTCGGGGCAGGGTCCTCTCCTCCTGTATCACTGTCTGTATTAGTCTGTCATTTGCAACCCCCATTTAATGTACAGCACTGCGTAATATGTTGGCGCTACATAAATCCTGTTTAATAATTTTATTTCTAATAATTTATTTTAAAATATATTTTTATGTCCGTATTGGTTTGTCTCTTATTTTTATGCATGTATGCATATATATGTTGCATGTTCATTTAACCTGATATTTTTTATCATTTGCTTCAGTGTACACCTGCTCTGTACCTAGTTCATTAGTAGTTAGATTATTATACATTAACGCTTTGGTTACGTAGGAAGATTAGGAAAGAATTTTAAGCTGGCCAAAACAAGTTAGTAAAGCCAACAGACGTCACATGTTTATTATCTACTCATGCCACTTCAAACACATCCTCTTTAAAAAAAAAAAAGTTTAGTTTGAAATCAGTGGCCTTTGTTATCTTGAATAGATCTAGCCTGTCATTGCCTGAAAAGGTGACTTTGGAACATTTCTAAAGAGGGGCTAAGGTTGATGGAATGTGATTTCCTTGTTATTCAGGAAGTTGTAAACTAAACCAGGTTTTTAACATTTTTTTTCTCAGGCTTTGTTTTGACAACTGAACTTGCTGTGTGCAGATATGGGCAGTTAGGCGTCACTGTTAAGCAAGAGTATAAAGGGAAGGTTACATGGGTGTAGTGACCACCCGAAGCAAAGACATTGCAGTAATAATCACAGTGTGTTTTACAAATAATTCCCTTGGGGCTAATGATTAATCTAAGGTGAAAAATTAATGTCCTAGTCCCCCCCTTCCTCCCGCAAGTATTTAGGAAGCCTTCTAGACAGAGTTTCAGAGACTTCTCCTCACTTTAGCTATTCTACTGATCTCACACGCAAGCATAGCTTTCCAACTATACTGCTCTAGGAAAAATATTTTCAGGCAGCTAATGGCTGGAGAAATCAGTCCCTCTACTTGGCTGTTAAAGGCCTCCTTGCTTTTCATGGCAGTTGTGATTTCAGAGACAGAACCACTGCACTGTGCCCAGTGCACTGAAGAGAAATTAGCACTTTGCCCACAAGTACCAGCTGAGTGCCCAGAACTAGCACGCGAACCAGGCTGTGGATGCTGTTTGACTTGCGCACTAAAACGTGGAGAGCCTTGTGGGGTGTATACTGCAAGGTGTGGAAAAGCTCTCAGTTGCCATGTAAAACCTGGAGAGCCCAGACCCCTCCAAGCACTTACAAGAGGACAAGGAATCTGCATGGATGCTGAAGATTTGGAGAAGATGAGAACTAGTGATCCTACAGGTGAGTGTGTACCTTGTTAGTTTAGATTTAGTTGTATGTATGTTTTTTGTTTGTTAATGCTAAATATATATATATATATATATATATATATATATATATATATTTTATATCACTAAACATATGTTTATTCATTTGGGGTTTTTTTGTGCACTTAAATGAAAAAAAAAAACTCATACAGAATATTTTGCCATTCTTTTATTACTTAGATACCGAGGCATGTGTAAATTAAAAAGGAGATAAAGAATCATGCTGCTATAGGATATGTTATAGTAATATATAATAATAATAAAAAAATGTTTTTTTTTTACGATTATTTTTTATTTGTATTTTGTCAGATTAGTCTTTAATCTTTTTAATCCAATTTCTTATATTTTATTATTGCACCTTTAACAAGGTGCTATTTTGAAGCAAATGCATAGGTCAATCAACAAAAGCATTGAGATCAGCAACTGATTTGACTGGCTCTGTAAATAGATATCAATAGCTGTGTGTATGTGTGTGTGTGTATAGGTGTATATATATATATATATATATATATATATATATATATATAATTTTTTTTTTTTTTTTTTTTTTTTTTTTTTTTTTGTATAAATAAATAAATATTTATATATAGTATAA
>NC_092862.1:89274965-89368090 GCF_032062135.1 Pyxicephalus adspersus | reverse complement strand
TTGTAACGGCTGTCTTTATTCTCTGCTCATTAAATACAGTCAGTTTTCAACATTGATGATTGTTTTTTGACCTGATGTTCTACTTTATTGCATCAGTGAGGTGAAAGGGCAACCTATGATAACAAGTCTCTTTCTTCATACATGGAGAAAACACAAATTATCAGTGATAATATTATGTTTTGTACAGCACTGGCTTGATAGATCAGGACTCTACCTGCATGAACTTACAGTTTAACATAATGACTTTTTATCAGTTCATTGAATTAGATTCTAGTTAATATAGATATAATTTATTTATTTCAAAATGTATTTTTTAAACTTTGGTAAACAATAATATTAGGTTTCAATTATCATGTTACAATATTTAAAATTTATAAAATAATATTTTAGTTAAAAATATTGTATTGTTTATACTTGAATTGTAGAAAAAATAATATTTTTTGCTTGTGTGGAAGGAAACCAGCAAATATTATGGACATTCTACAGACCTCTACATTCCAGAGTTTGCTCATTTTTGACCCAGTGGTCTATATTGTTTAGATTTTTTTTTGTTTGTTTTATTTATGCTGTGTATGTACAGAAAAACGGTAGAACACCAAAAAGGTTTTTACTGCCTTTTTATTCAGTGTTACTGAAAAGGTAATTATGAGTTTTCCTTACAACAGAAGAAGCTTTCCAAGAATGAATTACTGTACTGTCCCTATTCAGTTGCAAAGCAATAGCAATATTGATTAAATTAAGGAAAAGACAATAAAAGTGATAGATATTTCTGTACATGTAATGGAATACAAGTTTATTATAAAATATGCTGTAATGTATGTAATTCCTGTTTTTTGAATTATTTGTAGAAATAAAGGAATACTTGGAACACGAAAATACTGCTCCAGAAGGAACTGATCTTACACAGGACCAGCTCTCACCATTCCTTCGGTTTCCTGATGGTTTGGATAAGTTTGAAGCCTGGAATGCAATTATGTATGAAAACATGAAGGCAAAAAAGATATTTAAAGAAAATTTAAAGAAATTAAAGGACCAACCACAGGTAAGCTTTTAAATATCAGTACTATACCACAGCTGTTAAACAAAGAAAATAGTAAGAAATTTTCAATCATATTACAGATTATTGTGTTGTATAACTTTGATTGATTCCTATTCTTATGTATTCTATCAAAGGGCTAAAATTTTGAAAAGAGCGCAAAGTTTTTAAATAATAACTTTTATACCATGAATAGAATTGTAAAAAAAGAATATGTATCATCAAAGTGAAATAGGCTCAGAAGTTAAATATTAGGCTTCTTAAAGTATTCCTGTCATGATGGTACTACTGATGTTGCCATTGCTGGCCCCTTTTTGAAAAAGTAAAAAATGGGGACAGAACCACAGACTAAATGAAATGTTGAATGCTGAAGAGTTTGCAGAAGCTGGGGCAATTAAAGCAAGGAAAGGTAGGAGACACAGGCCACAGGTAAGAGACACAGGCCACCTGAGAGGTAAGTATATCATTTCTATCTCAAAATATTTTCTGTAAATTTCAATTCATTGTTAGCATGCAACATGATAGTAATATGTAGTGTACAGCATGTACATTTTGCATGACAATGTTTTATGAAGTGAACAGGCTATTACTATGGTAACTCAAACCCATTGTACCTGGTTTAATAAAGCTCTCCAAGACAGTGAACCTGGGTGATCAAAAAAAAATGGAATGGATCTGGTCCAGGATTGAAACCATTTGCTAACAAATAGTTATTGACTTTAAGGAACACATTCCAGGTTTGCTGGATCACCCAGGTTTACTGATGAAAGTGTATTTTTTTCCGCCCTTGGAGAGCTTTAATAAATCAGGCCCATTGTTTGAAAAACAGACTGGAGGTGGACAATTAAAGTTGAACTGTTGGACTACAAAGAAAAAACACTGAACCAAGAAAAAGAAGTTTAATTTGTGTTACATTTTTGCAAAGGTGCAGGAAGTGCAACATTAATATTGGTGCTCTCTAAAATGGAACACAAACCAAATATATTAAAGCACAAGTTATGTCTTGATTATAAAATTCTATATTGCCTACTTACCATCCCATATTTTGTTGCTTGTTTTTAGGGGCCATGCCAGAAAGAACTTTACAAAGCAATGGACAGATTGACAAAAGTTCAACAAAGGACTGGAGAAGACTTGTATAGGTTTCACATTCCCAACTGTAATAGGAATGGATTTTACCACAGTAAACAGGTACTACATTGATATTGTTATGAATAAATGCTTGTTATAAAAAAAAAACATAACTTTAAATACCAGCATATTACAAGTGCACACATTTCTAATTTAGTAAAAAAAAATTCTTAATATGGAATTATTTAATAATAAACTGAGTATCTGCTACATTTTATTTTGTCTAGTGTGAGACTGCTTTAGATGGAGAACGAGGAAAATGCTGGTGTGTTTTTCCATTAACTGGAAAGAAGATTCCAGGTTCTCCTGAAAACAGAGGTGACCTTAACTGCCAGCAGTATTTGAATGCTCAAGAATAGGTGCACTGATAATGTTTATGTTTTATTTTTTGTTAACAACTACTGAACTATTTATTCACATAACTTTTATTTTCCTGTCCCCTTTACATTATGTATTTTTTCATACCTATTTATGAGCAAATATTAAGTTCCTAATATATACACTATTTTTTACAAAAAATCAAAAATGTAAATCAAACCACTTATTTAATACATATTTTATTTTTTACTATGGTCATTTAAGGATTTTCCATAATTAAATGCCAAAAATTATTTTTTTATATGCACAAGCCTGAATTTTTTCTTCAGTAAATCATTTTCATTTATTAATCCCAGCATAAAATACTGTACATTTTCAGACTAGTATGGAATTATTATTTATTTTTGTGGACTAAATCATTCTTTTGATAGTGGTTTTAGAACTTAAGCATGAACAATGTATTGCTTCTAATAAGTTCAGTTTTTAATTTACAGTTTACAGAGCAAATACCTTACCCATTAACAGGTATTTTAGCGTGCCTTTTTTAAGCTATGGTTAATTATTTAAATTTTTTATTCGCAAAATTGTTATTCATGTAATTAAAGATAAAATCTTAATTTAAAAACCACCTTTGCAATACCACACTAATCCCCCTCTCCTTTTTGAGGATTAAATGTGTATTTATTCTTGGGGAAGATAAATAAGGAGTAATACTTATTTCTTTCTTTCACTTGTCTTTCCGGCACTCCCAGGGTGCAGTGGGCCATTATGTTCCTCATGTACAAGTTGGGGAAACAATCTTGCAGCTGGGAGGAGAACTACAGGTGTTATGAATATAGCAAATATTACTGTATATTCCTTTACCTCTAGACTACGACACAGTATACATAAAATATGTTAGAGTATCAAATGCATTATACAGAACTAGGTAGTAAATAAACAGTATTATTTATCAGGGATTCATAAAGAAAAATTAGTACACCTTGAGAACAAATGTTGCAAATATATATAATATGGTAAATCATAATTAAGATAAAAAGGCTGATTTGCCCAAAAAAATTAGTTTTTTTACATGGAACTGTAAAGTAGTAAAAACACTTTGCTGCAATATTTGAAATAATAATTATTATCTGAGTGATTCCAGTATTTTAATCATATAATTTAGATAGTTGCATTACTATATAATGAGGCTCCAAATAAATCAAGACTTATATATGAGGCTCCAAATTAACCAAGATAATTTTAAAGTTTTCATAAATATGTATTTGTATTTCATTTACTCAAGAACAATCAAAGGTGACCCTAAGGCTTAGTCTACATGGACTGTTTCCCCAGCCTTTAACCTGCGCCTTTAAAAACCCATGTTTGAAATTCCCATGCATTCCAATAGGCTAATTTACACCAGGACGTTTTCTTGAGGCACGTTTATGAGCGTTATCTATAAAACTGCTTGCAATGTTTAAAAAATTAAAAATAGCAGGGTCAACGTGGGAAAACACTTATATTGATTTCCTGTGTTTAACAGCGTTTGAAAAGTAAACGCGGCATAAATGTTTTTCAGCGTTTTAAAGGCAAGCTTAAAAACGCTAATAAAAGTACATAAAAACACATATAAAGGCAGTAGGAAAATTTAAATGCGTTATTAAAACCGTCTGTGTAGACCCAGCCATAAACTCACATTAACGCTTCCAATGAAATCAGTGGGAGCTTTGGCATGCGTTACAAGAGTTTATAAGCTTTTAAAAACTGCTTCCATTGAAAACAAATGGACACGTTTACAGGAGTTTATAAGAGTTTTAAATGCTTACTTTAAAAGCCTAGAAATTCTTACAAACCCACATAAAAGCAATATGGGGTTTTATAGGCATTTTAAGGCTTGCTTTTAAATGCTTGTATAAACTCATATAAACTCAGAAGTGGTATAGGAGTTTATAAGAGTTTAAAAAAACAGTTCATGTAGACTAAGACTAAAGCAGATGTTTGAACCCTCAAAGTATTCAGCAGAGGCTGGTTTAAAATTATTCAGTTAACGTGTTAATTTGTATTGGTATAAACAGCTGACTGTAAAGACTGTAAACTCTGAACAATTTTGTGAAGGTTATTTGTGTTCCCTGGGGCCCACCCTATCTGTTGAGATAGGATAATATCAGTTCCCTATTGTCTCTTAGAAAACACAAAGTGACATGTACAGTACTTCAATAGCTTCTACAGGGTGACTTTTTGAGAATATTTTTTTCCAAGTCTGATATATGCATTTGAATTTGTGTTTTTTATATCTCGTATGCCTTTATCCAAGTTATATTATTGTATGTCTTTCTCTATGTAGTTTTAACTTTTTTTCATCAATATCAAACCTTTCAGGTTTAAACGTTTAACAATACTCCAGACAGATGATATCTTAGATACATAGACACTACCTTACATATAACACTTCATACAGAAATTATATCATTTATATATGAATCTGAGAAAGATAAACATGTTTAAATAATCTTTTAATTCAACAGTAATGGAAAATAAAATATTTAATATCTTTGTATGTATTATGAATGTTTTACCGTATATACTGGAGTATAAGCCGACTTTTTCAGCACCCAAAATGTGCTGAAAAAGTCACCCTCAGCTTATACTCCAGTCAGGTGCATGGGTCCCTCCAGAAAAGCACGTGATCCGGCAGCCGTGTCCAGCAGTTTTCGCCCCCTGATGACAATGTCAGCAGGCTGTGGCAAAAATACGCTGGCTGCAAAAGCCGACAGGGGGTACGCCGTAGCTACGCCGAAGTTACGCCAGATTCGCCAAATTCAAAAGTACACAAAATATTAGAAAAACCCACTTACCTTTTCTGTTGTCATCCCACGGTGTCCTGCTGGTGCCCGCAGCTCCTCCGGACACGTCTTCTTTCTTCTGTCTTCAGCTGCCAAATGCAGAGACGATCTCTGGGGTTTCCTGGTGATGTCGGTGCAGGCAAAGGAGCGTCGAGAAATTAAAAAAATTATGTATTGGATTCAATACAAAATAGCTTTATTGAGTCCAATACAAAGAAATCTTCATATAATAAATATATAATGATATTATATATATATTATACTGCTTCTGTACAGTTATATTATATGTTTCACTATTTTTTAACAGATTTTTGTGTTTTTTTATTTAA
Organism: Pyxicephalus adspersus; assembly: GCF_032062135.1. NCBI lineage: Eukaryota > Metazoa > Chordata > Amphibia > Anura > Pyxicephalidae > Pyxicephalus > Pyxicephalus adspersus. Next base: position 89,362,451 of record NC_092862.1, on the reverse strand, counting down.
AGTTTATTGGTAAATTTATTAAATATTTTACATATTTCCGTGAGTTATGCCTAAGAATTATAGGCCTTCAATATAAAATAAATTTCCATGCAAAAAAATGTAACGCTTTTTGCGTGGAAATACAGAGAGAATTAGAACGCTAGGGGGGGGGGCTACAGTGGCTGAATGCAGTACTGCTTTCAGACACTTTTTCCAGACAGAATCATACTGCCAAGGAAGTTAAAAAGAATTTAGTGGTTAGGTACGGTAAGTAGTATACCTACTTGGGTAAATACCTCTTAAATTCTCACTATGGTATTTGTTTACCGTATTATGGCTGTAATGGCCATATTATGCAACTTTATTGGTATTTATTTTGAATATTGAAACTTGCCAGTAGCTGCAGCATTTCCCACCCTCATCTTATACTCTAGTCAATCAATTTTTCCTGTTTTCCAAGGTCAAAATAGGTACCTAGGCTTATACTCGGATCAATTTATACTCGAGTATAAATGGCATAAATTTTTCCTTTTTAATATAACAGCTCTTGACCATTATACTACATTTAGAAAGCCGTTTCCAAGACAATTTATTCATTTTTACACCCGTTGAGAGAATACTGATTAAACTAAACAAAGTTCTTTGAGCTAAAATGTTCTAAGTGTATATGCATATTGTTTTTCGTTGATCATGGATTAGGACAAAATACACTGAAAGAAATAATTTTTCAACATATGTAAACTTGTTGGTTATCTGACATTTAGTCAAGTGCCACTTATTGCTGCTACTTTTATATATTTTATCAACAGAGATGTATTTAATGTTGACACTGCTGCTAATAAATTCTTGTTTTCCTTTTAATAAGTTATTGTTACCAGTTTAGATCAATATTTGGTTTATTTTGTAAGATGCTTGAATGATAATAAACCTATTTCTCATTAGGAAAAACACTGTGCCATTCCTTGCTTTTGCTCGTTCATTTATCTGTAATGTATTGAAATAGTAAGTTGCATTACAAAAAGATTTAAGGCTTGCTCCAGGCAGCAATGCACTTAAAACACAGAATGTGTTGGAGTGCATTAATAATGCAGAAATAATGCATTGAAGTTGAAAGCAATTAATAAGCATCCATGGAGAATACTGATCTCTTTTTAATGATATACTTTTGCAGAGCATTCAAACAATCGCATTTAAAGTGTTTGAAACATGGGTTTTTGATGTACGCCTGAACTATGAAATGTGAGCCCATCAGGATATCCCTCTAATTAAAGCTTTATAACTATGTTTTAGCTTTTTTTTTTGCTATAGTTTGGTACATTGTAAATAGGCACCAAATCATTTATTTATTTTTTTTCAGTAGCAGTATCTCTGGGTAAAACTGGGAAAAAAAACAAATATAAATTAATATCTTCACAATTGTGATTCACCTGGCCTTGACATATGAGGTATATAGTGTGGTCTTTCAGAACACAAGTGTGCCTTATTTGCAGATAACAATTCTTATGTATCTAATTTCTCCTTTTGTGTATCTCCAAAATTTGATTAAACTGCTTGACTCACTTACTGGAGGCTTGTGGGTAAATCGTATGTCAGAGCTGTGGGTAAATCGCTTTAAGTTCCTAACCATGAACATCATTTTGACCCAGAGTTTGTGACTACACTTAAGCAAATCTTTAACTTTGAGTGGTGTTCTAACTCCTAACAATATTTTGTATTCAACTCACACCTAGATATCGATTTGGTTTTATCAGACTAAATATGTTCCTTACTTCAAAAAGAACTTTGTGGACCTTGACAGATTGTCTTCCTACCACTTTTCCTATATCAATACCAGGGCGGGATCTTGTGATGTTTCGGTCTAAGGTTATGACAGATTATTTGAGATATAAGATCTGGTGTTCATTCTTACACTAAACTTTAACAGTTTGGGATAGATTTAAGAATGATCCTAACATTTCTCAGCCCATGTTTCACTTACCCTTATTTGGGGAAATCTGGAATTCCCTTTCCCCCCCACCAGGTATGGACAAAGGCTATTTTTAAATGGGTGACTTTGCATTTGGCAATCATTTCTAATTTGTGAGCAATTAGTCTGGACACAAAATCTCCCACAATTGGATCATTTAAAATATTGTCAGTTGCATTATTTTTTCCAATCTTAACTTACTCAGGGTTCTCCTCTGTACTGCTTAACACCCTTTGAATGTTCATCATTAGATTCTGCTAGAGGTTTAATACCTGCATTGTACTTAGGGCTTATATCTCCCTCCTCCAAGTTTTTCTACATGCAGTCTAATATAAGTGGGCGAAAAAACACAGAAAGGTCAGTATTAAATTTACATAAATACAGTACATAGTTTTTACCAATATGTGGATGGTAAAATGATTAACCATGGATTGGTAAATTGCAAGTATTACAATTGTGGCAGCAATCACTTTTGGAGAAGAAATAGAAATTGCATCATATTTATCTCTAGAATCTGCCTGTATTAACAGATTGCACAGTGTTCTGTTCGTAGCATAAACCACCAAGGATGGGTGTCTGATGGTGGGTACAAGATAATCAGCTTCTAGGATATCCAGATTGAAATGAAACATTTTCCTTATATAGTTATAACGAGGGCTATACCTTTTTATAAAAAAAATCCTATCTACCTTGTGTTGTGGTCTCGCTAATACTGCTCTAGACTTGACCTTAAGTAAGGTCTGATCCAGAATATTCCTTTCTCATCATATTTTTGATACTTGAACTGAAGCTGTTGTTCACAATCCACTGAATCTGAGGACATGCAGAGCAAGTTATATATTAGCTAAACATTAAGATTCCTCCACATTTGGGCATCATGCCAACCCCCCAACATAAGTAATATTAAAGAGAAATGGGAAAACATAGGGATTTTTGGCATGGAAATACAATGTATTAACTAAGGATTGTCACAGTCAGTAACAAATTTACAAAAATACAAAATGATTAAGGCCATGTAATGGCACTGGACAGCTTTTAGCCTGACCATCAAATAGTTTAAAGAGCATTATTTGCTCATCAAGTCTATATAGAATGAATCCACTTGGTAAGTGCAACCATTTAGTAATATTACCCGAAGTGTTTCCCCCACATGTAGGCTTCCTCAGGGGTATTATGACACTTATGAGATAGGACTGGATGCTGAAAATAACATAATATTTAAAAATGTAAAATAATTATGCATAATACAATAGTACAACAAAGGGTCATAATGATAGTAAATAGTAAACACAAAAAAGTGGAAAGCCCAAAATTAAAAAAAAAAATAAGGGACCCCCGGGGCCTCTTACATAGCAAGGAGGTGCGACCCCTAAACTTATACCTACCTGTCACAAAACTAGAAAATTCTCATAATACAGTACACTGTCCCCTTCCATATTATGAAGCCCAAGGAACGGTGCGGTGCAGGTGAACAAAATCATAGGTGCAAGTGGGAGATACCTGTGGCTAACACCCCCTAAAATTTCATCAATAGGCCATCGCCAGAACAGTTGGAACTCTTTCCATAAAAAAACTACCGTTACACATTACTGGAGGCTTCCATCACCTGAAGCTCAATTTCCCATGAATGGAGTGGTGCAGGTGCAAGTGGGAGATACCTGTGGCTAACACCCCCTAAAATTTCATCAATAGGCCATCGCCAGAACAGTTGGAACTCTGCCCATTAAAATACTACCCTGTTACACATTACTGGAAGCTTCCAGCACCTGAAGCCCAATTAAACAGGAATGGTGCGGTGCAGGTGAACAAAACTAGAGGTGCAAGTGGGGGACACCTGTGGCTAACACCCCAAAAAAATTCATCAATAGGTCATTGCCAGAACAGGTAGAACTTCACCCATAAAAAAAACTACCCAGCTACATATTGCTGGAGGCTTCAAGCACCTGAACCCCAATTTCCCATGAACAGTGCGGTGCAGGTGAACAAATTTATAGCTGCAAGTGGGGGATACCTGTAGATAACACCACCCAAAATTTCATCAATAGGCCATTGCCAGGACAGGTGGAACTCCACCCATAAAAAAAACTACCCTGTTACACATTCCTGGAAGCTTCCAGCACCTAAAGCCCAATTAAACAGTTCAACATCAGCTATGTCAGTTGGAATACAATGTATAAAATAATATAATAAATGTCCATTGTCAACAGATACCAAGTGGTATTGAAGTAATCAATCTCAGACAACTTTTTTGAAAAGTGTCCAGTATAGGGATGCTTTGCTGCAGCAGGACCTGGCTAGCTCATCATTACAGAATCCACCATGAATTCTACCGTGTATCAGAGGGTGCTTGAGGAACATGTGAGACCATCTGTAAGAAAACTAAAGCTGAAGCAGAATTGGACCCTCCAACAAGATAAGGATCCAAAACATACCAGTAAATCCACCAAGGACTGGCTGAACACTATGGCCCTGATTCATCAATTAAATCCGCGCTCGCTGGTCGCGCATACTTTCGCGCTTCCAGCGAGCCGGTTTCCTGTGGTCCAGAGTCGAGTGCGCTCGTACACTCGCCTCCTCACTGCCAGCCGGATTCCTGCCTTGATAATAATGAGCAATAGGGGTCGCGAATCTGCCAATTAAGGCGATTAGATTTCAGCTGCGTTACGATTTCGGATCGCGAATATGAATGCGCGAGCGAGCTTCCGATTTTGCTTGATGAATCAGGCTCAAAGTATCATTGGTTGACAAGAATCTTAGGTGATTTTATTTTTAAATACATTTGTGTCTGGATTTCCAAACTTTCAATGTGGCTCTTGAATCTCATTTCCATTTTTCTTAGCAGATAAATTCTTACAGAGGTTCTCATATTTCCATATTGTCTGCAAAGTTAAAAATGGTTTGTTGAATTATATTGATATTGATTATATTTGTGCAATCTTCTTCAACTCTCTTTGTACATTTCACTTTTTTTTTTGCCAAAGTACTAATTACAATAACTTTGAAAAGGAGGCTAAGGGTATAGACATCGAGGGCACTGACAATCATTTGCCGTCTGTATGGGGTTTTAGATGGCATGTTGGAGATCTTGCAAGTTAGCTATCATGGAAAACATACCAGCGTCAACTTTTGGAGTCTAATGGTGATGAAAGAAACAAGGACACACATAACTTCCACTAACCAGAACTGGAAAAATTTACATGAAAGGAGTATGTACAAAATAGGGCTCTTCTTCTCCAGTAAAGGTTGCAAGCATAAATCTGCTGTTTAAAAATCTTCCCAATACTAGCAATTAAGAGTACATTCTAGAGCAGGGCAAAATAAGAAAGACAATCTTTACAGAAGTCTGATGTAGAAACAGCTGTGAAGAAGGGTCCAGTAACTTTCCCACTTATGTTAGAGATGGGTAAATTCACAGGAGTATCCAGTTTGTTTGTTTCGATGATGCACCTCCAGATTGTTTTTAGATATTTGTGGATAGATATATATGTATATATATATTGTAAGTGTATAGGTGCAGGAGTGTTGTGGGTAAACATGAAACCTGTTTTATGTTTGTACTGGCCTCTGGCCCTCCTAGGGCGTCTCCAATTCCAGGACTTCACAGGAATAACAAAAGGTAGTAAATACTGATACAGGGTTTGGTTTGCCAAGGAACAACAAACAAACAAACGGATGAAAGAACAGATCACCAGTAGGGCCTTCAAGGAGCAATAAATCCATTAAGCCTTAACCAGCAGAAGATGGATGCATAATCGAACAGATAGGTTGGGGTGATGACCCAGCTGGACCTTTTGTTGACCCCTAAACTAGGATTCCAGCAAAAGATTCATATATCAAATTTAGTTGGGAGGTCCATCAAATTACATTAACCAATCCCAATCTAGTGGGGTGTGTGCCAACTGATGGTCATCGTACAGAACACACCCACTAACCAATCCAAGAGTCCCTAATGTTACCTAATGGGACTTAACTATATAAAAGGGGAGCTGGAATATGAACAAGAGAGTTCTTAGGGAATCAGGCTTCTGGGGTACCCATCAACATCTTTACAGGTAGCTATAACACATTCCTGAATTGCATTTCTATATTGTCTAGTATATGTCTATGTTATTATTGTTATATTGTTTTGATGTATTGTGTACTAAGTAGTTATTAGATTATTACAGGGGTTACTACTAATAACCTTATGTCCATGTGCTATATATATATATATATATATATATATATCAATTGAAGTTTCTATGTTTAGGTATCAGACAATATTACTGTGTACTTTGTTTCACCTTGTTTTCTTAATTAAACTGTTTGAGTGACTAGCTATAATTTGTGCATGAGCCTTCTTTTATTGAATATCTATATGCATTGATAGGGGATATAATTTCCATATTTATGCAGATATATATTTCAAAAATCAACAGGCTGTAAAATGTAAATGCCAGGCACTGTGATGTGCCCAAATTCCAGTTTCGTCTCTATGGGCCCACAGCAACTGCCTTCTTGGAGGCAACGTAGATGGTTCCGTAGGAGACAAAACCACTGAGGTAAGTAATAACAGTCATCCCTTTGGAATTGAGTTAATTGCCAAAAATTCAAAGAAGCGGACCAGGTCCTTGTAGGATCATAGAAAGATTGTTGCCCATGATTTTCCAATGATCAAGTTGAGGAAAAAGTTAAACTGGAAATCCCAAGGATGAACCTGGATGCATAGATACTGGCAAAAATACTAACTACACACCTCAACAATGGCATAAACGATCTTGTTGAAAGGGACCAAGTTGGTTTCATTACTAGATGTCAGGCAACAGATAGCGTATTTAGACTAACTCATCTTCTCCACCTTGCTAAGGCTTGTCAATGCCCAGCTTTTTTGTTGGCCTTAGACATTAAAAAAGGGTTTGACATTGTTCTTTTTCCCTACCTAACCTTTGTGGTAGAAAAATGGGGGTTTGGACCAAATTTTTCATCTAAGGTCAAGGTGCTGTACACCTCAAGCCTTTCTACAATATCTGGTGTTCTACAAGTCTTTCTACAATATCCACTCTTCCCCATTCAATATATTCTGGAGTACTAGGCAGGGGTGTCCTCTCCCACACCTCCTGTTTTCTCTGACTGTAGAACCTCTAACCTTAGTGGTGCGCAATCATCCGGACATTAGATGCATGGAACTAGCAGGTTACCACCAGGGCTGTGGAGTCGGTGGATAAATCCTTCAACTCCGACTCCTCAGTTTCTGGTACCCCTGACTCCGACTACGACTTTCCGACCCCTCTGTATTTACAGGGTTTTTTCCATTTTATCTTCACACTTTTGCATTCAAACTTCACAAAAAAATGTAAACCCCCTAATTATTGATAAATCAATAAATTTATTATAAATTTAAATATAAACGTTTTACTCAAGAAACATTAATAAAAATATATGAAAATAAATTGATGATTTGTCAGTTATGTTTTTTACTTATATATACTTTATATAATTTTAAAATTAAATATCTTGATTTCAGGGATTTATACGTTATAAGTTTTAAGATAACAACATCATCTTTTTATCTTCAAAGTTATTAGCTTTATATTTAGTATTGCACTTACCCTTATGGCCAGAGTATTAAGTAATGCAGAACGTCAAAAAATGGTAGACAGTTATTTGAATGGAAGTGATGCCTCCCACATAGCAATGGTTTTGGGTTGTTTTCATACAATCATAACCAAAATTATTAAGACCTATGAATCTTCCAGTAGAGTGGAAAAATTACCAAGAAGAGGTCAGAGAAATTCAAAGTTGGATGAAGCCCATAAAGAGGAGTTACGCAAGGTAATGTCCGAAGATTGCGGCATAAGACTCAAAGAAATGAAGGATCAATTATTTGCCAAATTTGGAATTAATGTATCTATTTCAACATTAGGGAGATGCATTGATAAATTCCAATAGTATTTAATTACTTTAAGGCGCAATGATTCCCACTCTCTTCAAGAAAGGCTTAGCTATGCTAACAAAATCCTTAATCTCATTGCTAAGGAATAGTGTTGGTCGAATAGCTCACTATTCGATTCGGCAGCTATTCGCTCGAATGTAGCAAAATTATTCGGGTGGTCGAATTTCAAAGTCGAACCTCATTAAAGTCAATGGGAGGAAAAATTCGGGTTTTTTTCAGCACTGTGTAGAGCTTCTACAGCCTCCAAACAGATGTAAAAAGATACATTATAAAAGGATACATAAAAAGATACATTATAAAAGTTAAATGAGGACAAGCCTCTCCATTCACCCCTAGTGCTCTGGCTGAGGTTTTATATTTCTCAGCCATTCAGCACTAGAGATGAATGGGGAGACTTGTGCCCAATCATCCCTAGTGCTCTGTGTTTGGCTGAGAAATAGGAAATCCTAATGACAGCTCAGCCAATGACAGCCAATCAGGGAGCAGAGCAATCAGCAGAACTTTACTATGCTGACAGCTCTGCTCCCTTGATCGCTCCACGATCAGTGGAGCAGAGCTGTCAGCATAGTAAAGCTCAGCTGATTGTTCTGCTCCCTGAGTTGCTGAGGAAAGGGAAATCCTGATGATGCCTTTGCTGTCATCAGGCTTTCTCTTTCCTCAGGGAGCAGAGCTTTACTATGCTGACAGCACTGATCCCACATGTTATCTATGAAAAAAGACATAAAAATGTCTGTATTTCTCTCAAAAAATACAGATATTTAATTATGATCCCACTTGCTATCTATCAAAAAAGTGATACAAATTTCTGTATTTCTCTCAAAAAATACAGATATTTTATTTTGATCCCACTTGCTATCAAAAAAGCCAGAAAAATTTGTTTTTTTCTGAAAAAAATACAGATATTTAATTATGATCCCACTTGCTATCTATCAAAAAAGTCAGAAAAACTTCGTATTTCTCTCAAAAAAATAAAGATATATTATTCCGATCCCACGTTATCTTTCAAAAAAAAAAAAAACAGAAACATTTCTGTATTTCTCTAGAAAAAACAAGATATTTTATTCTGATTCCACTTGCTATCTATCAAAAAAGCCTGAAAAATGTCTGTCTTTTATCTCAAAAAATAAAGATATTTCATTATGATCCCACTTGCAATCTTTTAAAAAAGCCAGAAAAATTTCCGTATTTCTCTCAAAAAAAATTTTATTCTTATGCCACTTGCTACCAAAAAAAAACAAAAAACAAAAAAAAAAATTCTCTCAAAAAATACAGATATTTAATTCTGATCACACTTGCTATCTCTACAAAACACCAGACAAATTTTTGTATTTCTCCTAAAAAAATAAGGATAACTTATTCTGATCCACCTTGCTATCTATTAAAATAGCCAAAACAATTTCTGTTTTTTCTCAAAAAAATAAAGATATTTCATTGTGATAGCACTTGCTATAAAAAAAACAGAAAAATTTCGTTATTTCTCTCAAAAAAATACAGATATTTTATTTTGATCCCACATGCTATCTATGAAAAAAGCCAGAAAAATGTCCGTATTTCTCTCAAAGAAATAAAGATATTTTATTCTGATCCCACTTGCCATCTATGAAAAAAGCCAGAAAAATTCCCGTATTTCTCTCAAAAACCTAAAGATATTTTATTCTAATCCCACTTGCTATCTATCAAAAAAACAAAACAGAAAAATTTCTGTATTTCCCTCAAAAAATAAAGATAGTTTATTCTGATCCCAGTTGCTATCAAAAAAGCCAGAAAAATTTGGGTATTTCTCTCAAAAAATAAAGATATTTTATTTTGATCCCACTTGCTATCAAAAAAGCCAGAAAAATTTCTGTATTGCTCTGAAAAAAATAAACATTATATTCTGATCGCACTTGCTATCTATCAAAAAAGCCAGAAAAATATCTGTATTTCTCTCAAAAAATAAAGATATTTAATTATGATCCCACTTGCTATCAAAAAAAACAGAAAAATTTCCATATTTCTCTCAAAAAAACAGATATTTTATTCTGATACTTGCTTTTAAAAAAGACAGAAAAATGTCTGTATATCTCCAAAAAAATAAAGATACTTTATTCTTATCCTACTTGCTATCAAAAAAGCCAGAAAAATTTCTGTATCTCAAAAAATACAGATATTTTATTTTGATCTCACTGGCTATTCCTCAAAAAAGCCAGAAACATTTCTGTTTTTTTCTCAAAAAAAATATATTTTATTCTGATCCCACTTGCTATCTATCAAAAAAGCCAGAAAAAATTCTGTTTCTCTCAAAAAAAATAAATAATATATTTTGATCCCACGTGCTATCTAATAAAACAGCCAGAAAAATTTATGTATTTCAATGAAAAAATACAGATTTTTTCTATTCCCAATTGCTATCTATAAAAAAGAAGCCATAAAAAAATTCTGTATTTTTCTAAAAAAAAAATACAGATATTTTATTCTGATAGCACTTGCTATCAAAAAAGCCAGAAAAATGTATCTATTTTGCTAAAAAAAAACACATATTTTATTGTGATCCCACATGCTATCAAAAAAGCTAGAAAAAACGTATTTCTCTGAAAAAAATTAAGATATTTTATTCTGATCCCACTTGCTATCTTTCAAAAAAGCCAGAAAAATTTAATTATTTCTCCCAAAAAAATACAGATATTTCATTTTGATAGCACTTACTATCTATCAAAAACGCCAGAAAAATGTCTATTTCTCTGAAAAAAATACAGATCTTTTATTCTGATCCCACTTGCTATCTATCAAAAAAAACAGAAACATTTCTTTATTTCTCAAAAACAATTTCTGTATTTCTCCCAAAAAAAGATATTTTATATTGATCCCACTTGCTATCTTTCAAAAAAGCCAATTTTTTTTCTCTTAAAAAAATAAAGGTTATTTATTCTGATCCCACTTGCTATCTTTTAAAACAGCCAGAAAATTTCTGTATTTCTCCCAAAAAAATACAGATATTTTATTCTGAACCAATTTGCTATCAAAAAAACCAAAACAATTTCTGTATTTCTCTCCAAAAAATAAAGATATTTATTCTAATCCCGTTTGCTATCTATCAAAAAAGCCAGAAAATTTTTTGTATGTCTCTCAAAAAATACAGATATTTTATTCTGATCCCACTTGCTATAAAAAAACAGAAAAATTTCTGTATTTCTCTCAAAAAATAAAGATATTTGATTGTGATCCCACCTGCTATCAAAAAAGCCTGAAAAATGTCTGTATTTCTCTCAAAAAATACAGATCTTTTATTCTGATAGCACTTTATATCAAAAAAGCAAGAAGAATTTCTGTATTTCTCTCAAAAAAAATAAAGAAATTTAATTCTGATCCCACTTGCTATCGAAAAAGCCAGAGAAATTTATGTATTTCTCTCAAAAAAAAATAAAGATATTTTAATCTGATCCCACTTGCTATCTCTCAAAAAAGCCAGAATATTGTCTGTATTTCTCTCAAAAAAATACAGATATTTTATTTTGATCCCACTTGCTATCAAAAAAGCCAGAAAAATGTCTGCATTTCTCTCCAAAAAATACAGATATTTTATTCTGATAACACCTGATATCTATCAAATAAGCCAGCAAAACTTCTGTATTTTGCTCAAAAAATACAGATATTTTATGATGATCCCACTTGTTCATAAGTTTTTCTTTTAAAAAATTTAGATATTTTATTCTGATATTACTTGCTTTCTATCAAAAAAGTCTGTATTTCTCTCAAAAAATAAAGATAATTTATTCTAATAGCACTTGCTATCTATCAAAAACGTCAGAACAATTTCTGTGTTTCTCCCAAAAAATAAAGATATTTTATTCTGATCCCACTTGCTTTCAAAAAAGCCTGAAAAATGTCTGTATTTCTGTAAGAAAAAAATACAGATATTTCATTTTGATAGCACTTGCTATCCAACAAAAAAGCCAGGAAAAATGTCTATTTCCTTCAAAAAAAAAGAAAGATCTTTTATTCTGATCCCACTTGCTATCTTTCAAAATAACCAGAAAAATATATGTATCTCAAAAATAAAATACAGATTTTTTTCCAATACCAATTGCTATTTATTAAAAAAAAGATAAATTTCTTTATTTCGCAAAAAAATACAGATTTTTATTCTATTCCCACTTGCTATCAAAAAGGCCAGAAAAATGTATGTATTTTTACTCAAAAAAATACACATAATGTATTCTGATTCCACTTGCTATCAAAACAGCCAGAAAAAAATCTGTATTTCTCTCAAACAAAATACAGATATTTTATTCTGATAGCACTTGCTATCAAAAAAGCCAGAAGAATTTCTGTATTTCTCTCAAAAAAATAATTTAATTTTATTCTGATTAGTGTTGGTGTTCGAATTCGGGTTGTCCTTATATTCGACCCGAATATGGCTGTTAGAATTCGGATAGACCTGACCCGAAAAACACAGGATTCAACTGCAAAAGTTTGGGAAAAAAAAGTTTAAAAAAAAAATAAAAATGTATCCTTAGTTTATTTGTGTGTGTTTTTATTTTAACTTGTTTTTTTTATATTTTACAGGTTACCCGACGATGACATTATGAATCATAATGTCATTGTGGGATTCCCGGACCGTGGGAACTTTGCGGTTACAGCTAATTGGAAGCACGTGCCTTCAATTAGCTGTAACCGCAGGCAATACCAGGGTAATAGAGGTTGAATGGAGATACGTATCTCCATTCATCACCTCTACTGCTCTGTGATTGGTTGGGGAATAGGAAACCCTGATGACAGCTCAAGCATCATGAGGATTTCCCTTTCCTCAGCCAATCAGGGAGCAGAGCAGTCAGAGGAGCTCTGCTATGCTGACAGCTCTGCTCCCCTGATTACTCTCGCAGCCCTAGAGGAGCTGTGACATGTATTACAGATACAGAACCCATGTCAGAGCCAAAAAAAAAAAGTTTAATTACACAAGCACACACACATTAATAAAATAATTTAACATTAAAGCCTAGTCCTATTTTGCATATATTTTAACCCTTTCAGGGTATGAGTAAGGGGTTTTATGTACCCCTGTACTCATTCCCCAGGGTGGGGTGGTGGAGATCTGGGAGTCTTCTTACTAAAGGGGGCTTCCAGATTCCAAAGTCCTGCTAAAAATGTTTATAAAAGCCCCCATTGTTTTCAATGGAAGCTTTCATAAAAGCTTAAAAACGCTTGAAAAAGCCTCCATTGAGTTTGCAAGCAACGCTTAAGATAACGCTCGAAAATGTGCCTGACGGAAACATCCTGGTGTAAATTAGCCCATTGGAATGCATGGGGACTTCAAACACGGGCTTTAAAAGCCTCAGGTTAAACGCTGGGGAAACAGTCTGTGTAGACTAAAGCTGCATACACACGTAATAATAATTATCAATTACCAATCACCAATAATTATCATTAAAAAACGACCGCCGAACGACCGATGAACAACCGATTGGCCCAAAAAAAAGTGACCAAGGACGCCAACGAACGAGGATTGTCGATAGAAATAAACGACCACCACGGTGGATCTGATTGGCCGACGATCTTTCACTATCACGTGTACTGTCGTTCAGTGATTGTGCATGTTTCTGCGGTACACTTTCTCCTTTACATGTCCCTCCCTGCATAGTTCAAACGATTGTATCTAGCGTATGGACACTGTTGGTGGATTATATAAAAAAATACAGATATTTTATTTTGATCCCACTGACTATTCCTCATAAAAGCCAAAAAAAGTCAGTTTTTTTCTCAAAAAAATATATTTTATTCTGATCCCACTTGCTATCTATCAAAAAAGCCAGAAAATGTTCTGTTTTTCTCTCAACAAAATACAGATATTTCATTCAGATAGCACTTGCTATTCATCAAAAGAGCCAGAAAAATGTCTATGTTTCTCTCAAAAAAATAAAGATAATTTATTCTGATAGCACTTGCTATCTATATAAAACGCCAGAACAATTTCTGTATTTCTCTCAAAAAATGAAGATATTTTATTCTGATCGCACTTGCTATCAAAAAAGCCAGAAATGGGGGCATGGCTTGGCGGGCTAGCGTGATGGCCGTGTGATCCTTGTGCTCCGCCGACGCCGACTACAATCCGCTGCATCCTGGGCATAAACTCACCCATCCATGGGCAAGCAACGCAAGGCGAGAGTGGGGAGGTTTCCCCCCACCCTGGCATCACAGCAGTTTCCTTATCAGCCCTCTATACAGGCTTATATTGCGCATCCCTCGCCGGCTTCCTCCTCGGCCTCCAGGATGGCGCCGACTCCCTCTCCTCACACGTGGCAGCGGGGAGTGCGTGATCGGTTCCATGAACCGACTGACAGGGCACCGCAGCTGGATACTCACCCCAACAGCAGAAGGGACTCTGTGTCTTCCTCCTCCCGCGATCCAGGGTCGCCAGCATCAGATCCGGTGAGTCCTGTAGACCTCACAGACGGAAAATTGCTCTCCTGCAGCATTTTCCCCCCACAGGGACACCGCTCAGCCTTCAGACTCCCTGGGTTCACCCGTAGGAGAAAGGGTGCCTGCAGTCTTCAGACAGGGGGTCTCCCTGCCTGCCCAGGGCACATCCATAGGGGGTCCAGGGGGACCATAGCACCAGGTTCCCCCACATGTGCCTCGGGGGTCCCCTGTTTGGGTACACCTTCAGTGCTCCCTGGGGATGTTGTGGTGGAAGATGGAACCCCCAAGCCAGGGGTCTTGTCGGGCCCATACAGGATGAGTGAGAGGGGGGATCCCCCAATGGAGGTTTTCCCCAACCCCTCATGGCAACAGTACCTACAGTTCTTACCTACTAAAGAGGATTTCCAGAAATTAGTTGCAGAAGTACAAGCAACATGCTGTACTGAAATAGGGGCTCTGCGCGCTGACTTACAATCTCTGGCTGGTAGAGTAGATGACTTGAATGAAAACGTACATCAGGCCAAGGAGGACATTACAGCACTTTCACATAAAGCTGGGGAAAGTGACCAGAAAATAAGGGAGCTTCAACGTTTGATAGAGGACTTGGACAAAAAATTCCGATGGAATAATATTATAGTACGGGGTCTCCCTGATGCGACCCGAGATTCTGACCTCAAACCAGTACTGCAAGCATTCTTTAATCGGGTACTAGGGCGCCCAACTCCCCGAGAGATTAAAATCCACGGGCCTTCCGAACCTCCAGGCAAACTGGTACTGCAACCAGACCAAGGGATGTTATTTGTCAATTGGTGGATGCTGTTTTGAAAGATGAAATCATGACCACGGCCAGGAATATGCACAACCTTGAATTTGACAGGGCTCCACTTCAGCTATATCAGGGCCTGTCGTGGCATACCCTGCAACAGCGCCGCTTGCTACAGCCATTGTTGACTGTCCTTGGAGATCACCGTATCCCATATAGATGGGGATTTCCATTTAGCCTCTCAGCACGCCATGAGGGGAAAACGTCCATACTACGGTGCCCGGAGGATTTGTCCTCCTTCTGCGGAGATCTGGGGATAATTTGCCCAAGACTCCCGGGATGGGAGCGAGGGGAACCTTTGTGACCACGACGATTTTTGATGTTACTGTACTAAATTATAGTCCATGACTGTCATAATGATGTTCTAACTGTTTTGCCCTACAGCCTTGCCCATATTGCTTATATGTTTTGTGGTTAAACTGCCCAGGTGTTTAGCCACCCTGGGGGGCTTGGGGCTGCTCCTAGTTATTACTGGGGGGGTCCCGGGTTCACCCCAGTGCCATGACCCTGATTGTGGTCGGCGTTGGCCCACACTAAGATGATGTCTATGTGGTTTTTGGTCTTTACCTTCGGGCCCTCTGGGTCCTCTGTCCCTCCGGGAGGAATTGTTCACCTGCCAGGTGAATTTGTTCCCTGTTCTCCTCTTGTAGGTGGCAGGGACCGGCAGGTGTTGGATCCTCCTTGACTGCCATTTGGCAAGCACTAACCTATAGGTTTATTTTTTTTTCTTTGGTTTTTTGTTTTGCACACCTTTGTTATGGGATTCTATTTTGACCTTTTGCCCCCCCCCCCCTCTCTTCTGAATGTTACACAGTGTGGGGCTGTGACTGGCTCTGGTTGGTTTTTAGTAAGATCTCCCGATGTTACTTTATTATATTGGCTGATTTAGCTGAGGCACTTTGGTCCTTTCTTAAAATTAATGACTACTAGGATTTTATCTTTCAGTGTTAGGGGGTTGAATTCTAAAACAAAGCGGAAATTGGCTCTGAGAGAGTTCAAACGTCTGTCACCGGACGTTGTCTTCCTGCAAGAGACTCACTTTGATACTCGGGCTCATTCAACTTTGCCTCTAAACTCTATCCTCAGTCATAACTGGCTAACTCACCGTGTAGGAAAAGAGCTGGAGTAGCTGTCCTTCTGAAAGACTCCCTGAAGTTTACATTGTCCCCTTCCATTATTGATGCAGATGGGAAATATATTGTTTTGCATGGCACTTTGCAGGGTGTTTCTATTACACTATGCAATATCTATGCCCCGAACACAGGCCAGACTCAATTTCTTAGCAAGGTATTGTCCCGCCTTAAAGACTTTGACCACACCTACTTGGTAGTGGGGGGAGACTTAATTTGATATTCTCTCCCACTCGGGACAGACACACATTGGTTTATTCCCAGCCCCCTGTGCAGGTGTCCAAGCAGTCCAGGGTATTCAGGCAATTGATCAGGAAGCACCAGCTTTACGATAATTGGTGAATTCACCACCCCTCTGGGAGACAGTTTTCTTTCTACTCCCCCCCACATTGTACCCACACTCGTATTGATCACCTCTTTACTAACCTTCCTCTCCTGAGGAGTAGTATCTCTGCTGAGATACATCCTATCACCTGGTCTGACCACGCTCCCATTACACTGGATGTGATTTTCTCCCCCAAGACAATGAGAGTTTGACATTGGAGGTTGAATGATTTCCTAATTAAACATTTGGATACCAAGTCAACCTTAGCTACAAATTTAAAAACGTATTTCAGTGAAAATGAAGGCTCAGTTGCTCATGCCTCCACGCTTTGGGAAGCACATAAAACAGTGTTCAGAGGACAATGTATAGCCATGAGCTCTCGACTTAAGTGGGACTCTAACTTACAGCGTTCTGTTACAACGCAGGCCTTAAGGTCTGTGGAGGCGAAATACACAGCAAAACTGTCCTTGGGCCTTCTGAGGGAATTAACCACTCTCCGGTCAAAGCTAAAGGCCTTGGAATTGAGGAAGGTCAGCTGGATGATGCAGAGAACCCGCCAACTGTATTACTATAAGGGCGATAAGGCGGACACATTGCTTGCCCGCAAGCTGCGAGATATGCAGCTGCAATCCACCCCTGGGGCTATTAGGGATGAGAGCGGGATGGTGCGGTAGGTATCGAGGCCTATTACTCATGTCTATACCAAACGGTTCACTGCGCTCGGCTTTCTCTGGGTAGGTCACTACGGCCAAAAATAGATTCGTTTCTAGATCAGGTGGTCCTTCCTAGGATCAACCTGGTATACCTGGACCAACTTATTAGACCCATTACGGAAGAGGAACTCACAAAAACCATTACTCAATTACCAACCTCTAAGGCTCCAGGCCCGGATGGTTTGCCCTCTTGTACTATAAAACATTCTTACCGGAACTCTCACCGCATTTTTTAAGCCTATTCAATGATTTTTGAAAGGGCAAACCGATCCCCCCTTCTTTGCTGGCTTCTCATATTACAGTGATACCGAAACCAGGCAAGGATCCACTGGACTGCTCGAACTATAGACCGATAGCCCTCTTAAACTCTGATTTGAAAATTGTTACAAAGATTCTGGCCTCTAGGTTGTCCACATTCCTTCCATCTCTCATCCATGGGGACCAGACTGGCTTCATCCCATATAGACATGCAAGTGACAATACTAGAAGAGTAATCAATATCATTGATTTTGTCAACAAACGGAAAACCCCATCTTTAGTATTCAGCCTGGATGCCGAAAAGGCGTTTGATCGCCTTAGTTGGCCTTTTATGTTTTCCACTCTGAATAAAATGGGTTTTACTGGACCCTTTGTTAGGGCAGTTGAGTCCTTATACACCAATCCATAGGCCTCAGTCAAATTGCCCCATGCTTCCTCTGCTATGTTTCCTATTAAGAATGGGACAAGACAGGGATGCCCACTGTTGCCCCTGCTCTTCGCCTTATGCATTGATCCCTTAGCAGCCTATATCCTATCCAACCCAAATATACATGGTGTGCTTGTAAAGGGGAAATCATACAAACTCTCTCTGTATGCAGACGACATCCTCCTGACTTTGACCCAGCCGGCTGTATCTCTCCCTAACCTATGGAAAGAATTACAAGTATATGGTGAAGTCTTGGGTTTTAAAGTTACCTCCTCCAAAACGGAGGCTTTACCCCTCCATGTTCCTCCGCCGGGACTACAAGGACCCTACAGGACTCTTTCTCCTTTATTTGGGGACGCAAATTACTTCCACATATTCTCAATTATACTCCCATAACTTCCCACTACTGTTCCGAGAGTTAAATAATCTTTTGGGTAAGTGGAAGAATCACCCTTTGTCACTGCTGGGTAGGATAGCTTCAGTTAAGATGATGCTCCTTCCCAAGCTGTTATGCCTCTTTGAGACACTGCCAGTTAGGGTGCCACCCCAAGTTTTAAAGAGAGTCCAGACTAATTTTATGCGCTTCATTTGGGCCTACAAAAGACATAGAGTGGCTAAACAAATTGTCTAAACGCCCAGGGATGGAGGAGGATTGGGGGCCCCAGATGTCAACAAATATTACCTGGCGGCCCACCCGTGGCATCTGCTGCTATGGACCTCCCCTCACCCCACTAGTGTTTGTATAGAATTGGAGGAGAGCTGGATAGCCCCTATACACCCCAACGTCATGCTTTGGAGTTCCTCTTTATTATTAGCGGAGTCTGACTTAACGGCGCCTATGGTGTTCACGAGAAACGTGTTTCTTGAGGGCTTGAAAGAGTAAATATGGTCTAACATCGCAAGCCTCGAGGTTAACCTCCATAATCCTCAATCCACAAATACCAGATAGTCTCACTGGGTCAATGTCCGGATCCTGGAGGGAAAGAGATCTGTACCAAATTAGACATATTCTACACCCATTAGAAAAGAGGCTGCTCTCCTTCACTGAACTATGTGACAAAGTTGAACTGCCTCGTACCTCCTTTTATGCCTACCTACAAATAAGACACTATATTTTGTCACTCCAACCAACTGCCATATTCCAGTCTCTGACCCCCTTTTGAGAGAATGTGTATGGAGGGCCCCCACACCAAAAGAGCGGTTTCCACCATTTACCGCCTCCTACATGCCTCAATGCTGGGAAACTTACATAAGATTGGTTACATGCTTAAATGGGAGGAAGCTCTAGGCCGGTCTTTATCCCCGGAAGAATGGATTGATATTTGGGAGGCGGCACATAGGAGTTCCATTTGTACACTATATAAAGAAAATCTGTATAAAATTGTGCTCAGATGGTATCATAAGCCGGCTGTGCTTCACCGACTGTTTCCTACTGTTGATCCCCTGTGCTGGCGGTGTGGGAGCCACCGAGGTACAATAGAACATATATTTTGGTTCTGCCCCCTTATCCAGATATACTGGTCCCGAGTTAACGACCTATTATCTGATGTGATCCAGCAACTTATGACTTTGGACCCTCTCACCCATCTTCTAGGTCAACCCTCCCTAGCGTTACCAAATTTGTCTGGAAAGCTAGTATCTCATATTCTAGTTGCGGCTCGAACGTTGATTCCCACCAGATGGAAGGCGGCCTCACCCCCTTCCATGGAGAATCTCTATGCACGGATCCAAGAGATCCGCCTTATGGAGTAGCTTACAGCACTCATTAGTAGTGTTGGTCGAATAGCTCACTATTCGATTCGGTAGCTATTCGCTCGAATATAGCAAAAAAATTCGGGTGGTCGAATGTCAAATTCGAACACCATTAAAGTCAATGGAAGGAAAACATTTTTTTTTTTCAGCACTGTGTAGAGCTTCTACAGCCTCCAAACAGATGTAAAAAGATACATTATAAAAGGATACATAAAAAGATACATTGTAAAAAGATACATTGTAAAAGGATACATAAAAAGATACATTATAAAAAGATACATAGCACAATTATTTACCCCTGTACTTCACATGAAGATTAAAGAGCACCTGTAAAATCAATTTTAGGCTAAAGCTAGGTACACACTTCCAATAACTATTGTTAGAAAATGAACGATTACGACCGATCAACGATTATGCACGATTATACTTGAACAATCATATTGTGCACAATTCTATACATGCTGTAACAATATGATCGTTCAAATATAATCCACCAACAGCCTCCACAGACTATATACAATCGTTTGAACGATGCAGGGAGGGACATGTAAAGGAGAAAGTGTACAGCAGAAACATGCACAATCACTGAACGACACGATACTGTACACACAATAGATAGTGAAAAATCGTCGGCCAATCAGATCCACCGTGGCGGTTGTTCATTTCCAACGACAATCCTCGTTCGTCGGCGTCCTTGGTCACTTTTTTTTGGCCAATCAGTTGTTCATCGGTCGTTCGTCAGTCGTTTCTAACGATAATTATTGGACGTGTGTATGCAGCTTTAGTCTACACGGACTGTTTCCCCAGCGTTTAACCTGAGGCTTTTTAAAGCCCATGTTTGAAGTCCCTATGCATTCCCATGGGCTAATCTACACCAGGACGTTTCCTTCCGGCACGTTTTTGAGCGTTATCCTAAACGTTGCTTGCAACAAAAAATTCAAACGCTGGATAAACGCGAACAAAAGGCTTCTATTGAACTCAATAGAGGCTTTTTCAAGCGTTTTTAAGCTTTTATGAAAGCTTCCACTGAAAACAATGGGGGCTTTTATAAACATTTTTAGCAGGACTTTGGAATCTGGAAGCCCCCTTTAATAAGGAGACTCCCAGATCTCCACCTCCCCACCCTGGGGAATGAGTACAGGGGTACATAAATCCCCTTACTCATTCCCTGAAAGGGTTAAAATATAAGTAAAAAATAGGACAAGGCTTTAATGTTAAATTATTTTATTAATGTGTGTGTTTGTGTAATTAAACTTTTTTTTTTACAGGTTATCCCAATGACAGGAGGATTTCCAGGGTTGCAATGAAAAGAGCCCTGGAAATCCTCCTGACAGTGAGGGATTGCAGGGCAATAGGGGTTAAATGAGGACAAGCCTCCATTCACCCCTAGTGCTCTGGCTGAGGTTTTACATTTCTCAGCCATTCAGCACTAGAGATGAATGGGGAGACTTGTGCCATTCACTGTGACGAGTGATCAGGGGAGCAGAGCTGTCAGCATAGTAAAGCTCCGCTGATTGCTCTGCTCCCTGATTGGCTGAGGAAAGGGAAACCCTGATGATGCTTGAGCTGTCATCAGGGTTTCCTATTTCTCAGCCAATCACAGAGCAGTAGAGGTATGAATGGAGATAGTATCTCCATTCAACCTCTATTGCCCTCGTATTGCCTGCGGTTACAGCTAATTCAAGGCACCTGCTTTCAATTAGCTGTGACCACAAAGTTCCCACGGTCCGGGAATCCCACAATGACATTATGATTCATAATGTCATTGTCAGGTAACCTGTAAAAAATAAAAAAGAACAAGTTTAAAATAAAAAACACATACGAAATAGATAATTTAAGAAAAAAAAAATAAATTTTTTTTTCCTCACGAATATTGGCTGTCGAATCCCGTGTTTTTCAGGTCGGGTCTACCCGAATTCGAATAGCCATATTCGGGTCGAATATAGGGACAACCCGAATTCGAACATCATTAGGAATACGGTGCTCCCCACTCACTTGACAATGTCACACTGCCCAGACTCTGTTTTCCCCACCCCGCATCTTATGCTGTTTAAGTGATGTGTTATATTCGGGAATTGGTTAATGTTACCCTTGAAAACTGTGTATGTTTTATTACTGTTTCATAGTTTTATTTTGTGTTCTCCCTTTTTCCTTTCTGTACCCCGTTAAAACTCTTCCAATAAAAATACATTTAAAAAAAAAATGCCAGAAATATTTCTGTATTTCTCTCAAAAAAATACTGATATTTTATTCTGTTCCCACATGCTATCAAAACAGCCAGAAAAAAAAATCTGTATTTCTCTCAAACAAAATACAGATATTTTATTCTGATAGCATTTGCTATCAAAAAAGCCAGAAGAATTTCTGTATTTTTCTCAAAAAAATAAAGAAATGTTATTCTGATCCCTCTTGCTATAAAAAAAAGCCAGAAGTGGGGCGTGGCCTGGCCGGCTAGTGCAATGGATGTGATTCCCGTGCTCTGCAGATGCCGATCACCATCCG
This sequence comes from Pyxicephalus adspersus, assembly GCF_032062135.1. NCBI lineage: Eukaryota > Metazoa > Chordata > Amphibia > Anura > Pyxicephalidae > Pyxicephalus > Pyxicephalus adspersus. The sequence goes on along the minus strand of NC_092862.1, from coordinate 89,340,248 downwards.
CAGCATCCTGGGCGCACATTTACTTACCCATGGGTAAGCAACGTAAGGCTAGAGTGGGGAGGTTTCCCCCCACCCCTGCATCGCAGCAGCAGTCCGCTCAGCCCTCGATACGGGCTTACATCAGGGATCCCTCGCCGTGTCCTTCTCCGGCTCCATCCCCGCGCACGTGGCAGCAGGGAGAAAGTGAACGGGCTCCTGCTCAGATGGCCGGAGAGCAGCAGACAGATGCCCGCTCTCCTGATGACAGTGGCTCAGCGTCCTCCTTCTCCCCTGACCCGGAGTCACCAGCATTGGAACCGGTGAGTCCTGCGGGCTACACTAAGGGACATTACTCCCCCGAAGCCTCTCCTCATGAAATGGTCTCCTCATTCGCAGACCTCTGGGGTTCACCCACAGGGGCCAGAGAGCCTGCGGCTAGCCGACAAGGGGCTTCTTCACCCATACAAGGCACAGCCAGGGTGGGATGCAGGGGGACTTTAGTGCCGGACTCCCCCTCAGGTACTCTGGGTACCCCCTTTCTGAGCACATCCCCAGTTATTCAAGAAGACCCTGTGGTGGGGAATAGTGCTCTTGGATCAAAGGTCTTCCCGGGCCCATATGCACGGAATGACAGAGGAGGATTTCCAGAAATTAGTCGCAGAAGTCCAGGCGACATGTCGTACTGAAATAGGGGCCCTACACGCTGATATACATTCTCTGGCTGGCAGAGTAGATGACCTAGATGACAGTGTACATCAAGCCGAATAGGATATTAAAGTGCTTTCACAAAAAGCTGGAGATTAGAAAATAAGGGAGCTCCAACGCTTGCTAGAGGACTTGGATAATTAATCCCGACGGAATAATATTAGAGTGCAGGGCCTCCCTGAGGCAACACGAGATTCTGACCTTATACCAGTATTGCAAGCGTTTTTTGCCCGCTTGTGCTTGGGCGCCCAGCCCCCCGGGAAGTTCAAATCTCCAGGGCCTTCCGTACCTCCAGGCAACCTGGGACTGCGAACAGGCCAAGGGATATAATTTGTCAATTAGTGGATGCAGGCCTGAAGGATGAAATTATGGCCACTGCCAGGAATATGCGCAATCTTGAATTTGATGGGGCGCCACTTCAACTTTATCAAGACTTGTCATGGCATATATTACAACAACGCCGCTTGCTTCAGCCCTTGTTAACTGTACTTAGAGATCATTCCATACCATATAGATGGGGATTTCCATTTAGTCTCTCAGCTCGCCATGAGGGGAAGTCTGCTACGCTACGGTCTCCAGAGGACTTGACATCCTTCTGCAGAGAGCTGGGCATAGGAGCGAGAAGATTCCTTGCGACCCCGCTCTCCCCCGTGACATCGGGACTCCACTTCTCCAACTGATCGATCCCCCAACCCACGCCATTGAGGCAGCGGATGGTTGAGTTGCAAAGTGCCTTTATTGAGCTGTAGCCCATAGTTCTTCTATTGAAGTTGCCTTGACTGCTCTATCTTATGGTTTTACCCATGTTGCATAAATGTTCTGTAGCTAAAATGCTCAAGTGTTTGCTCCAACATGACTCAAGATTGCTAACTTTTATAATGCTGCTGCCCTGATTGTGTTGCCCTACTGCCTTATTCGTGTTGCATGTGTGATCTACTGTTATACTGCCCAGGTTTGTGGCTGCCCGGGGAGGACCATGGACTGCTCCTAATTATTATTGGGGTTGTTCTGGGTTCCTCCCAGTGGCATGACCCTGACTGTGGTCGGCGTTGGCCGGCACTATGATGCCATCGATGTGGTTTCTTGGTTCATACCCTCTGGCCCTCTGGGTCCATGGTCCCTCTGGGAGGAATTGTTCACCTGCCAGGTGAATTTGTTTCCTGTTCCCACTTTGTCGGGGGCGGGGACCGGCAGATGTCGGTTCCTCCTTGTTTGCCATTCAGCGAATGTTAACCCTTTGGTTTACCTTTTTCTTTTTGTTCTTTGTTTTACATGTTTTTGCTATAGGAGTTTACTTTGATTCCTTGTCCCCCCTCCCCTATTTTGAATGTGACACATTGTGGGGTTGTGACTGGCTCTGGTTGGTTTTTCGTATGGACCCGAGGATTATTACCCGAGGATATCCCATCCCTTGGGTGGCTCTGGTTGCAGCACTTTGGTCCCCTACTACACCTCATGACTACTAGGATGCTATCTTTTAATGTACGGGGGTTGAATTCGAACACTAAGCAGAAATTGGCTCTGAGAGAGTTTAAACGTCTATATCCAGATGTTATTTTCCTGCAAGAGACTAATTTTGATAATTTGGCCATGTTTAATTTTGCCTCTAGATTTTACCCCCAGTCGTATCTAGCTAACTCACCATGTGGGAAAAGGGCGGGTGTAGCTATCCTTTTGAAAGACTCCCTCAAGTTTACGCTGTCCCATTCCATTGTGGATGTGGATGGGAGATACATCATCCTGAATGGCACTTTGCAGGGAGTGGCCACTACCCTATGCAATATATACGCACCGAATAACGGTCAGACTCAATTTCTCAGCAGGGTACTGTCCCATCTTAAAGATTTTGCCCATACTTACCTGATAGTTGGGGGAGATTTTAACCTGATACTTTCTCCCACTCAGGACAAGCACTCATTGTACCACTCCCAGCCCTCAGCGCAAGTGTCCCAACAATCTCGGGTCTTTAGGCAACTAATTAGGAAACATCAGCTCTATGATAACTGGCGGATTCATCACCCTTCAGGGAGACAGTTCTCCTTTTATTCACCCCCGCACAGAACTCACACCCGTATTGACTATCTCTTTACTAACCTTCCTCTCCTGAGGAATAGTATCTCCGCGGAGATACACCCTATCACTTGGTCTGATCACGCTCCTATCACGCTGGATGTGACTATTTCCCCGAGAGCTGTGAGAGTCTGCCACTGGAGGCTGAATGACTACCTGCTTAAACACCCAAACACCAAGTCCACCCTAGCTACGGCATTGCAAACATATTTTAGCGAAAATGAAGGGTCTGTTGCCCATGCCTCCACACTTTGGGAAGCGCATAAAACGGTGTTTAGAGGGCAAAGTATAGCCCTGAGCACCAGACTTAAGCGAGACTCTAACTTACAACGTGCAGTTACTGCTCAGGCTTTGAAATCAGTGGAGGCAAAATACACAGCGAAGCCTTCCTTGAGTCTCTTGAGGGAATTAACTACTCTCAGGTCCAAATTAAGGGCCCTGGAACTGAGGAGGGTTAGCTGGATGATGCAGAGAACCCGTCAACAGTACTATTATAAAGGTGATAAGGCGGATACTCTGCTGGCCCGCAAATTACGGGATATGCAATTACAGTCCACTCCTGGGGCAGTTAGGGATGAGAGAGCAATAGTGCGGTATGACCCTTCCCATATTGCCTCCTGTTTTGAGGCCTATTACTCCCGTCTTTACCAAACAGTTCACGGTACCCAAACCTTATTGGGTAAATCTCTGAGGCCAAAAATAGACTCATATCTAGAACAGGTGGCCCTCCCTAGGATCAACCGATCCCCCCATCTATGTTGGCTACACATATCACAGTGATACCAAAGCCGGGCAAAGACCCACTGGATTGCTCGAGCTACAGACCAATAGCCCTTTTAAACTCTGACTTAAAAATTTTCACAAAGATCCTGGCTTCCAGATTGTCTAAGTTCCTTCCATCATCCTATTCATGGGGATCAAACGGGCTTCATCCCATATAGACAGGCAAGTGATAATACTAGGAGGGTAATCCACATTATTGATATTGTTAATAAACAGAAAGCCCCAACCTTAGTACTCAGCCTGGATGCCAAGAAGGCGTTTGATCGCCTCAGCTGGCCCTTTATGTTTTCCACTCTGAACAAAATGGGCTTTACTGGCCCCTTTGTTACAGCAATCAAATCATTGTATATGACTCCATCAGCCTCAGTCAAATTGCCCCACGCTTCCTCTGTCATGTTTCCTATTAAGAATGGGACAAGACAAGGGTGCCCATTGTCACCCCTGCTTTTCGCCTTATGCATTGAGCCCTTGGCGGCCTGTATCCAATCCAACCCGGACATACACGGAGTGCCCGTGAAAGGGAAGGCATATAAGCTCTCTCTGTATGCTGACGATATCCTTCTGACTCTATCCCAACCGGTCATTTCCCTTCCTAATCTGTGGAAAGAGCTACTAGTATATAGGGAAGTTTCGGGATTTAAAATAAATTCTACCAAAACGGAGGCTTTACCCCTCTATGTCTCCTCGCCGGAGTTGCAGACCCTGCAAGACTCCTTCTCCTTTATTTGGCAGGAACGCTCCCTTTGCTACCTGGGGACCCAAATTACTCCCACTTACTCCCAATTGTACTCCCACAATTTCCCTCCACTTTTTCGAGAGGTGAACAATTTCCTGGATAAGTGGAAGAATCACCCTTTATCTCTGCTGGGCAGGATAGCCTCAGTTAAGATGATGCTTCTACCCAAGCTTCTATATCTATTTGAGACATTACCGGTCAGAATACCATCCCAAGCATTGAAGAGAGTCCAATCTAATTTTATGCGTTTCATCTGGGTCTATAAAAGACATAGGGTGGCCAAAAGCATTGTTTGTACGCCCAGAGATAGAGGAGGACTGGGGGCCCCCGATTTTCACAAATATTACCTAGATGCCCATTTGCGGTACCTTATAATTTTGACCTCCCCTTACTTTTCTAGTATCTGTGCGGAATTAGAAGAGGAATGGATAGCCCCTATACACCCCAATGTTATGCTGTGGAGTTCCTCCTTACTGTTAGCAGAGTCTGATTTAACGGCACCTATGGGGTTCACAAGGAATGTGTGGAGGGCTTGCAGGCATAAATATGATCTAGCATCACACGCTTCGAGGCTAACCTCCATAATCCTTACTCCACAGATACCAGATAGCCTATCTGGGTCAATGTCTGGTCCCTGGAAGGACAGAGGTTTATTTCAAATCAGACATGTATTACATCCAATTGAGAAAAGGTTGCTCTCTTTTGCTGAATTGGGTGATAAGGTTGAACTTCCCAGTACTTCTTTCTATGCCTCTTTGCAAATAAGGCACTATTCTGTCACTCCAACCCACAACCACCTTCCCAGACATAACTTTATTTGAGAGGCTATGTATGGAGAGCCCTTTTTCTAGAGGTTCTGTTTCCTCCATTTACCGCCTCCTGCACGCTTCAACTCAGGGAACTTCACATAAGTTTAAATACATGCTTAAATGGGAGGAAGTTCTGGGTCGGTCTTTAACCCCAGAAGAATGGCTTGACATTTGGGAGGCGGCGCATAGAAGTTCTATTTGTACATTATATGAAGGGAACCTGTATAAAATTTTGCTCAGATGGTATTACACGCTGGAGGTACTTCACCGATTGTTCCCTAATGCTGATCCCATCTGTTGGAGGTGTAGAAACCATCGCAAGACAATAGAACACGTATTCTGGTTCTGCCCCCTTATCCAGGTATACTGGGCCCGAGTTAATGATCTACTGTCTGCTGTGACCCAGCAACCTGTGAGTCTGGATCCCTTTTCACATCTGCTAGGCCAACCCTCTCTAGCATTGCCAAAAGTGTCCCGGAAGCTAGTATCTCATATCCTAGTTGCAGCTCGCACATTGATTCCCACTAGATGGAAAACAGCTTCCTCTCCCTCCATGGAAAACCTTTACACAAGGATTCAAGAGATACGCCTTATGGAATACCTTACAGCACTCCTTAGTAACACGGTGGCCAAGTTTGAAACGGTCTGGGAGGCTTGGGATCATTACTATGCTAACCTATCCGGATGACCTCCCATTGCTTTTTACTTACCTGATAACGTCACATTGCCCACACCCTGCTTTCCCCACCCCTATATCCCTTGATGCTTGAATGCTGTGTTATATTTGAGAATTGGTTATTGTAACCCTCAATGTTTGTAAAAGTTATACCTCAATTTCACAGTTTTATTATGTGTTTTTTTTCCTTGTATTTCTTTCTTTTGTCTTTTTTGTATCCTGTTGAAATACCTATCAATAAAAATACAATTTAAAAAAAAAAAGCCAGAAAAAATTCTGTATTTCTCTTAAAAAAAAAAGATGATCCCACTTGCTATCTCTCAAAAAAGCCAGAATATTTTCTGTATTTCTCTCAAAAAAAATACAGACATTTTATTCTGATCCCACTTGCTGTCATTCAAAAATGCCAGAAAAATGTCTTTATTTCTCTCAAAAAAATAAAGATATTTCATTCTGATAGCATTTGTCATCTAAAAAAAAAAGCAAGAAAAATGTCTGTATATCTCCCAAAAAATACAGAAATTTTATTTTGATCCCACTGGCTATTCCTCATAAAAGCCTAAAAAAAATCTCTTTTTTTCTCAAAAAAATAATTATATTTTATTCTGATCCCACTTGCAATTTATAAAAAAGCCAGAAAAATGTCTGTTTCTCCCAAAAAAATAAAGATAATTTATTCTGATAGCACTTGCTATCTATCAAAATTGCCAGAATAATGGCCCAGATTCATCAAGCAAAATCGGAAGGTCGCTCGTGCATCCGTATTCGCGATCCGAAATCGGAAGCCGTCGCGCAATTAAGCAACTGAATGAGCTTGCGACCGGAGCTTTACACTGGCGAGCTTGCATTAAAAGTCACTGTTCCCCTAAAAAACCATTCTTTCTAATGGCACACATATTACCCTTAGCCCTAAAAAAAATGTTTGTGCTGTTCAAATGTTTAAAACATCTATATGCCCTAGGAAAAAGCATATTTTAAAATGACTTATTTCTATTCTGTTAGGCAAGAGTTAACCGAGTTCAACTCCTCTACATAGGCGCCTATATAAAAGCTTACGATGCCTGATCGGAGGAGCCGTCGGCGGGTAAATCTTGCGACTGTTCGCACGCGAAGCCTCGGCTTTGCCATCGGACTAGATTTTCCCACAAAAGTCAGAAGCACACACATGTTCTTTTGTTTGCTTCTTATGTATATGTGTGTGTATATATATATATATATATAAATTATAATTGTAATTACTATAGGTGTTATAACAATAATAATACTATATATGTATATATATATATATATATCTAAATATAAATATATATATCTATATATATATATATATAGTGGACTACTATAGTGAAATATCTGTTTACTGCTGTACATATCTAAAGAATGATATCGATCATATTAGAGCATATATAACGGTGTGTTTTTACACATCTAAGGATCAATTGTAACAGACTGCGCAAGTTAATTTCTATCATCCTGCGCTTACATTTGAGCATATATAGGGCATGTTTTTACATATTTAAGGATCATATCGATCAATGATAATGAGATGTGCTATTGCCAAAAAAAACAAACAGCCCATTTTGACAGACTGCGCAACTGCTAATTGCAAGTGAATTTCTTTCACCTGTGCGCTTACATTTGAGCATATATATATATATATATATATATATATATATATATATATATAAAGGTGTGTTTTAACTTGCTTTTTCCTTTTGTCTTTTTCTTCTTGGAGGGTCTGTTGGTTTGTGTGTTATCCTAATTAATCTATGTTGCTGCATTTGACACTTTGCCATTTAGCACAATAGCTTCCTTTTTAATTTTTTGGACTTGGAATGTTTTAATGTATATTTTGCAATTTTGCAAGTCAATGTTAATGCTATGTTATTGTGTTTGTGGCCATATTGTTTGATTGCCAAATTCTGCCTTTAGTACCACTTTTTTTTTGTTTATCTTGCATAAAGATTTTCTGGTCCACTTTTCCACCCTTGACAAGGCAAAATTGCATATTGGTTTGTTAAGTATTTTTTGAATTTGTTGGCTTTTGTGGGCTTTACATGGAAGTGTGGGTTTACGTGTGTTTTGTTTGTTCTTTTTAATTATTTTTTCATTTACTGTAAAGTTTTTAGTGATGTGTATTTTTTTTATTATGGTTTTGATGTGTTTTTAGATTTTGTTTTGACCTTTTAGCAAATGTTTCTTTTGAATAAAGTTATTTCTAAAATGTTGTTGTTTGTTTTTTGGGGGTTTATGTGATCTCCTTTCCAATCGCTCAGGACACACAGTTTAAAAAGACAATTGTGATTGTTTTTAAGCTGTTCCTCCCCCTGAATTATTTTGGAAAAGTGTTTTATCAGTAGTCCTCATTAAGGTAAGTTTGTATTTTTTTGTGTATTTTGCATGTTTTGCTTCATATCCACTCATGTATGTATAGACATGAGTGCACATAAAGCCAAACATGTATGTATGCATTTAGATGTGTGTACATATACATTGAAAAGAGAAATTATAAGAAGAAATAGGCAAAGAGGGCTTTTTGGACCATATTGCTTCACATTGCAAAGATTGCCTATTTCTTCCTACGATTTTGGATTTGCTATTGGAAGATATATATTGGATAATGCTTACATTGAATAAACATCTTGAAAGGCTTGAAAAGCAACAACATATGTTTGGCTCAAAGGGAAACATTACCAAAAATATATACAAAAAGTATTATTCATTATTAATCTAAAATATATGAGCGTAACCATGCGCAACGGGCCACTGACTACATGTGGGTACGGATGCGCATACAGCAGGCGTACGTGCAAATGCGTGGCGTGGCCATGTTTTCCAGTAGGCAGGAGTTAATCAGGAAGTTGGAGAGAGGGGCATCATGCGGTGCCCATTGTTTGGAGAGAGGGACCTGCACTTTATTATTAAAGTAAGTGATTTTTTAAAAAAGTTTTGGGGGGGCGGGGAGGGGGATTCTTTTTACGAGAATAAGCCTATTTTTCTCCATGTTTGAATGTGTTTTCTGAATCATGCATGTTTGAAACACATTGCAATGTGTTTTATGCATCATGCATGTTTGAAACACATTGGTGTCAACAAAATAAATCCACATGTGCTGCATTATCTGACCCAGTGTGACAGTGCTTACATTTTGCCCCTAGATTGTATGTATGTCCGGCACTTACTAATGCTTCACTAAAACCAGATAAACAGAGTTTACATCTAGGAGCACAGTTATTGGTTTTACAATGGTTTAAACAGGATTGAGCTTAGTGGGGTGGCAACTGGAAGCTTCTTAGTAATAGTAATAGTATACCTATATATGCCTACACACAATATTACCAAACAGTTTACATTTGCAACCAAACTATGTCAATTTGCAACAGAAAATATATAAATCAGTCAATTAATTAGTTATCCCTTTTTTTTCTTTTTAACAGGTGTTTGGTTGTCGTCAAAATAACTCACATTTTGTTTCTGTTTTTCTTTAGACAGATATGACCAGCAGCGGTTGATATTTGTAAAGCGCCAAATTGCGGAGAGGCTGGCAGACAGGCTGTGGACCCCTGAAGGGAGGCGCCCAACTGTCCCCCAAATTCAGCACGTTTGGAGCGACCTCAAACGTAGAAGACCGAATTTGGTGCGCGAAGTGGGGGACCGCATCCTGTCTGGTAAGTTTGGCATTTTGTCTTCTCCTGTTACGGACTGGTGTTTTGGAATGTTTGTTGTTTGTGTAAAGTAGTATTGTTTAGCCTAGAACTGTTTGTTTTTCACTTCCTATATTTTACTACCCTTATTAATTTTAGTAATTTTGAATATTTGATTTTGTTATTACAGCCAACTCTCCATCACGCCGGCTGCGAATTATCCAGCAGCCACACAGGCGCCTGGCCATCCCCCAGGATGTGGAGGAGGAGGAGACGACATCCCCGGGGGAGGAGGAGGAGGTGCCAGTGCCATCCTCAGAGGAGGAGCTGGTTGTGGAGGAGGTGCCATCCCTGGTGGAGGAGGAGCCATGTCCTGAGGAGGAGCCCGCTGCACCACATCCGCAGCCAGAGTTGGTTACAAATACAAAGAAAGATCTAGCAGGATTTCATGTAGCTTCCAGTCATTAATCATGCATCAAATGAACGTTCTTTCTAGGTTGTTGGCTAGCATCACTAAAAATAGACATGAGTTGTTTAGTTGGCCATAGTTGTAATGACAAATGTTTGCTTAAAATTTTATGGACGTAGGCAGAAAGTATCATTTAGAAGTTCAGCATTCATCTATTTACCTTAACTAACCTTACAAATCTACTTTAGTCCTGCCCACCCACTTTTACTTATGCTGTTCATTTTGTATCTACAGCTGCTGCAGCGCCCTTGCCACCAGCATCTCCTCCACAGGACACAAGTTCCTCATCTGACTGTAAGTATTTCTCATTTTAGATATTGTAAACATTCCTTTAGAACCATGATTATAAACTAAGAGATAGTTTGTTAGGCCTGGTTCAAGTTCTATCAAGTATCATTAGGAGTGTATGACTAGCTTCATGTCTAGGCAGCTTTTAACAGAAGACAAAGGTTAAATGTCACTTAGACAAGTTTGTCCCTTGTGAAAACCCACAACCTTCGTTGACACCAAACCTTCATTGGACCCAGGATTCAGCTTTCTTTCTTGTTTTGCTCTGTGTAAACAGCAAAACAGTCATAACTTGATAAGATAACATATTTTACATTCTTTAGCACTGTGCAGTTTAAGAACTAGTTGCATGTTATACTGTTCCATTTGGTCAGTACTTACCTCTCTTATTTTTTTGGTCTCCTTCTACAAACACAGCCAGTTCCACATGGAGGGAGGCAGCCAGGCCACCAGAGGAGCTTCCGAGCCCCCCAACATCGCCACCACTGCCACCTCAACCCCGGCGACATGGCAGACATCCTCCTGGTAAGTTTATATTTTCATTAGTTTGGTTTTTAAAAAGACAGTACTTTTAAAAAATGTTTGGACCAAGCTCTTCCAGTTAATCTATTATTTGTTTTTCCTCACCCGCCAGGAAGTATACAGGAAAGCCTGTATTGGCTGCACAGTAGGATGTCTTCCCTGGAGCAGCACTTTGGGCTGGACCCTCCTCGGGATGTGCCCAGGCGGTACAGTTTTTAAAACAAAAATTTTTTGTATATATGTTTTTGTAAATAAGTTTATCATTATTATATTTTTATATTTGTTGGGATATTTTAAGTTATTGGGAGGAGATTAAAAAAATTAAACTTTTGTAAAAAAACTAAAAGCCAGACTTTGTGAATTTAATTTGATTTTTATTTCAGTGCACATTTCAAACATTTTTCCAGCCTGGCTAATCCAATTCCATCCCTAAAAAACACAAAAAAGAAACCTTAGTTTTTACACAATGGTTATTTGAACCATAAAATATTGAACATGCTCTTATCCTACACAAACCTGTTTTGCAGCTTGGCCGAGTTTGCTCCATTCCTCCATTAGTCACTTGGTCCAAACATCATGTGACCTTAAAAGTAACATAGTTGGGTATGTTAGATATGTCCTCTTCAAAATATATGTAATTGTAACATCATTCAAGAATACATTTGGCATAGAATACACAGCTTAACACCTTAGTATGTCATTTTAACCAACAGAAAAGTAGTTGACCTATTAGCAAGCACATTTATCTGTTACAGACAAGTGTCAGAGAAGTGGGGTGTGCCATATTTGGTCCCTAGACATAACTAGATTTGTGTTCATTTAGTGAACAAAGATGCAATCGTGTATTTTGAAAGAATCTTTAGCTTTTTTTAAGGTCATTGCAGCAATACTTGTAGAGTATTGAGCTGAGACTTCATACTTGATTACAATCACTTTGACAAATGTACTGGAACATTCTTCGGGAAGTAGATAGAAAAACTGCATTTGGAGCATACTTGGGCTGCATCGAAACAAACTTAGATAGGTAAAGTGTCACAGGGTCTGATTTATTAAAGATCTCCAAGCCTGGAGAGAATACGCTTTCCTCAGTGAAGCTGGGTAATCCAGCTAACCTGGAATGGATTTTCTAATGGCCATCAGCTATTTGTTAGCAAACATTTTCAATCCTGGACCAGATCCATATTAGGTTTGCTGGATCACCCAGCTTCACTAATGAAAGTGTATACTCTCCAGCCTTGGAGAGCTTTAATAAATCAGGGCCAAAGTGCGAGGGTTACTAACCTGTGGACATTGGGCAAACACAAAATAGAGATTAAGCTAGTTTATACAAACAAGCGTCTTCACACAGGATACCAACTCAAACCCACACTGGCGAGCTCATGGAGTCCTGAAAAAATTGAGTGAAGACTGACAGGAAGAATGTGAAGAATGTTCTCACCTGGCACCCGGCATCCACTTATATAATTCGCCCAAACCAGCCACGGCCCACTTCACCAGCCCGGCCACGGGCGCGGCCCACCCTAGCAGCCCGGCTACGGCTCACCTCCACCTCCTGTCCTCGACCACGGGACACCCCCGCAGCACTCCCACGGTGCACCTGGACAGCACGGGCATGAGTGCGGCCCACCTCCAGAGCATGTCTAGTGGTTGCCCGTGTGTTAGGGGGTGGGCGGGCAGGGGCACGGGGTGGACAGCCCGGGGCACTGGGTGGACTGGGAGGGGCACGGGGTGGACAGCCAGGGGCACGGGGTGGACGGCCAGGGGCACTGGGTGGACGGCCAGGGGCACTGGGTGGATGGGCAGGGGCACTGGGTAGACTGCCAGGCGCACTGGGTAGACTGCCAGGCGCACTGGGTGGACTGCCAGGCGCACTGGGTAGACTGCCAGGCGCACTGGGTGGACGGCCAGGGGCACTGGGTGGAGGGCCAGGCGCACAGGGTGGATGGCCAGGGTCACGGGGTGGAGCCGGAGGGAAGAATGGAGCAGGCTGCTCTGCAGGAGATGGGGGGCCAGCAGGGCTTATTGGGATTTGCCAACCCAGCCTTTGAATAATTGCCTGATGTAAGCGAGATTGTTGGCCTAGGGATTCACTTAACATGTTACAGAAATGGTCAACTCTGAACATGTAGGCATCCAAATTGGCCGATTGTTCTTGGACCGATTCTATCAGACGATGCACGGCCGCCAGATGTTGTTGGTTAAATTCTCGGTCCTGGCGATTTTGATTTAGGTTTTCATGTAGGAGCGTAAGGACCGGTTCAAAGTTATCAGAACTTGGGCCAGGCATCCTTGACTCCACTACTCTATCAAAATGGTCAACCAGCCTCTGAGTGAGGTTTAGAAGCTGGCTGCCCACACTGGGTTGACCCAATCCACCTGCATCCACTGGTTGCTATAAAGGGAAAAGAAAAAATTACTACAATATCATATACCTTTGTGGGTCACCATAACCCACAGTGTTATGTTGTCCTGTTTCTTCCTTTGCAGATTATTTCTAGCACATGGTAAACAGCGAGAAAGTATGACTTGTGTGTGTTCCTTTAAATTCTGGGCACAAAATTGCTTGTGTATTTCTTGTGTTGTGGATTTATTGCTCTTGTGTCCCATACCATGGATTTGAAAAACAATGATGGGTACTGCTATTTTGGACAGCCCTACTATCCTTCCTTTTGACCAGATTCCAAAGGAATCTAAGGTCAATCCTTCCTTTTCCCAGAATTCAATGTCCTGTGGGGTGGCGAAGGACTCTAATTGTGTTAGAAGTGTGTTGGTTTCAGTGGAAGCTGGGATGGCGAGCAGAAGTGTATCAGGGGGGCTAGTGGTGGGTGTGGTAGACTGAGCAGAGGCTTTGGCATGAAAATCTGCTAGTCTGTTGCCTCTGGCATTAAAAGAACTGTAAGAAGTGTGTGCTTGACATTTACCAATGGCTATTTGATTGGGGAGGTGAATTTTTAGTGATACATGAGTGTGACTCTGGCACTTCATCCTCTGGCCCTTTAAGACCTTTAAGAGGGCATTGAGCACAGAGACAGGACCGCTATTAGCAGGAGCATATTTTACACCTAATCCTGCAGTAGATTTTAGGATAACTTCATAACCAGACAACCTTTGTGCTGTTATGTGTTGAGTGGTTCAATTCTTAAGCAAGTGTAGTACAGCATGGGATGTGTAAAGTATGGTCTCGTGACACAAAGTTAGAAGTGAAACACTTTCTAGAGCCATTGTACATGCCGCCAGCACACGCAGACAGGCTGGCATGCCTTGCACAGTAACAGGCAGTGTCTTAGAGACATATGCCACAGGCCTCAATTTACCCAATATAAGCGCTCATGAATCCAGTGTCTGCAGAAATTGATCATGCCAAGAAAGCTGAGCAGCTGTTTCTTTGTCTGTGGGCAAGGCAGACTGGTAATGGCATGTACATGGCTGGGGGCTAGCAGCCAGGATCCTGGGGTTAAAAGCATTCCCAGGAATGTAACCTGTTGCAGACAGAACTGAACCTTTTCTGCGACACCCTCTGTCTCCCTTTTCCAGAAAACACAACAATGACACCTTGTCCCTCTGACATGCCTCCTGAGAGGGGCTACTGTACATAACAATAAAGTGGAACCATGCTGCGGCTGCCAGTTGGCAAGAACCTGCAGGAGGGCAATTGAGAAAACTGCTGGGGAGTCAACAAAACCCTGGGGCAAGCGGGACCAGGTATATTGTTGTCCCTTGAAAATAAAAGCCATAAGGGGCTAAGTCTCAGGTGATAATGGTATTGAGAAAAATGCACTGGCCAAATCAATAACACTGTAAAATTGGGTTATGGTGTTTAACATTATTGGTCATCTCGATGTGAAGTGACATCCTCATCATCCACATGACTCCGAGCACAGAGGGCAGGAGGGGACTGCTGCGTCTCAGGGCGTACTATTGAAAAAAAGTGGAAATACACACATTGTTAATGCAAGTCAAAAGAAGGTAAAAATACACCAAAGAGGTCATTTTCAAAAAATGATCTCATATTTCACCCCCAAGCATAAATACGTAAAAACACAATGCTATTTTGTTCTCAATGCTAATGACTAAACTGTTGCAATCCCAAAAAAATGCAAAAATAAATTTCATTTGTAATTAGGTAATGTAAAAGGTTTGAACTTACATGGTTGGCAAGCATCAGAGTCATCCCGGTAGTCCGCCCCTACCACCGTTTCTGGCCCGATGAATGGCAACGCCAATCTTTCGTACTCCCTGGGACGCTGCACAAAATGTTCAGGATAGGTCCCACTCCTTCCAGCCTCCTCCCCAGGAGCCTTTTGACGTGTCTGAAGATGTCACTCACACGTTTTTGACACTGGGTAATGGTCCGTTGGTTACTGCCCTCTGCATTAACACTCCTGGCAATTTCCTCCCAGAGTCCCTGCCTTACAGCATCGGAAGTCTGGGAGTGCAAGACCCCAGGGAGTCTAGGAAAATGTTGACTTAGGACTCCATGAGGGCTGCATTTTGCTCAGGAGTGAAGCTGGTTGCCTTGGAAGCAGAATCCCTGGTCCGGCTCAAACTGGCTGAGGTGTTAGGTTGAGGGACCAGGGGCCTAGATGTTACTTGGCCTGCTTCACAGAGCAACCTAGCAGGCCTGAGGGAGCTGCCTGTTGGTCTATGGACTAAAGACCCTGGGGTGGTAGTGGTGGTGGTGGTGGTGGTGGTGGCAGTGGTGGTGGCCATTCTCCTTGGCTCCATGTAACTAGAAGTCAAAAAATAAAAGAGTTATGGGACAACACACCCAAAACATTTTTTGGAGGAATAAAGTCAATGGTGTATTCTTACTTGTTGTTGTTCCTTTGTTCTTTGTTCTTTTTCCGTTTTTTCTTTTTTTTTTTTTCAGCAAGTTTTGGTTTTCATGACCAGAATGACTAAAAAACTCTGTGCAAATTTATAGAAATTTAACTCTGTGCAAACGCGCACGCAAACGCGCGCGCACGCACATTCATTCAAATGTGCGCAGGTTCAAGAATTTTGTTGAACTTGACTTGCTCTTCACAACTGCTGTTGTGGCATTTAACACCACATATCTAATCCTAGAGGAAGAGCAGCAGCAACAACAACAGCAGCATCCAGAAGAGCAAGCGTACACTTCACAGTACGGGCAAGTTTGAAAGTTTGCGTGACCGGGATGTCAAAAGGCGTTTCCGGCTGTCTCGCCAGGTCATCCATCACCTGTGCAGCTTGCTGGAAGAGAAAATTGCTC
This sequence comes from Pyxicephalus adspersus, assembly GCF_032062135.1. Lineage (NCBI taxonomy): Eukaryota > Metazoa > Chordata > Amphibia > Anura > Pyxicephalidae > Pyxicephalus > Pyxicephalus adspersus. Next base: position 89,324,334 of record NC_092862.1, on the reverse strand, counting down.
CAAAAATTAAGAGAAGCCAGGCAGTGCCAGGAATGACCAGGCTCTTGGCCACTCTGTATATTTTAGGAAGGGGTTCCTTTCAAACCTCCTCGGCCTTAATTTGTGGACTAAGCCAGCCTAAAGTTTCCAGGGTTTTTACGAAGGTCATCAATGCCATTGTGGACCTTCTCCCACTTTATGTGCATTTTCCTCAAACTGCTCAGGAGTGGAGGAAGGTAAAGGTGGATTTCTTCAGGCGAGCGGGATTTCCAAATGTTTTGTTGACCATTGACTGCACTCATGTGGCCATTCAGGCCCCTAAATTGCAGGAAATCTCGTTTCGCAACCGGAAGCGATATCATTCACTGAATGTACAAATAGTCTTTGATGCCAACAGGAAAATCATGAGTGCACGCACAGGTTTCCCAGGATCATGTCATGATGCCTATATCCTGCGTCAGACAGCCCTCTACCGGAAATTCATCTCTGGAGAAATGCCTGAGGGCTGGTTAATAGGTAATGTATACTGTTGTTACTGTAATACAACTAACAGTAGTCAAATCCTAAAGACATCTATTATGTTGCTATGGCCCTTTGCATTGTCAGAATGCCAGGCTATGACCTATATTGTAAATATGTCATATTTTGTGCTAACATCTAGTTTAGCAAATACTTTATAAATATTGTACAAAATTGGGAGCATGGGGGAAGAACTAACTTTCAGATATTCCCGGAAGCCCTAGTCTAATTACTGTTTTCACAGCTCACGGTACTTCAGTGTGGTAGTCAATAGTAACAATGTCTTCTAACAACCAAAAAGCAATAAAGTGACCGAAGAGCACAACCCTTAGGGACCTTTGTAAAAAAAACTCTAGTGTTACATTCACAGAACACTTACTATACCAAGAACTAACATGTATTATGTTTGTCTTTTTGCAGCTGACAAAGGATACGGGCAGCTTCCATGGCTTATGACACCTGTGCGTCACCCCCGGTCTGAAGCAGAGCATAATTGCAACAAGGCTCTGCAAAAAAGCCGGGGGAATGTGGAGCAAACCATCGGGCTGCTAAAAGCACGGTTTTTGTGCTTGGCGCGGCCCGGTGGTGAACTCCTGTACGCACCGTGGAAAGCTGCCCGAGTCATCATGGCATGCTGCATCCTGCACAACCTGTGCCTGCACCATAGGGATTCCTGGGACACTCCAGATGAACTCGAGCCAGAGGTACATCAACATTCTGCCTCTGGCTCCCAAAGCACAGCAGAGGGACGTCGAGTCAGAGATGAACTCATCGCTAATGTCTTTACGCGTGAGTATTTCCATATGTTTACAATGCATTTATTACATATTTCAGCACATCATGTTTGGGTTACAAACGAACCTAGGAGTTGAAGTCATAGAAAGCACACTTTAATCTGGTCTTTGGTTTGAGCAAAGCAATAAAATATGTTTGGCACTAAGTTAAATTGTCCTTGGCATTTTTCTATACAAAATGACTAATACGATTAGAACCATGTAAACACATAAATAAAGCACACTATCTGGTATGTAAGAGTGCTTGACCCTGCTTGTGAGCTTGGCAATCGATGTGGTTTGATGTTGTGCTTGGCAACCTGGACCTCCTTCCATCACCATCAGGTGTGTTAGAATGAGTATGCAACTCAGCTAGACAACTAATTAACAAACCAGTTTGGACAGAAAGTGGAAGTGTGTTTGTATACAATAGTGCTAAGATCAGGCAGCACAGCACAATGCCAACAAAGTGATAACACTACCACAAATGAACATTGAGTTGTGTGGCAGCAAATCAATATGCAATTGAGTCAAATGTCAGAGTAATACATATGTACATAATACATTCAAAAACCAATATCTGACTTTGAAAATGGGACAAAGGCAAACAGGGGTTTCAAGTAGTAGTTTGGAGTGGAAAGCATGCAGACATTTGTCCTGAATATTAGTTTAAAAAAAATGACAAAACATTGCCGAAGATTTGCTAAACAACAGAAACTGTCATTACAAACCAGGCACAAAAACATTGCAGCAAAAGATGAATAATGATGACAATAATCCTTTTTTCAATTATTTGATTTCTATCAAGCCAAACTACAATGACATTTTAATTAGATCACAAATGCTTAGTGACAATTTTTTACAATTCATACTATTGTGAGATGACATATTATGAAGTGTTAACTAGTATATATATAGCTTGATCTAAATTAGTTTGCAGTGTTGCAAAGCAAACCAAAAAGTATAAAAACAGTGCAACAAATGTAACAATAAATTAATTATTTTGTGAATAAGTACAATGTAACCCAAAAAAGTAGCACTTACCCAAAAGAAGATGAAGTATTAAAGATTCTAATTGACCTGTAATGGACTGTAGATACGCACAGAACAGAGAGCAGGTGTGCGCTAATTAATTGCTATGATCTCACCATTGACAGCTTAACAGATCCTCCTAAATCGCGCAGCTGAAATCTAATCACCTTAGCAGATTCGCGACCCCTATTGCCCATTATTATCAAGGCAGGAATCTGGCTGGCAGTGAAGGCGCGTGTATGAGCACACTCGGCTCCGGACCGCGGGAAACTGGCTCGCTGGAAGCGCGAACGTACGCGCATTTCATTGATGAATCAGGGCCCATGTGTGAATCCATGGTATTCCTGAATCCAGAATCTATTTTTATGCTAGAAATTAAAGAAATCATGAAGCAGGCCTGGAGGAAACACTTGATTTTGACTGGGGAAATATACAAATACTACCAGATTTCTCCAGCCACACACTGAGAATGCATCATATCCTACAGCCACTATTGGTAGTTATCCAGTCAACACAAGCATCTTATGAATGGGGATATCCCTTCCATTTACTGATCACTAAAAACAACATCACATTTGCCATACATTAGCATTCACAACTAGCGGAATTATTTCAAATATTGCAAGTTGACCCAATAGAGGCTCCTGATTGGTTGGTCATCCCACAAGACACTATAACCCACTCATTCAGACAATCAGGATTCGAAGGAAGAAACTGCCTTAGATCCACAAACTCCTAAAGGAAGATTGCAGCTACGTCAGGGGGGGTTAAACATATCATGATTCTCCTTTCCATAACTTTATCAAGCAAAATATTTAGGTAACCAAAGTTCCTCTTGGTTGGATTTTCTATTCTTACCTGATAAGGTACAACTTTACACCCTTCTGACTCACACAATCAAAACAAATTCAGAACACTTCTAGGTGACGGGGTCTGTTTGAGGCAGGTATGTAATTTGGAAACGTTTCATGATCTTTTCATTGACTCTTTCAGTAACTTAGTTTTGTTAGATATAGATACAAAGGCCTTTGTTATTTTACAAGGATAAGGGAAAAGTGGGAACTACCTGCCCTTGGTTAGTATTATCAAATAATAAGGTTGTTAGCCTACCCCAGGAAATAGTATAAGTAGAAAAATAAGACAAGAAGAGACTGGGGTTTGAAGGCTGATTATGAGAAATGTATTCAGTAGTGGAATATATTAGTAATTGTACAACACTCAATAATAATATAATCATATCATAAAAACAAAGTGAAATGGTCCCATTCCCCCAACCAGGGTATGTAGGGGATATGCATGGGACATGTATGCTAGACAATATAATTCCCTGACTAATGAAAACTTAACAATACAATAACTGGTTATTGAGTCCCGTCACGTTTCGCCTGTATCGCCTTCCTCAGGGGACTTTTGAATGGCACTATGTAAAGTTAGAAGCGTATGCGTTCGGTTGATGCAGGGATAGGTTCAAAGGATAATAAGTGTAATACCATTTTGGTAAGATGCCTATATCTGAGATAGTGTTGCATGGGAACGGGTATACCAGATGGTGGTGCCTGTTAAGTTGTAAAAAGCAGCAAGCTTGCATTGCTTTCATTGTGCAGTTTAAAAGTCCTCTAAGGAAGCCGAAACAGGCGAAACGCGTCTGGACTAAATAACCAGTTACTGTATTGTTAAGTTTTCATTAGTCAGGGAATTATTTTGCCTAGCATACATTTCCCATGCATATCCCCTCCTTAACCTGGTTGAAGGAATGGGACTACTTCACTTTGTTTTTATGATATGATTATGTATTTATTGAGTGTTGTATGACTAATAAAACCCACAACTAAATACATTTCCTATAATCTGCCTACAAGCCCCAGTCTCTTTTGTCTTTTATTTCTTTGTTATTTTCAATGTGTTTCTGTTACATGCAATTCAAGATAATAGATGAGCAGCCTTAAACATTGCTATTACTACATTTATCTCTTCTATTAGGGTATTCTACTTGACATTATTTGGTTTACTCCTGTTACAATAATAGAAAGGTTTACAATACGTTTGTTTTGTTTATACAGTTCTTTATTCTGAAATGTTTTTCAGGTATAACCAATTGGTATGATCGCTATGACCTTGATAACTCGTCTTCCACCACCCATATGACACCCTTCCCCCTTCTTTTCCCCTATCTCCACTCCTCAGTTATGCCTATACCCTCAGATACAAATTTACCCGCCCCTTTTCCCCTAATCCCCTTCCCTACTAGCCCCATATACTTGTCATCCACTTTCACAGAAAGTTTAGAAACAGATTTTTATCACTTAATGCTCACAGCCCTCATGGCCCTCACCCTTTGGGGAGGCTATCCTACTAATTGAGGATTTTAATCTCATTCTTAATCCCACATTGGATGTGTCTAAAGGGAACCTCCAGGAACTTTTATGCGGCATTGAGGAGGATCAAGCAGTTACTTCACTCCCTCCCACTTACAGATATCTGTCGGATCCTCCACCCCACAGAGAAAGACTAAACCTTCTATTCTTCAATGCATAAAATGTATTCCAGAATAGATTTTTTTTTGATCAAGCATCACTCATTTTCTCCTATATTGGGGTATTCACTATTTGAGATCATGCTCCTATTTCCATTACGATACAAACCGCTATCGACTTGTCCATATCATATTCCTGGAAATTGAATGATTCCCTCTTGGAGTCTTCAGAGGTACACAATAAGGCTGAATATGAGCTTAAAGCATTTTTTCAGTTAAACTGTACGTCATTTGAAATTGAGGGAGGCGAAACTACATTTTCTATTAAGGATGCTGTATAAGTTGGAAATAACACATAAGAGGCAGCATACTCCAAATACTAAGTAGCAGAATATACGCACCAGAGAACAAATTAAAGAGCTGTATCATTTTAAAACAAATTTTTTACCAACCAAATACAAAGGATTTTACTATGAACATGCTAATAAATGTGATTGGGCAATAACCCAAGCTCTACGAGAAAAAACGGCTCAGACATTTATCCCTAGTATCGACTTCTCAGCTGGTAGACTGGTATAATCCAGTAGAAATCAGTCCTTTCCCTCATATAGGAAGAAATCATATCTAATTGGTGCCTACCTTTATTCTTCTGGTCTCCCATCTATACCAGAAGAACACACAGAAACTCTTAATGCCCCGATCACAGTAGAGAAATTATCATCTGCCGTTTTAAGGGCAGCAACAGGCAAAGCATCAGGTCCTGATGGCCTGACTTTCTGCTACTATAAGAGTTTCCTACCGATTTTGACCCCAAATTTTCTCAAAGCCTTTAATGCCAATACACAAGGAGTTGCCTTACCCAGGGATGGTCTCTCAGCCCACATAGCAGTACTTCCTAAACCCGCTAAAGAACCCAATTTCCTGTACTAGTTACAGGGCACATATCACTTTTGAATTGTGATCTCAGAGCAGTATCTTAGCTAGAGTTAGCTTAAGTGGGCTAAGACAGATTTTTCCTAGCTGGGGACACATATCCCTGCTAATTTATCTAGAAAAAAACAAACTCTTTTTATGGTTCAGTAGGTGTAGCGTTTTAAAGTTAAACATTATGCTGCAATTGTTGTTGTTGTTATTGTTATGTATTATACAAATTTAGACAGGAGTTTCTCCGCTTTGTCTGAAAAAAGCACAATCCATGTATTATCAAATTGTTAGACTACCTAAAACTAAAGCGAACATATCTTTGTAAATGTAACTGCAAGTGGAGGACTTTTGTGGATAACCCCCCCTAAAATGTCATCCCTATGGCCATCACAAGATACGAAAAACTATACCTGTCATACCTTGCTACCCTGTCAAACCTAGCTGGCCTCTTACCTTCTGTGAACCCCAATTTCTCTTTAACAGTAAAGAAAGGGAAATGTTAGATAAGTGGGGGACTCTTGTGGCTACCCCCCTGTTAGAAAAAAGCATATATTTTACATATAGTATAGGATTGTAGTTAGAGAATGTATGAGCAAGATCATTGAAAGATAAGTGAAGCGCTGTATACTTTTAACGTTGTTATCCATGTAAGAATTTGAGGCATCCCTATTTCTGCATGAAAACCTAGGACTCTGGTTTCTAATGGAACAGAGGTCAATGAGAAAGAGCTGGGTATTTTCTGTTCACTCCTTATGTTTTCAACAAGTAGTAGAGTAAAGTTATATTTAACATTACCTTTTTAAGTTTGTATGCTAGTAAGTAAGCATGATGTAATCTATATCCAATGTATGTTAATAGGAAATTTATATATAAATGGAGTTACTTGAGGGTGTAGTAAGAGAATAGACCATCGTATTCTCTCATGAACTAATCCATACTATCAGGTTATATCTTCATATGCTTTCTTTTTAATTACTTTGTGAACTTTTTTACAATTTTGTGTTTTTGTGTGCCTTAAATAAATACTTTTTATTTTGATGGAAGACTTCTCCAGCACATATTTCATTCACTAAAACCTTTCTTCTGAAAGTTACTATTTTTATCACCCCCCAACTAAGATTTTATCACTCCTGCCATAACATGGTGCCCTGTCACATATAAATTTCCGCTTAAGTTCTTTGAACCCCAATTTATCCCGAAAGGGGAGCTTAAGGTATAGTAAAATATAGAGGGGGGGGGGGGGGGCTCTTGTGGCTAACTCCCGCTAAAATTTTATTGCTGCGACGCTATACCTATCATACAATGCTATCGGGTCACAAATATCTGGCCACCCACCTTCTTTGAACCCTAATTTCTCAGAAACAGGGAGATGTAGGAACCTGAAGATCTAGCAGTAAGAACATGTACCCCTTGGCAATCTGTCACATGATTTGTATTTCTCTGGAAGTAGTTTCTGCTCTTTGGTATGGGAATGGTGTGCTGGGAGCAATATATGACTGGTCAGCACTTTAAGTTAGCTTTATTTTGTATCTTTCATTAATAAAATGAGCATCAAATGGTGAGTGCAGAAACTCCTGATTTGTCATTTATTTTATTTGGTGCATGTATGTTACAGTAACTAGAAGCATTTCAATTTAATTTCATTTTAAATTAAAACTATTCTAATTTTAAACATACAACTTTAATGTTTATTTGCATTGTGGCAAGGAGACAATATGTAAACTCGTTTCGACTTATTTATAGATTAAGTTCTCATTTATATATAACCCTTGCAAATTCATACACTAAACAGGTTGTAATGCCTCTTGCTTCCCCTCCCAGCCCCTCTTTAGCCCCCTCTTCCTTTCTTTCCACAAACCTCCTCCCCTCTTTCTCTTTTTCTGTTTCTAACTTCTTTTGTTTCAGAAATGGAAAAAGTTTCTCAGTGACCTGTTATTAAAAAGGACTGTTTTTGTATACTGTTCTATTGTTATCACAGGTCAACAAAAAATTAGTTTTGATATTCATCAGAAACCACAGCAAACTTTTCTAAATCAGTTTTTTGAGCAGATTTCAGATCTGTTTTCAGTTGTTCCCGTACAGTTCCTGAGTTATGAGTACTATTATAGTTAACATTGCACGTGCATGTATTTTGTACTAAAATGTAAGCACCATTGAAGTGAATGTAATACATCTTCAGTGTGAAGTAAAATAAGGCACACTGTGGTATAGATCTACTGAACAGTGTCTGTCAGGTACCATTGTTTCTTCATAAATGCTTGGAGTATGATTTTCTTGTGTACTCTTTGTTTGGATTGTCGCGGTAAAGCATCCAGCATTAGCCATCATACTTTCATTCAAGAAACCTTGGTAGCCATGCTGTTTGTCACTCACCATACCAAGATTTTCTATGAAGAATTCTAGATGTGAGTGCAAGAAATGTATTTTTAATGACATGTGACACCCCAGTTTCTGTTATGAATCATGCAGATTCTGAACTCCTTCCTTGTATGCAGGAGACTTATGGTTGCTCAGGAATATTTCACACAGTCACTTAAAAGCATCCCAAGCTTCTAGCTCAGCAGCTGAGAGAAACTGTTTGAAAACATCATCCTGCAAAACAGTCTTGATCTGTAGCCCCATAAATATCTCTTCCTTCATTTTTGCAGTGCTTATGTTTGGAAACTTCTCAACAAGGTACTGAAAACCCACAGAATTTGATTTACCCATGGTCTTTACAAGGTTCTTCATCAAGCCTAACTTGATACGGAGAGGTGGCAGAAATATTTTATGCGGCTCAACCAGAGGCAGAAACCTAATACTGCTTGTTCTGGGATTATAGGAATCTCTTGTTACCTCCTTGCATTCCTATCAGCAAGCCAATGACCTTTAGATCCCCACAGATGTTCCACTGGTGTGTTTTATACTGGATTGCTTCAAGTAGTAACTTCATGTTGTCATAGGTCTCGTTTAGGTTAACAGAATGGGCAATCAGTAAACTTGGTTTGGAATTACCATAATGCAGTAAGACTGCTTTCAAGCTTCTTTTAGAGGAATCAATGAAGATACGCCATTCAGATGGAACATGCTCTTGTGACAAACTGTTAAAGAGTGTATTTATATCATAACAGTACCACAGTGAGACATCACTAGTGAAGAACGTTGTCAAGTTATAATTTTGTTTTTTTTTTTTTTTTTTGTAGTGAGTTACAGTTACACCCTTGTAAGCAAGTGCTTGTTTAAGGCTTGAAGCAAGTTCTGCTTTGTTTTTGGAGAGATTTAGATCACAAATGAGATCATTCAGGTCTGCTTGTGTAAAGGTCTCTGGCTCTGAATCTTCATCGGCCAAATAGTCAGGATCAGATAATTTGGGGTTATAATTGGCTGCAAATCCAGTCCATTCCTCATCACCTTCTAAAGAAGCAAGTCCATCATGTGGCGGTACCAAAGCTGGCAAAGAATCATCATGGGGTACAGGCCTAATTGCAGAATCGAGGCTGGGATATACAATTTTGTGCTTAGTTTTAACTGAAAATCCACTTTTGTTGATGCAGCAAAAATAGCAGTTGATTAGATGGTACTGCAGTTCTCTCTACACCATCGGGATTGCAAATAGCATTGCTGCTTTAGGCCGATTTAGCCAGTCATGCAGTCAGTTGGAATAACTGGTACAGATGACATGTGGGGCATAAGATTTATCCTGGTCACCAAGTGGACAGCCGAAATATAATTTGTATATATTTTTAAGATCTGTGGTAATTTGGCGACGTTGTGCTTTTGTCCTGAATGAACCACACACGTAACAGAACCTGTCTGGATCATTAAGGCAATTTTGGGACATGATGACAAATTAAATCAATCGCAGTTAGTGCGATCTCTAACCTTAAAAAAGAAAACTGTCCCTAAATGTTGTAATATGTTAAGGCTATTTATAATGAATTTCACATAATATATAATGCATCACAAAAACTAGACGTGCTGGAGAAAAACTGAACACAGATTTGAAATCCGCATAAAAAATACTAAAAAGCCCACATAAAATTTTATCTGATGAAAATTACATGTTGACCTGTGTTAATATTATCTTTGTATTTGGATGCTGAATGAAAAATAAAGTACAAAAAGAAAAAGACTATCTTGTCTCTCAGCTTGTCTCTGAAACCTTTCCTGTCTTTAGATTGAATAATGGTGTTGAAATGTTTCTCCGCCTTTTGGCTAGGACCAAGTGTAGTATCAACTTTGTCCTTTAGGGGTGTCAAGGCTTTTTAAGCTGAGATGGTGGAGAATCATTTGTATCTATTCAAGCCATTAGGTCCTGGTGAGGTACCTTCTGCTCAGCCTTCTAGGATCGTTGAATAAATTAGGCTTCACCTTCTTGCTGCTATAAGGCTAGAGGCTTAGCCCTCCCCTGAAATGAGATTGCGATCACCCGTTCCCCCTATTTTGTGTCACTACCCCGGTGGTGCACACAGGGGTAGCCTTTCTAAAGGCAACGAGCTGAAGAACAGATCGCCAGGAAGCAACAAGCAGAAGACACCAAGGAAGCCAAAACTAGAAGCTGCAGCTGAAGCCTATGGTGTCCGAGACGGAATTAGCAGAAATGGCTCTAAAGAAGTCTACGCAGATGACAAAGCACTTCACTCTGGCTCAAGCCAGGGGAAGAGACCCAGCTCCAGCAGGACCTGCCCCAGCGGCACCACCAGCAGCAGAGACCAGCAGGACACACCAGTCTGCCGACGGTGTTCCTATCCTGGAACCCTGGATAAAACAGATGGTGGTGTTGAAGCTGAAGGAGGTGGATGGAAGAATCCTGGACATGACCCCCGAAGTGTTTGGCAGGAAGATGGTCCTGGAGCAAGGCTTTTCCGAGGTCGTGACCCTCTCCTTTCAAGCCTTCATGAAGGGAATTTTCTACATCACTTTTCTCTCGTTACAGGTATGTAGAAGATACTGGGAAAAGGTGAAGGCGGCAGAATCAAAATCCCCTTTCAGCAATTTCATTGTCAATTCTCCCATTCAAAGAGAATCCTGTCAGTTATCACTAATACTCTTGATCCTGCAGGTTCAGCCTCCACCGATGCCCCTCTAACTTTGGAGGAGCTGTCCTAGAAGACTGACCCCTTCCCCCGTCCATTCCGCTGTCAGACAAGGCTGCCCTCTGTCACCTTTTCTTTTTGTCTGTCGTATAGAGCTTTTCGCCGAGTGCATCAGACAGAACCCAGAGATCAGAGGGGTCACCGCACCAGTACGAGACAAAAAGGAAGCCAAGTGCTCTCTCTACATGGACGACATAACGGTGTTCTGCCCGGACAAGCGTTCCATTGACATGCTCATCCACATCTGCGAAGACTTCGACCAAGCTTCAGGGGCAAGAGTCAACTGCGGTAAGTCGGAAACCATGCTCTTCGGGAATAGGTACCTGCCTACTTCTGCGCCCATCTCTTTTAACATCAAGCCAGATGTCATCAAGATCCTCTGCGTCAGGTTCGGAATAGAGGGAGCAGCCCTAAACTCTTGGGAAGAGAAGCTAGAAGGCAGAAATCAGAAATACGGCAGAAGTTCTGCCTTTGGAGCCTCAGAGATCTCACCATCAAAGGGAAAGCACTGGTACTCCACAGCTAGTTTCTCCCTGTGTACCTCATCCAGGTCTGGCTAGTTTCTCCCTGTGTACCTCATCCAGGTCTGGCCTACCCGCACCAACACCTGCAAGGTCTGAAAATGACTCGTGACATCTGAAAACGACTCGTTTTCAGGTAATTACCAGAGAAATCCATTGTGCTTCAACCACTACAATGTAAATTATGCCGCCTTATATTTATATATATATATATATATATATATATATATATATATATATATATAAATTATTTTAATTACTATAATTATATATGTAATATATATTATTATATATCCTCCTCTACTTTTTTTTGTTTTTTCTTGAAAAGCTGTTTACTGGTGTACAAACCTAAAGGGTCGGATCATGAAAATGATTATGGAATTGTAAACAAACAATATTAACATTTTTAACAGCTAACGCAAAGTACACAGTTGATCGAGCATCCCTTAAAGTTTATAGTATTCCTGCTGGCACCCGCATATCGAACCACGAAAACCTCTTTCTCGGAAACATTCCAAAAACTGTAATACTAGCGTTTGTGGACAACGGCTTGTTTTCAGGTAATTACCAGAGAAATCCATTGTGCTTCAACCACTACAATGTAAATTATGCCACCTTATATTTGGATGGACAGCAGATGCAAGCTGCAAGCTGCAAGACTGTTTCAATCTAATTTTCAAGCTGCCTTAGCTGTTCGCGAATATATGGCCCTCGTACATATTTCGGGGAAGCAAAGGACTGACAGCGCTTTATCGGTGGATCCTTCAGATTTTGTAAACAGTTCCACTTTATTCGCTTTTGATTTATCACCTGATCAAGAACCTGGTGGACATTTCTTCCTAGTAAAAACCGTGAATCTCAGGGCTGAAATTAGATTTGCGGAACCTACGCAAAACACTATTGACGTGATTGTGTATTCAATTCATGAGAATATTATTGAAATAAATAGCAGAAGAGAAGTATTGTACGATTTTCAATAAAATGAATAACTATGATAGTACCAGCGTTATTAAATCAGACTTTCGTGCCCAGCGCATCTTTAAAGGCGTATTTCCATGTGATTTATTACCGGGAAACAGTCATCGACAGACCGGCGGTCTATATTGTAAACACGGATAAATCGCATCAGAGGGGAAAGCACTGGATTTTAATGATATTATGTATGAATGATTTGTCTATTTTTTTTGATAGTTATGGAATATCACCTGAAAATGAAATATTTCCTGATGAATTCATGCAATTTTTATCGTGAAATTCTAAGATTATAAGCTATCAAAACAAGCAAATACAGGACGCCACTAGTTCAGTCTGCGGCAATTACTGCATCTATATCTTGCATTCTATTGCTAAAGGGATGCCTTTTGAAAATGTATTAAAAACATTCACAAACGATTTTAGAAAAAATGACCGCATTGTACGTGACTATGTAGCAAAGCGATTGAAACCATTATGTCTGCGTTGTTGTATTTACAATCAAACATGCATACCCTACTGTGATAATAAATAAATGTAACATTGAGCGACGTAAATAAAGATAATTTGTTTTAAGCACATAAGGCGTCTTTTATTTTATTTACAGTATTAAACATAATCGTAAATTGTTTTAAAATCCCCTTGACATGACTGGACATGCCAGGACATGTCTTGACAATAGGCGGTGATTTGCCAGGTTAGGTTGGGGGGGGGGCATGTCTGGGCAATAGACGATAAATGGTTGGAGAGTGAGTGGAATATTAGAGGACTAGGGGAAGGGCTGGAGATGGGATGGATGTGGGACGGGCTTTGGAGGGATTATGGGCAGAGTGGGCGGGGAAATGGGCGTGTCAACCTGTCACTTTTAGTTTGACAACAAGTACATACGCTTTACTACTTCTGTTGGCCAAGATTTTAGCTAAGATTTTCACATCCACATTCAATAGTGAAATTGGTTTAAAATTGGTCCAAGTGTGTGGGTCTAGTGAAGGTTTAGATATCATGGCAATAAATGTGCTTAAAGACTCCGGTAGAAAATTATTGCCTCTTTTTAAGCAGTTAAAGAGGTAACATAGATAGTGTGAAATCACACCAATCATTTTTTTTATAGAACAGTAGCGAAAACCCATCTGGTCCTGGGCGATTACCAGGGGTCATATCTTTAATGGGCGATCTGACTTCCAATTCCATAACATCTTTTTGCACAAGTTTTAAATCTGTGTGTTGCAATCCAGGTAATTGAATGTTAGTAAAGAATTCCTCTGCCTTTTGTTGATCCAAAGTCGGAGGCGTTGAATATAGCTCAGCCAGGTGAGACTGGAATTCCTGTATGATTATTTTTGGTTTTGCTATTAAGCTGTTTATTTGCGGTGTGTAGTGTAATGGGTGTAGCTTTAGGTGTAAAGGTTTGCAGTAGCCTGGCTAATAGAGCACCTGGTTTGTTACCACATTGATAGAACCTGTGTGTGTTCCATTGCAGGCTACATTCATCTCTCTTAGCCAAACCTAAATTCAACTCTGTACGAATTTTGTGGAGGGCTATACCTGTTGCTATGATGGGTTTCAGTTTATGTAGTTGAACTGCTCTAGAGTATTCTATTTCCAAACGTGTTTGTATCTGGGTACGTTCTTTCTTCTTAGTCGAGGCTATTAGTAGTAGCTGTCCTCGTATGACTGATTTATAAGCCTCCCATAATGTTGTATAAGATGATAGTGAACCAGAATTAAGGGAGAAGTATTCTCTGGAACGGGTCAACAATTTACAGACTATATCTGGATATGACAACAAAGAATTATTGATCGACCAGGAGTGGGCTTATGATTGAATAATTAAGGACCTACAGGTAATAATCACTGGGTCATGGTCAGACCATGGCACCATAGGAATATGTGCTCTCAGAATTTCAGGCAGAAAAGTATAAAGTGCCCAAACATGGTCGATTCTGGAAAATGATTGATGTGCTAATGAATAAAATGTATAGTCTCGGCCTAATGAATCTCTCCAGACATCAGTCAAGCCCATTACTTTAAATAGCTTTAATATAGCTTTTCTATCTGTAGATAAGATTCCGAGGAGTTAGAGCTTCTATCTAGCTATAATCTTTAATCTCCGCAACATATAAGGGGACATACATTCAAATATTGTTTGACTTCCTGAAGAATCTTTGGATAAAAAAACTATTGTGGGGTTATTCGGGGCACATTATGTAAGAAATGTAACCTCAAAATTTTTAATAGTACCCTGCAAAATCAGGTAGCGCCCATCCGGGTCTACTATCCGCGACTTACATACAAAAGGGAGTTTTTTATGAAAGACAATTAGGACCCCTCTATATTTAGATACAGCTCACCCGTAAAAAAAATTGTGGATACTGCGCATGTATAATTTTGGGACAGGATGAAATAGAGAAATGGGTTTCTTGAACACAAGCAACACCTATTCCAGATTTATGGAATAGTCAAACACTTTTTTCCTCCTTGCAGGTGAATTTATTTCCTGCGCATTTACGGTTAGTACTTTAGGAGCCATATTTCAACATTGCAATAAAAACGCCGCTTTTGCCTCCTCCCTCCTTAACACAACCATTTAGGTAAAAATCATCCGTGGAACAAATACAAAAACAAGAGAAAACAAAAAAATTTACATCTATAATACATAGACAGAGCAAACGGAAAAATAGTGGGGTCTCCACTATAAGGAGGGGAACCACACTTGATGGTCAGAAACCCCCACTGGGGGCAACTGAGATCAAGTGCACCCACTCCTCCCCCAATACTCGGAGGGGTCGGTGCACTAAGTTTAAGGTGCATGTGTGAATGAAACAGGCAGTATGATTAAATGTATTTGTAGAATGTCCCAACAGGTTCCTAAAATCAATACACTCACAAGAATTATTACTGTAAAAGATTAGGAAGGATGAAAAACCTTTGAGGTCAAGTGAGAGAGTATCTGGGAGCCACTGGGTGATTTATATAGTACAGAAGCTCTCTTCTCTGTTGTTACCAGGACCTCTTTTGGCGGTGTTCTCTGATAAAAAGGTGTTTGGGGATGATGTTGAATTAGCCAACCTTGGGCTTCAATGCATGCTTGCGCTTTTTCTGAAGTGGAAATTTGGTGTGCACGATCCTGAATTTGAAACATCAATTTAAAGGGGTATCCCCATCTATATTTCACTCCTTTATTTTTCAGAATAGCAAGGTATGGGCGAAGAGCTCTACGTCTGGCCAGTTGTAGGTGATAAATCTGCGTATAAGCTATAGTTTACACTTTGGAAGATCAGTTGTGATACATCGTGTGCTTTTTGCAGAATTAAGCCCTTAGTAGAGAAAAAGTAAAATTTAACTATCATGGCTCTAGGGGGTGCTATCTTTCTTCTTGCTACCAATCGAACGATGAGTTCAAATTCTGAGTGTTCAATTGAGATCTCTGGGACCCAGTCCTGCAATAAAGCTGTAACATGCTCATATACATCCATCACTGTTTTAGGAATACCTCTAATTCTAAGGTTGTTCCTGCAAGAACGATTTTCACAAACTTCCAACTGATTTTTAAGGTGGTAATTTTCTTTCAGAGATGCCACTAAATCTTGGTCTAAGCTTTTCAACACTGTTGTGGCATCATCCATAAGGTTTTCTAATAAAGGAGTTCGCTGGCCTATTTCGTGTAAATCACTTCGTAATTCTGTTGTAATGGATACAGAGGTCTGGGAGAGCTCTTCTTTAATCATAGCCCTTAAACGCTGCCAAAAATCTGGGTCACCCCCCTGTATTACCTCTCCCCTTTGTCTTGAGTCCAAACCCATGCTGTATTCTGACTGCATGGGAGATGAGGGCACAGAGGCTTCACTCACTGGTTTCATCTTAGTGTGCTGTGATGAGGCTCTTGAAGAGCTTGTAGATGCAGGCTGCCGCTTTGATCTCCCAATGGGGCCCATCATGGGGGAGGCATCCACGTCAGAGGAGACTCCGAGTGTCAGTAGGAAGAGTTTGACATCAATAAAGAGGTTTTCCCACCAATGCCACATATATTTTCAGCTGCAACCTGCTGCTTTTGTTCCTGAGTAAAGAAAGGTGCTTTTCATTATTATTCTCCTGACTGAGGAAGCCCTAGCCTGGGCCTCTCCTTTCGTGGAACAGGGCAGTGCTTTCCTGAATGATTTTGATGCATTTATAACTTTAATGAATCAAGTCTTTTATGATCCTAATCGTTGTGCTACTGCAGAAGCCAAGTTGCATGGTGTGCGACAGGCTTCAGGAATTACGCCCTGTGATACCTGCAGTAAGCTTAGAATTTGACCGGGTACACCGTATATTGGCAAAACCAAAACCAGAAGGCCCACCAAGAGACATTGTTGTCAAATTACACTATTACCGTGTTAAAGAGACATTAATGAAGGCAGCAAGAGCAAAAGAGCCCTTATCTTTTCAAGGACACAACTACCAGTTATTTACAGATTTAGCACCAGCTACAATATTTGGTCGTAGATACAGATATTACAGAAACAACAGATTCAATATAGATGGGGCTTCCCCTTTAAACTGCTCTTCTCATATGGGGACAAAATGCAAGCTGTGCCCCCCCCCCCACAAACCAGTCCAGTTAAATAATATTAATGTAAATGCATATGTATTTATATGCATTTAATTGTATTTTGACATATATACACAAGTGAAATCACTAAATGTTTTTTCAAACCACCTTTGACAAAAATCTAATCGCCTTAATTGGCGGATGCGCGACCCCTATTGCCCATTTTGTTATGAAGGCAAGCATCCGGCTTGGCAGTGAGATGCGACTGAACGAGCGCATATGACTCCAGCCCGCGGTAAACCGGCTCGATATAATGGCGCAAAAGTACGCGTGACCAGCGAGCGCGGATTTCATTGATAAATTAGGCCCATTATCACAATCAAAACAATGATAATCCTTTATATAGGTTCCACATAAGGCAAGATATGGATAGTTGGTTGGTGCAATTTTTTTCATTCGTTTTTTCATTTCTGCCTAGGTCTGGAAGACACCGTGTACTCATAAACACTAGAACATACCCTCATTTTCCGGGGGAGAGATCCAATGTTGTATTGGGGGTGTCAGAAAGATTTCTGTCACCTCTTTGTAAGCACCAATTGGTTGCAATATAAGATAGAGAGGATGTGGGGTGGGAGTAGGTTCCAGTTCCACACTATTAGGGAATATGTGCAGTATATGGCGTTTTGTGTTTTATTTGTCTTGTGTGGTGTTGGTCTCCTCAGTCCTGGTATTGTCCTTGCCCCACTGTTTCTAATGTTTGGTAGGCGGCCTAGGGTACAGATACTGATGATAGAATTAATTGACAGGCGACATGAAAATGTAATAAAATGCTAATATCAATATTATCATTGAATGTGCAAGGTGTTAAGAAGTCACAAGCATTCAGATATTTCCATAAACCTAAGGCAGACATAATGGTCCTGATTCTCAAAGCAAAATCGGAGGCTCAGTCGCGCATTCGTACTCGCGATCCAAAATTGAAAGCCTTCACTCAATTCACCAACTAAATTTCAGGCGCTGGCGTATTCCCGCAGAAGTTAGTAATAGAAATGATGTCGCTGCTGGAGCCGCGCATCCCCGGCAGTTTTACACTGGCGAGCTTGCATTAAAAGTCACTGTAAAAACAATCTTTCTAAAGGCACACATATTACCCTTAGCCATAAAAAAAAATGTGCTGTTCAAATGTTTAAAACATCTATATGTGCTAAGAAAAAAAGCATATTTTAAAATAACTTATTTCTTTCCTGTTGGGCAAGAGTTAACAGAGTTCATCTCCTCTACATAGGCGCCTATCTAAACGCTTACGATGCCTGATCGGAGGAGCCGCCTGGGGTAAATCTTGCAACTTTCCACGGGCGAAACCTCGGCTTTGCCATCGGACTAGATTTTCCCACAAAAGTCACAAGCACACACACGTTCTTGTTTGCTTCCTATAAGTGTGAATGTGTGTGTGTGTGTATGTATGTATGTACCGTATATGTGCTTCCACTACCAAGCTGAGGTGAGTCAATTATATATAGTGGGCCAAGATCTAAAATACCATTCAAATGTGCAAAACCAGCCTGAAGGGATGGAAAAGCAAGAAAATGTTTGGCACAAAGTGGATTTGGCCTTGGAAGTTTGATATACTAGTACTATTTGTTTTGTGTAAACACCTAAATAATGCATACACTCCAGTATTTATGAGCATTAAGTTAAGCAACAACACAACATCTGTTCATTTCTAGGAGTGCGAGACCCTGCTTGTGAGCTTGGCAATCAATGTGCTTTGATGTTGTGCTTGATTCCCTTGATCCAACATGGGGAGAACAAGGAGATCATCATAGGCAGGAAGAAGAGGAGAAGGAGGAAGAAGAGGAGGACGAAAAGGAGGAGGAGGTTGCCATCCCCCACAACTTTTACCCCATCGTCCAATGTTTCTGTTGTTAGCATGAGCAGCATCCAACCTTCCATCCCCCAGATGCTGGAGCGCAAGAGGAAATACGGCCCAAATGACCCTAAAACAAAGCTAATCA
The DNA here is from genome assembly GCF_032062135.1 of Pyxicephalus adspersus. Classification (NCBI taxonomy): domain Eukaryota; kingdom Metazoa; phylum Chordata; class Amphibia; order Anura; family Pyxicephalidae; genus Pyxicephalus; species Pyxicephalus adspersus. The sequence continues at coordinate 89,305,520 of NC_092862.1, read as the reverse complement.
ATGTGGCAATTGCACAGCTGATTGCGTTAGAGCTCCTCCCTTACCGGCTGGTGGACTCCAATGTGTTCCATTACGCATTCCTCTGCGCGAACCCAAAGTACGTTATGCCTAAGTGACAGTATTTTGCAGATAAATGTGTTCCTGCTTTGCAGGAACACCTGCAGAGCAATGTGTCCATGGCCCTGCAGCACTCAGTTTCTGGCAAGGTGCACCTGACAACCGATAGTTGGTCGAGCAAGCATGGAGTGGGAAGATATATTTCATATACAGCTCACTGGGTAACTTTGGTGGCAGCAGGGGAAGATGCAGCTGCAGCAAGGCCTGCATACCTACCTCCGCCCAGAGCACATCAATTTCCTCCTCAATCTCCACCTCCACTCAACCTCTTCCTCCAGGGACACCTTGCCATGGAGACCCAGCACCAGCACCTCCCATTCGGCAGCATCTGTTCACCGCCAGCAACAACCTGTAGTTTGCTATTTCGGTGCACAATTCAGACGTTGCCACGCAGTCCTGAGGTTGCGAAGCCTGGGTTTCCTCAGCCATATGGGCGCAGCCATTCTAAGTGCCTTGCGGGAGCAGGAGGACATATGGTTAACTCCCAACAGATTTCAGCCAGGCTAGGTCGTGTGTGACAATGGGGCCAATCTGCTGGCTGCCCTGCGTTGTGGGAAACTCACACACGTACTTTGCCTGGCTCACGTCATGAACCTGATAGTACAGCGCTTCCTTAGGAATTACCCAGGCCTCCAGCCGCTGTTGCTGAAGGCCAGAAAGTTGTCAGCGCATTTCCGCCGGTCGTACACAGCCAGTGCAAGATTGGTGGAGTTACAGCGAAATCTCAACCTGCCAGTGCACCGGTTAATTTGTGATGTGGCCACACGTTGGAATTCCACCTTTTGCATGCTGCAGCGGCTGGCTGAACAGAAAGCGGTAGTGGATTATGTGGCAGAGTCTGTTCGTTTCAGACGTATACCTACACTACTTTTCTTCAGCCCTGCGGAGTGGCTGCAAATTGAGGACTTGTGCACTGTATTGTCACCTTTAGAAGAGGCCACCAGGATGATCAGCAGAGATCAGGCCTGTTTCAGTGACACTTTCCCCATCATATGCCTGCTGGATCTCGGACACGACACAGAGCGGACGCTGCATCAAGAGATGACGTTTCAAACATCATCTCAGACATGCGTGCCTACTATGCATAGTGCACCACCAATCCAGGAGGAGGAGGAGGTGGAAGAGGATGAGGAGGACATTGCAGGCATGGGAGAAGGGGAGGAAGCCGCAGAGGAGGATATTGAGGGTACATGGCATGTACACAAGGCGGCATGTTCCGTGGATGGCAAGACCAGGCAGAGGAGGAGGAGGACGACCCTGTGCTGCTGTTTGACCCACAGGAGTGTGGGTCCAGAATTACCTCAGCTGTGGGTAGTTTGAGCGACATGACAGCCTTCATGCAGGAGTGCATAGCCAAAGATCCACGCATAGAACACATAAAAACAAAGACTGACGACTATTGGATTGCTAAATTACTGGATCCACGTTACAAGCCTGAGATACAACAACTGATCTTGCCCCAATACAGGGGACCTAAAATGCTGCACTACCAAGAAGTGCTTGTAAGGGACTTGTGCTCAGCCTTTCCAGCTGCCAGCAGCAGCAGCAGCAGGGATCGCTTTGGCAGTTCCACCAGCCATGAGAGCCAAACAACTGCTTTAAGCAGGATGGGTGGCAGCAGCAGTAGAGGTCGTCTAAGCCAAACTATGCAGGCTTTTTTTCAGCGGAAGCAAGTTGCCAGTCGTGCAGCAATTGCCAATGACACTCATCAGCGCTACTCAGTCATGGTGCAGGAATACCTGAGCTCTGCATGGGACATCTGGAACCTGCAAAGCCAGGACCCACTGGGCTACTGGGTATCCAAGCTTGAGCAGAGGCCGGAGCTGGCAGAACATGCCATTTAGATCCTTGCCTGCCCAGCCGCAAGTGTGTTATCTGAAAGAGCGTTCAGTGCAGCTGGGGGCGTAGTGAGTGACAAATGGATTCGGCTCTCCGCAGAAAATGTCAACCAAATCACTTTTATTAAAACAAATAGGGCTTGGATCGGCAATGACTTTACCACCCCCTCTGTAGAGTGTACTGATTAGTCGTCAACTGCCTAACGGACATCTTGATGGGAAGAGCGCGTTCACAGCCTTTCGGCCTCTCCTTCTACGCCTCACCCTAGTGGCCCTCTACCTCTACTCTGTCTCTGAGGTCTAAAACTTGTAATGAAGCTGTGTAACTGGCAAATATTTTTTTACCGAGCACCCCCCTCAGGGCCCTCTGCCTTTATCTACTTTGAGAACTATATCACTTGTAATGGAGCTGTGTGATTCATAATTAAATATTTGTATTTTCAGTAGAGAAATACATAATTTTTTCTGTCCTTTTGGATAGATAGCAAGTGCTATCAAAAATAAATATCTGTATTTTTTTTACAGACGTTTTTATGGCTTTTTTAAGATAGCAAGTAGGGTCATAATGAAATATCTGTATTTTTTTTTTTACAGAAATACAGAAATTTTTCTGTTTATTTTAATGGATAGCAAGTGGTATCAGAATTAAATATCTGTATTTTTTTTACAGAAATACAAAAATGTTTTTGTTTATTTTAGAGACAGCAAATAGGATCAGAATGAAATATCTGTATTTTTTTTACAGAAATACAGAACATTTTCTGTTTATTTTGAAAGATAGCAAGTGGTATCAGAATGAAATATCTGAATTTTTTTTTACAGAAATACAGAAATTTTTCTGTTTATTTTGATAGATAGCAAGTGGTATCAGAATTTTCTGTTTATTTTGATAGATAGCAAGTGGTATCAAAATTAAATATCTGTATTTGTTTAACAGAAATACAGAAGTTTTTCTGTTTATTTTCATAGATAGTAAGTGGTATCAGAATGAATTATCTGTATTTTTTTACAGAAATACAGAAATTGTTCTGTTTATTTTCATAGATAGCAAGTGGTATCAGAATAAATTATCTGTATTTTTTTTTATAGAAATACAGAAATTTTTCTCTTTAATTTTAGATAGCAAGTGGTATCAGAATGAATTATCTGTATTTTTTTTTACAGAAATGCAGAAATGTTTCTGTTTATTTTGATACATAGGAAGTGGTATCAGAATGAATTATCTGTATTTTTTTTACAGAAATACAGAAATTTTTCTGTTTATTTTCATAGATAGCAAGTGGTATCACAATTAATTATCTGTATTATTTTCCAGAAATACAGAATTTTTTTTTGTTTATTTTCATAGCAAGTTATCTATCAAAATAAACAAAAAAAATTTCTGTAATTTCTGTAAAAAAATACAGATAATAATTCTGATACCACTTGCGTTATATCAAAATAAACAGAAAAATTTCTGTAAAAAAATACAGATAATAAATTCTGATACCACTTGCTATCTATCAAAATAAACAGAAAAAGTTCTGTAATTTCTGTAAAAAAATACAGATATTTAATTCTGATACCACTTGCTTTGTATCAAAATAAACAGAAAAAATTCTGTATTTCTGTAAAAAAATACAAATATTTAATTCTGATACCACGTGCTATCAAAATAAACAGCAACATTTCTATTTTTCTTTTTTCTCAAATCAAATTTTTATTAAAGGTTTTTACTTTTTTAAACAGTACAATAACAGTAACAATAAAACAGTACAATAAAAAAAATTTATAATAAAACAGATACAAAAGAAAAATCGTTAAACAAAATGTAAGAAAAAAAAAAAAATAACAACCAAAAGAGGTTCACAGTCGGAAACATTATATATCAAATAATTAATTTGAGTTTCACATTAAAGTAAGAAAATAGCAATATAGGGTGGGTTGTAGGACTTCATCCCACTACATTGGAAATAGTAGACCATATGCGCCATTAATAATAAAATTTTTTAGATGTTGAATTACTATATGCAAAGGCTTTTTCATGACAGTACTGTTGGTTGACTCTCTCTATCACTTCTAAAACTGAAGGAGTAATGTTTTGGTTCCATTTACTCACTGTTGTTAGTCTCACAGCGATTAAAATATGAGAAATTACCACTCTGTGAGAGCTAGGGAAATTATCTATTCCTATATTTAGTATCGTGAGTTCAGGGGAGATATTGAAGGTGCTACCGATTATTTTCTGTAACAAATTGGAGATTTCTAACCAAAATTAGTGAATTTTGCTACATTCCCAGAACATATGCATATACGTACCAATGTCCCCACATCCTAGTCAACATATTGGAGAGTAGTTAGGGGTAAATTTTGCCACTCTACAAGGGGTTCTGTACCATCCTAAAAGCGTTTTTCGGTAACACTCCGAGTGGGATAAGCACTTAGAAAAGGTAAAGAGGGTAAAGTGATTGTACACTGCAGGTCTTTCTCCCATATAGAAAAAATTGGGAGTCTCTGCCATTTGTCTTTGGATTGTAAAAGGTTATAATAAATAGAGATACCCCGCTTATGGGATATGGTACCTTGACAACGATGCCAGAATTTGGATGGTACCTTAATGGTAGGGAACGAAGAGGATTTTAGCAAATGTTGAATTTGCCATAATTTATATTTATCCGCTAAAGAAGAAAAGGTAGGGAGGTTATGCAAATAATTATATCCTTTTTTCGCCTATAATGATATATTCAAATTGTTAATTAGATATTTGTATGATCTAATAGGGGTTTGAAGAGGAAGTGAGTCCCCTAATTTTTTCCATGCTAATACCATAGCTTCTATTGAGTAAAGATGTGGGATTTTAATTTTAGATGTAAGTGAAGTTGCTATTAAATAAGCCAAGTAATCATCTCCATTTAATATGAAAGTTTCTATATTTAGCCATCTTGTTTGGGTGTTAAGAAAAAAGCATTTCTCCAGCTGATCTAATAGAGAAGCAAAGTAATAATCTTGGATCAATGGTAGTCCCACACCCCCTATCTTTCTCTGACGTATAAGAAAAGCCTTTTGTAATTCCAAAAAAAGTAATTCAATGAGTTTTGAATAGTTATGAAAAATTGTGTAGGGAGAACAATAGGTAAAGTTCTAAATAAATATCAAATTTTAGGTAAAAGAGACATTTTGAAAGCAGATATTCTTCCTATCCAAAAGAGTTCAATAGTACTTAACTTTTTTAGTTTATCTTGTATTGTTTTGAGTAGGGGTGAAAAGCTGTATTTGTAGGTGTCAACGCTAGGGTACGATAGTTTTATTCCCAGATAAGGGAGAGCATTGTGTTCACAATATTGGATTAAGTTTAACATACTTCGAGTCCCATCTGGGGCATGTCTACCTTTTACAAACCCAATTTGATCTTTGTTAATAAGTAGAGGTGTTATATTAAGTAGTCTTTGTGCAATAATTTTGGAATAGATTTTGACATCATTATTTAATAATGAGATTGGTCTATAGTTGTGAACTAGAGATGGGTCCTTTTCTGGCTTAGGAATTGTAATTATGACCACTTTTAACATCTCTTTAGGGAAAGTACCCTTTTGCATAGCTTGGTTATAAATATTTACCAGATAGGGGGACAATATCTGTTTATATGTTTTGTAATATTCAGAGGAGAAACCGTCTATTCCTGGTAACTTATTCAAAGATAGAGAAGAAATTACTGACTCAATCTCTTGAGAAATGAAAGGTTGATTAGGCTCCTTAAGTTGTTGTGAGGGCAAAGTGGGTAATTTACATGATTTTAAAATTATACATAGAGAAATAGTAATCTTTAAATGCATTCGCAATGTCTTGTGGGTTGGACGACCTAGCTTTAGTAAGGGGGTGGAAAACGTGGGCTATTCTGTTTTTGGCCGCTTTAGATTTTAATTGGTTAGCTAATAGCTTACCAGATTTGTTGGCTTGACTATAGTATCTAGATTTTAATATTCTATACAAATTTTCATGATTGGAAATCAACAAGAGTCTTAATTCATTTCTACATTTGAAAAGTTCTTCCGAGATTGAGGCAGTAATTTGAGACTTGTGTAATAGTTCTAATGACTTAATTTTCCCCAATAACAAATCTAAGTGTTGTTCTTTTCTTTTTCTCCCTAGAGGCTATTTGTAAAAGAATACCTCTCATAAAGGCTTTATGGGAGCACCACAAAATCGTAGGATCTATTGTAGGAGTGTCATTGATATAAAAAAACTCTTTAAGACAAGTTAGGATATATTTGCTGATCTCCGGGTTTGCAAAAAGAGAGGTATTATTTCTCCAGAGCCGAGTTGGATTTGTCTCTAGTTCTTCCTGTATGGACAGTACTACTGGAGCATGGTCAGACCATGTAATGTTGTGGATGACAGCACTTTTAACCATTCGAAGAGACCATTTATCTAATAAAAATAGATTAATTTGTGAATAGGATTGGTGTGGTTTAGAATAAAAAGTGTAGTCTTGTTCAGAAGAATGTAGGCATCTCCAGGCGTCATGTAAGTCTTCTTGTAAGAAAAATTGTGCTAAGGTAGGTCTTGATTTGACTTTCTTGTTGGATGTATCAAGGTCTAAGTTCGGGATACAGTTAAAGTCTCCACATAAAGTGAAGGTCCTTGTACTTTTTCTGCTTTTTTAACAACTTTTTTAATGAAAGCGATTGGCTGGTCATTGGGAGCATAGATATTCAAAATTGTTCGTAGAACATTATTGATTGAGGCTACTAAAATGATATATCTGCCTTGTTGATCCGATTCCTTATGGATTAAAGAAAATGATACATTTGCACTGACAGCGATTAAAACTCCACTATTTTTTTTGGGTATATCTTGAGTGGAAGATATGAGGAAATCTGTTATTAGAAAATTGTGGAGTGTTTGCTACATTGAAATGTGTTTCTTGTATGCATTTCAATTTTCCAGTGTCATCTCATAATGCTCTACGTTTAAAGGGGCTGTTAAGTCCTTTAACATTCAAGGATAGAATGTTGAGAACCATTGTTGAAAAAGGTTTGCATGTTGTGGTAAATAGCACATTGCAGTGCCTTGCAAACTTTTTGTAAGGGTAGCCTGTGAAGCCTCAAAGAGGAAAACAAACAAAAATGCAAAGTAAAAGGCACAAAAAAGTAAAACGGAGGAAAGATAACCAGAACAAACAGAATATATGAATCCAAAAGGATTCAAACTGCAGTAGCATACTGCACTTTGTAAACGTAGAGGCATAGAGGCGAACACTGAGCCTTCAGGGTGGTCGATACAAAAGTGGTGTAGGAGACAAACCATTCAAACTGTAAAGAAAACAGGGTCCCCCGACCCAATTCACTAAATAGACATGTATAAAAAAAAATTTCCCTAAGATTTTGTTCTATATTTAGTAGTAATATTATTGGAGGAACTATTTGAACTTGAATCAGCATTTTGGTCTTTCAGTATATGTATATCCCAAAGTTTCAGCAGATCACTACCCGCCTGGGGCGTCTTAACAACATGGAGAGATCCATTCTTTGTGATCAATAGCTTGACAGGAATATATATGGGTTTTGATGGTTCCTAAGTGCTTGAGTGATTGGAAGAAATTTTTTCCTTGCCAAAATGGTTGCTTGCGATATGTCAGCGAACATGGAAATATGAGCAAATGGATCGGGTAAGCTAGTATTTCCCCTTTAAGCTGTTGAAACAGTGAAAAAAGTCACTATGAAGAGAGCTTCGCAGGGACACTAGCATTTGCTTAAGGGTAGTATCTGATATAGGCTGATCAGAAGTAGGAAAGGAATCTATTGGGTCTAAGGAAGACTCTTCTATTGCAGCACATTTATTAGAGATTTTCCTACCTTGTAAATCATCATTAGAGGAAAGTTTCTGCTTTGATTTTACAGGGCTGGTGCCTGTTGGACTCTGTTGGAACCAACTCTGTTGGAATCTGAAAGGATTGTAGATGAAGCTGCATGTGCATGTGAGGTCAGCCTTCTGGCTCCATCTTGATCCTGCTGGTGCTCAGGGGAAAGATAAAAGTCTGTAAGTCTCCTAGGCTGTTTAGTGTTTCTCCTTTTTCCCATCTCTGCCTTGATTGCAGGAGAAGCTGAGAGGGAGAAAATTGTTGTTGTGTTTGCCTCCTGTTTGTTGGTATAGTCCCTGAAGGATACTCTCTCTCTGCAGCCCTAGCAGAAGACCTCCATCTCAGTTGGCTTCCGCCCACGCCCCCCAAAATTTCTATTATACTATAAAAAAAAAAATACAGATTTTTCATTCAGGCTACAACTTGCTATCTATCAAAGACATAAAGATGTATGTATTTCTCTCCAAAAAATACAGATATTTAATTATGATTCATAATTAAATATCATTATTTTTTTATAGAGAAATACATTTTTATGGCTATTTAGATAAATAGCAAGTGGGATTAGAATTCAATATCTGTATTTTTTTTTTACAGAAATAAAGACAATTCTATGGGGTTTTGGATAGATACTGCTTTTGGATAGTTAAGTGCTATCATAATGAAATATCTGTATTTTTTATGGATTAATATAGAAATTTTTCTGTCTTTTGTGATATATTACAAAAGGGATAATTTAGGACACCTCTTCCAGTCTATCACAAAAAAACTAAAAATGTCTGTATTTCTGTAAAAAAATACAGATATTTTATTATGATAGCACTTGGTATCTATCCTAAAACCCATAAAAAATTCAGTATTTCTCTCCAAAAAATAGAGATATTTAATTCTGACAGCACTTTGTATCGATCAAAAGACCATAAAAATTTCTATATTTCTCTACATAAAATACAGATCTTTAGTTCTGATCCCACTTTGCTATATATCCCTAAAGCCAAAAAAATTGATATATTATTATACAAACAATACAGATATTTAATTCTGATAGCACTTGGTAGTTGGTGTCTATCCAAAAGGCCTTATAAAATCATATATTTTTCACCAAAAAATACAGATATTTTTTTCTGATAGGACTTGGTATGTATCCTAAAACCCATAAAAATGTATGTATTTATGCTCTATTCTTGCTGTAAATGATGTTTCCACCTTCCCCCAGTAGCCGACTGTAGATGCCAGATACAAATGCAGTCCACACTTTGTCTCAGAGCCCACCACCGCCTCCTCCTCCTGCTGTAAATGATGCTGCCACCTGCCCAGTACCTGACTTTAGATGCCAGAAACTAATGCCGTCCACACTCCGTCTCAGAGCCCACAGCATCCTCCTTATGCTGTAAATGATGCTGCAGCCTGCCCAGTACCTGACTTTAGATGCCCGAAACTAATGCCGTCCACACTCCGTCTCAGAGCTCACCGCCTCTTCTTCCTGCTGTAAATGATGCTGCCACCTGCCCAGTACCTGAGTTTAGATGCCAGAAATTAATGCCGTCCAAACTGCGTCTCAGAGCCCACTGCCTCCTCCTCCTGCTGTAAATGATGCAGCCACCTGCCCCCAGTACCCAACTGTAGATGCCAGATACGAATGCAGTCCACACTTTGTCTCAGAGCCCACCACCTCCTCCTCCTGCTGTAAATGATGCTGCCTGCCCAGTACCTGACTTTAAATGCCAGACACTAATGCTGTCCTACTCCGTTTCAGAGCCCACGGCCTCCTCATCCTGCTGTAAATGATGCTGCCACCTGCCCAGTACCTGACTTTATATGCCAGAAACTAATGCCATTCACACTCTGTCTCAGAGCCCACCGCCTCCTCCACCCGCTGTAAATGATGCTGCCACCTGCCCAGTACCTGACTTTAAATGCCAGAAACTAATGCCGTCCACCATCTGTCTCAGAGCCCACCGCCTCCTCCTCCTGCTGTAAATGATGCTGCCACCTGCCCAGTACCTGAGATTAGATGCCAGAATCTAAAGCCGTCCACACTCCGTCTCAGAGCCCACTGCCTCCTCCTCCTGCTGTAAATGATGCTGCTACCTGCCTAGTACCTGACTTTAGATGCCAGACAATAATACCGTCCACACTGCCTCTCAGAGCCCACCGCCTCCTCCTCCTGCTGTAAATGATGCTGCCACCTGCCCAGTACCTGACTTTAGATGCCAGAAACTAATGCCGTCCATGCTCCGTCTCAGAGCCCAACGCCTCCTCCTCCTGCTGTAAATTATGCTGCCACCTGCCCAATACCTGACTTTAGATGCCAGAAACCAATGCCGTCCACACTCCGTCTCAGAGCCCACTGCCCCCTCCTCCTGCTTTAAATGATGCTGCCACCTGCCCCCAGTACCCGACTGTAGATGCCAGATACGAATGCAGTCCACACTTTGTCTCAGAGCCCACCACCTCCTCCTCCTGCTGTAAATGATGATGCCGCCTGCCCAGTACCTGACTTTAAATGCCAGACACTAATGCCATCCATACTCCGTCTCAGAGCCCTCCGCCTTCGAATCATGCTGTTACTGCTGCTGCCTGCCTAGTACCCAACACTAGATGCCAATTACTAATGTCGTCCACACCCCGTCTCAGTGCTAAATGCCTCCTACTAATGCTGTTACTGCTGATGCCCAGTACCCAACTTTAGATGCCAGTTACTAATGCCGTCCACACTCTGTCTCAGAGCCCACCGCCTCCTTCTTCTGGTGGTACTGATGCTGCCACCTGCCCAGAAACCAGCGCTAGATGCCAATTACCAATGCAGTCCCCGCTCCGTCTCAGAGCCCACCGCCTCCTCCTCCTGCTGTAAATGATGTTGCCGCCTGCCCAGTACCAAACTCTAGATGCCAGATACTAATGCCATCCAAACTTTGTTCCAGAGCCCACCACCCCTTCCTCCTGCTGTTACTGCTGCTGCCTGCCCAGTACCCAGTACCCAGCTGTAGATGCCAGTTAATAAGGCTGTCCATGCTGCATTTTAGAAAGTTACAGCTAGCAGATAGGAAAAGTCAGTGCCCTACGAAGCAATGTCTCCACTAGCTACAGCTTGTACACTGTCTATATATAGGTGATGTCCTCAACTTCTAATGCCTGCCTTGCTCTGTCCCAGGGTCCACCGCCTCCTCTTCCCAGAACCAAGCTCTAGATGCAACACTAGACTCCAGCTCAACATGGTCTTCTATCCCCGCTGATTCCTCCAAGCCCAATCCCTTTCATGTGGTTTCGCTACATAATAGGTAGGGACAGATTGGAATCTCGCTCATCCATTCATGTCTCCAATAGCTACAGCTTCTACACTGTCCATATAGCTGATGGCCTCAACCACTAATGCCGTCATGCTCCGTCTCAGTACCCACCGCCTGCTCCTGCCAGTATCCAGCTCTAGATGCCAGACTAGACTCCAGCTCAACAGGGTCTTCTTTCCCCGCTGATTCCTCCAAGCCCAATCCCTTTCATGTGGTTTCGCTACATAGTAGATAGGGACAGATTGGAATCTCGCTCATCCATTCATGTCTCCAATAGCTACAGCTTCTACACTGTCTATATAGGTGATGGCCTCAACCACTAATGCCGTCCTTGCTCCGTCTCAGGGCCCACCGCCTCCTCCTCACAGTACCCAGCTCTACATGCCAGTTACTAATACTGTCCACACTTTGTTCCAGAGCCCACCACCTCTTCCTCCTGCTGTTAGTGCTTCCGCCTGCCCAGTACCCAGTACCCAGCTGTAGATGCCTGTTAACAAGGCTGTCCATTCCACATTTTACAAAGTTACAGCTAGCAGAAAGGAAAAGGCAGTCCCCTACACAGCAATGTCTCCAGTAGCTAAAGCTTCTACATTGTCCATATAGGTCATGGCCTCAAACAATAATGCCCTCCTTGCTCCGTCTCAGGGCCCACCGCCTCCTCCTCCCAGTACCCATCTCTAGATGACAGTTAACAATGCCATCCACACTACTCAGGGCTGTCACCGCCTACTCTTCCTGCTATTACTGCTGCTGCCTGCCCACTGTCCAGTACCCAGCTCTAGATGCCAGGCTAGACTTAAGCTCAATAGGATTTTCTTTCCCCACTGATTCCACCAAGCCCCGATTCCTTTCATGTGCTTTCACTCATTGCAGGCCCTGAGATTGAGTGTGGAAAACATTAGTAACTGGCATCTAGAGCTGGGTGTAGTGCATCTTTAATGACACCCCGAAGTGTGTAATCTGAAATTTGTGATTGAATGTAGAAGGCCACATCTTCTGCTTCATCCATCGGTACCACGCTTTATCGGACTGAATTTCTGTGTATGTTACCCCGGAACTGGGACCTGGGACAGCAGTCTCTCTGTATATGTTGGGGGGATGAGATGGGAAACACCGGTATATTTAATTGGAACCCAGAGGTCCTGGATGACCACATTGAGCCATGAAGTTTTTGAGCTCAGCAGACGTCCGGAGACTTCTCCACAACAAGTATGTGGCCGTCCTGGGAGACTCCATTTAAAGATCCGTCAACAAGGATCTTGTGAAAATACTGCAGAATGATGACTTTCGGACTGAGAAGCAGCTAAAAGGGAAGGGTGACATGTCATTTGCAAACGACACGTTGGGGGATCTCAGGGTGAAATGCACAATGCCATAATTTACCGCCAAGTGCGTCATTACAAAACTGACCACCAACTTGTACGGTTCTATTTCCTGACCCGTGTTTCTTCGGAGTACATAGAGAGCGTGCTGGCCAACTTCCAACATGGACCTCAGCCCGACATTGTCATCATCAACTCGTGTATATAGGATGTTAGCAGGTATCATGAGCAATCACTGCAAATGTACAAAACCAACCTGGACCACCTGTTTATTCAGCTCACTGAGGTGCTGAGCCCCAAATGTCTGGTGATATGCAACACGTCCATGTCTGTTCGATTCAAAGCTGGTTAAGTGCTAGAGTACCCAATTCCTAATGTGCGCTGGGACATCATAGAAGGGAATTTCTACAGCGCCACACTGGCAGATTTGCACCAATTGGATGTTATTGACTTGCACTTACACTTCAAGCTGCGCTCCAGGGTTAAAGATGCCACCCACTCGAATCAGCTGGCTCATCGGATGTATACCTGCATCCTGATGGCTCTTTTTGATTAAGCCTGGGGCCTGCAGCAGTAACAGCATGTGGAGGAGGCGGTGGGCCCTGAGACGGAGCAAGGAGGGCATTAGAAGTTGAGGCTATCACCTATATGGACAGTGTTGAAGCTGTAGCTATTGGAGACATGAATGAATGAACGAGATTCCAATCTGTCCCTACCGAGATTGGAATCCCATTCATCCATTCATGTCTCCAATAGCTACAGCTTCGACACTGTCCATATAGGTGATGGCCTCAACCTCTAATGCCGTCCTTGCTCCTTCTCAGGGCCCACCGCCTCCTCCTCATGCTGTAACTGATACCGCCTGCCCAGTACCCAGCTCTGGATGCCAGTTACCAATGCTGTCCACGATCCGTCTCAGGGACCACCGCCTCCTCCTCCTGCTGTTGCCACCTGTCAGTACTCCATTCATAAATATGGCATTACAGCCATCTAGGTGGCATTGATGATGCACTACACCGAGCTCTAGATGCCAGTTACCAATGCAATCCCCGCTCCGTCTCAGTGCCCACCACCTCCTCCTCCTGCTGCTGCCACCTATCACTTGTAACTTATAACAGAGCTGTGTAGCTGGCTAATTTTTGGACTGAAAGACCCCCTCAGAGCTCTCTGCCTGTACTCTGAAGCCTGTGTATGGCTTGCAATGGAGCGGTGAAACTTGGTGGCTAATTTTTGGACCAGAGGAACCCCCTCATGTCCCTCTCTGACTCTACTCGGAGACCGTGTAAAATCCGGCATGTTCCATTGACCGCCCCATAAAATGGCCTTGCCTTGACATTCTCATCTTTTCAGACAACCTGGAAGAACATTGCAAACATGTTTGCATCGTCCTAGAACAATTGAGGAAGAATCGACTTTATATCAAATTGGCAAAAATGTGAATTAAAACAAACACGGATTCATTTTCTGGGAAACATTTTTTCTCCAGCAACGTTAAGAATGGATCCTAGTGTAATCAAACCCGTTTTGGAATGGCTGACTTCCACAAACACTAAGGAGACTCAACGGTTTATTGGTTTTGCTAACTTCTACCAAAAAATTATAAAGAAACTCCTCAAAAGTATTAACACCAGTCACCCAACTAACCAACTTTTTTTGGTCTCCAGAGGCACAGGCTGCTTTTGCAAACTCAAGTCTCTTTTTTCCTCTGCGCCCATATTAGCTCACCCCAATCCGGAGCTACCTTTCATTGTGGAGGTGGACGCCTCAGATACTGCCATAGGAGCAATCCTTTCTGAGAGATTAGGAGACAAGATGCAGCTTCATCTTTGTGCGTACTTCTCCCGTTCAATGTCCTTTGCTGAAAGAAATATTGACATCGGGAATAAGGAATTGCTAGCTATCAAAGAAGCTTTTTCTGATTGGAGACATCTCTTGGAGGGAGCTAATCATCCTGTGACAGTTCTAACTGATCACCTAGAAAAAAAACCTAGAATTTATCCGTTCTGCCAAAAGACTGACTTCTAGACAAGCACCCTGTGTTTCTCCGGATTTAATTTCATTATCTCATATCGATCAGGATCCAGAAATGGTAAAGTCGATGCACTGTCAAGAACCCTTCCTGAACCTCCCCAAGAAAGTCACCCTGACTGTACTATCCTGCCTCAAAAGAATTTTTTAGGGGCCACCAACTCCAAGGCATTTCTAAATCTTCTTAAAGAAGGTTATAAAAATGATCCACTTCTTAATCACCCACCTAGAGATGTTAATCTTACTTTTAAAGAGGGTTTTTGGGCTCAAGGTAAGCGCCTCTATGTCCTTTTATCCACGAGGTTGGAAGTCCTGAGGTTCGTCCATGACTCTAAACTTGCTGGACATTTTGGGATCAGGAAGACCCAAGGCTTGCTATCACGTTCATTATGGTGGCCCAGATATAAGAAAAATGTGGAGAACTGTGTAGCTTCCTTTCAAATCTGTGATCGGAATGGGACCCCTCATGTGTCTCCTTTTGGATTATTGCAAAGGGGGTCAATCTCTATTGATTTTGTGATTGACCTACCTCCCTCTAAAGGACAAACTACTATTTTGGTTGTCATTGATCGCCTTACTAAAATGGCTCATTTTGTCACTACTAGAGGTGTTCCCACCGCTCAACAGATAGTTGAAATATTGATTCAAGAAATATTCAGACTTCATGGGATCCCAGATAACGTTGTGTCAGATAGGGGGGTACAATTTACTTCAAAGTTTTGGAAGCGTTTTTGCACAGCCTTGGGCATAACAGTAAATTTACCTTCTGCCTTTCATCCCCAATCTAACGGTCAGACTGAGAGAACAAATCAGACCTTGGAACAATACCTTTGATGTTTTGTCAGCTATCTTCAGGATGACTGGGTTGGCTATCTTCCCACAGCAGAATTTGCCTATATTATGGCAAAGCACAGCTCTACCTCTCAAAGTCTCTTTTATGTCAACATGGGGTATCATCCTGTGTATATCCCTAATCTTCCCATCTCTACCCCGATTCCTACAATAACTAATAGACCAGCAGCCTTACAAGAGACTCAAAAGAAATTAATTGAGACACTGAAGGAAGCTCAGGACAATTACAAAAGGACTGCTGAAAGACATCGCAGAACCATTCCTACATTTCATATGGAAGATAAGGTTTGGTTATCGACCAAAAATTTAAAGACACATGTTCCATCTTCTAAATCCGGACCAAGATATCTGGGACCATTCCAAATCTCAGCTCAAATCAATCCAGTCACTTTCCGCTTAAAAGTTCCAGTTATTATGAAGATTCACCCTGTCTTTCATGTTTCACTACTCTAACCGTTCAACGAAAACACTTTTCCTGGAAGGGTCCTTCCACCTCCTCCCCCTGTGCAGGTACAATGGGAAGAAGAATTTATGGTTGAGAATATTCTTCACTCCAGGATCGTCAGGAACAAATTGCAATATATGGTTCAATGGAGAGGATATGGACCTGAAGAGAATTCTTAGGAACCTGAAGAAAATGTTCATGCTTCTAGGCTCACAAGAGAATTCCATCAGAGATTCCCTCACCAACCAGGTCCTGGGACCAGGAGGGTGGTACTGTCAGGAATCAAACCTGGGGCTTCTGCAGTGGCTGACAGTGGACCTTTGCACTGAGCCACTTGAAGTGTTGGACAGCTCTGTACCTGATCACTGAGTCAAACCTTGCCTGATTCTGTTCTTTGATGAACTCTGAACTCCTGTGCTTCTCCCAGCTACTTCCTTTAAAATGGTTGTGTGGAACTTCTGTGCCTCTGTGCCAGATTATTGTGCTCCTGCCAATATCTCGCTTTGTACTGCTGATCCTGTTTGCTGACTACCTGTGTACTGATCTTTGGCTGCTGTTTTACCGACTACTCTTCTGATTACGCTTCTTGGATTATATTGCTATTGTGTGAACCAATCCAGGCCTGCCTTCACTTGTTTGCTGTTCCAGCTTTTGGACTCCGGGCCTGAATCTAGACTGTGACAAAGGAACTCTAAAAAAGCTCCTTGATCCCACTCCCCCCCCCCCCCCATTGCACAGTCTGTCTTTATCAGATGTATATAATATGTTTAGATGTATGTACAAGCCCAAATAAAGCTTCGGCCTGTGAGCTCTTTAGGATTGTAAAAGTTGTTGCATAAAAGTTTATGCTGGCAATCTGTTGGGGTATGGCGGATCATGCAAGATGTGGGGGATGGGCCTTTGCCTTGCACCTCACGTCAGGCATCACACTGCAGTGTGCAAGTTTGTATGTTTTTTTTTGCGAGTATGTTGGGGGAAATTGTAAAGTAGTGAATTGTGCGCTGTATCGGAATTCCATGTATGAATGTACCCTGGTTGTATTTTTTTTTCTTGATGAATAAAGTTTCTTATTCAATCAAAAAAAAATGGTGTTGAAATCCCTTCCAAAGACAATGTCTTGGTAAGTAAAAGGAGAGGGCTTAAACTTGTTGAAGAGGTTTTCTGTCCCATTTTGTTTGAGGCCTATAGATATTTATAGGGCACAGATCCTGCCCCTCCACCAAGAAGTCTATGGCCATTCATCTCCTCATTTCTACTTTAAAAAAGGAGGAGGTTTGTGGACAAGTCACTTTATCGGTTTTAAAGAGAGACCAGAAGGAAGGTTCACACCTCCACTCCATCTTTGCCAGAGAACTGAGCTGGGTCTCCTGCAAAACCTAAATGTCTGCATCAAACTTAATGAGCAAAATTAAACCATGTCACAAGAGCTTACAGATTTGATGCTGGCGAGATTAAGAGTTGCCACCTTCAATGGAGTGGGCACTGCCATCAGGATGACTGGAGTAGCTGCTTCTTGACCTTACTTTTACACAAACTACCAAATGAACTTCAGTGTTTTAAAGATGGACCCCCTGATTCCTCCATTGGTTCCTCCTCCCCATCCGACCTTACTTTTACACAAACTACCAAATGAACATGAGTGTTTTAAAGTCGGACCCCCTGATTCCTCTATTGGTTCCTCCTCCCCATCCAACCTTATTTTTTTACAAACTACCAAATGAACTTGAGTGTTTTAAAGATGGACCCCCGATTCCTCCATTGGTTCCTCCTCCCCATCCAACAATACCTCGTATCTATTTTAATGTGCCACCTCCCCTTCACCAACCACCTCACCCTCCACCTCACCAAACTTCTTCCTCTTACTTCTCTTTTTTCCAACTGCCTGCCAAGTTTCAGATTCCTCCCCTCCCCCCTTTTAGCCTTATCTTTTTCCACCTGCTCAAACATTCTACCCAATCTCCTGGGCATCTGCACCAGCTTCCTAAAGTCTTCCCCACACTCTTGCATCCCAGGCACAACAGACACAGGAAGAGGGGGACAGACTATCTGAAACAGCAGAAATGTCTTTAGACACACGGGGTTAATTAACCACATCTTTCACATCTTCTTCCAAATCCAATCCCAGCAAATCTTCCACAACCTCATGTGCCAAGGTATGTGCAGCCATTTTGCATAGAAGTGGTTTTCCTGACCACAGAAGTTGCACTTTTTGATGTTACATGTTAAATGAATGGAAAAATTTCCCTGACGGAAAAACCCAGTTTCAAAATTAGATCAATCACAGCATTCCTAGTTGGGGGAGTACCCCCTCTTGTCCATTTCACTAGGTTTTGGCGTTTAAATGAAGGTCTTTATGTTTGTATACCTGGAACAACACTTCCCCCCCCCCACCATAGCAGCATATGAAGTTACAGACTCCTGTGGGACTGGCCATGCACCACCGCAAAATCACCCTTAGCAACAGGATTCATGCAGGAATGTAATAAAGTGCAGGCTCAGTTGCCATTTTTGCTGGTATGCTTGAGTCTGTATTTAGCTTTAACAACAATAACACTTTGTGCGGAGTCACTCACAGATGCCGTCCTCACAGGGGCAGCTGATTCCCCAACAGCCATTACAGACACTTTAATGTCTCTTGGTGATCCTGCAGCAACCAGCACAATGGGATTACTGGTGTTCTATACTGGGACATTATTTCACCGCCAATAAGTGACATCAAAGAATGCTTACTGGATGTCTGAGGGGTCTTTAGCCCTTCCTGTTTTATTCCTTATTTTCCTTTTAATTTTTGGTTCTTATTGTATTGTTTGCGTTGTATAAGTATTTAAGTACCTCTGTCTGAAATACAAGTGTGTTGTGGTAAAATCTTTTTGAAAAATGTAATAAAAATTTATCAATACAGAAAAGTGTAATTTACAAAGCACATCTCTAGGCCTATCAGGAACTGGGGATTGCAGAGAATGTGTGATGAACCCTGTCAAAGCTTAAATGTCCTCAGGGATCTTACAAAGATGAATATTTTTTCTTCATGATCTGCAGTGATGCTGGGGGACTCCTTACCCAAGGGGCTCCAGTTACAGAAGACATCTGCATGCTGTTGATTCTGCCCTTGGAGGGATATACTGGGCCTGATTTAATAAAATTCTCCAAGACAGAGAGCTTTAATAAATAGGAGAAGATACACTTTAATTGATGAACCTGGGTGATCCTGCAATCCTGGAATGCATTTCTTAAAAGTAATTTGCTATTTGATAACAAATGTTTTTAATTCTGGACCAGATCTTTTTCAGGTTTGCTGGATCACCCAGATTCACTATTGAAACTGTATCTTCTCTAGTCTTGGAGAGCTTTCTTTAACCTCTCTGGCGGTCTGATTATGTTCGTATTTTTAATATTTATGTTGTGTAATATTTGAGGCCTGTAATTCTTAGGAAGTTTGAGAAGTTTGAAACTCAAATCATAAACTAAAATATAATAAATATTTATAAATATTAATTATAAAAAAATAATGAATTTATTAATTAAGAAAAAATACATTTGTCCAAACAAGGGTACAATAATAGATAAACTTTTGGACTTATTATTTATTATTTGGATTTATTTTATTTTAACTTTATCACTGTGATCAATGTTTTAAAAGCAGATTACAATGTAATCTGCTTTTAAATTTCCCACCAAGCCACGCCTCTCCAACGTACTGACGCTTCGCACATCACATCGATCAAGCCGAGGATGTGATACAGAACCGGCTGAGGTTCACTAGAGGACACTGCTGGTTCGAGGGGAGCAAGTAGGATTTTTTTATGCTACCCTGAGTGTGACTCGGGGGTTACTGCTTTTGGTATAAATAATTCACCCCGAGCCACACTCAGAATCACTGTTGGGGGGTAAATCAGGCACAATTTTCTTTAGACATGCTGGTGCCATATTGTTGGCACCTGCCCACAGTGGAGTCAGCTCCAAAGGCACCATATATCATCTGATCGCTCCGTTTGCTGCTTTTTTATTCTTTTACGGACAAGCCAGATTTTGTTTGCAATGATGTTTTAGATACTTATAAGTTAAACACATACATTTATATAATAAAATGCAATATAAAGTGAGTGTTTTTTCATTAACACTTTAGGCCTTGCATGGTATTAATTATTTTAAACTGGGGTGGGTATAAGCAAATCACATATCAGAATGTCTCAATTACATGAAACACATTTGGTTAACCAATGCCAGTGCAGACATTTTTGTAAAGGCTGCATTTCATGTAGATAAATTAAATATTGAATACATAACAATACATAAGGCAAATTAAATAATTATGTTAATCAAGCAGGCTTAAGCAGAGTTAAATGCATTTTGTTTGCAAATATGTTTTATGTGCATTTCCAGTTCGAAAAACTTACATTTACTAGATCTGCCCTATACACAGATCTGCCAGCTTATCTGTGCCACACACAACTCCAAGGTGTTTTTTTATTTATACTTAAGCCCCCTAGCGTTCTAATTCTGTCCGTATTTCCAAATAAAAAGCGTTACATTTTTTTGCATGGAAATGTATTTTACATTGTAGCCCTATAAATCTTAGGTATCTTAGCCAATATTTATTACATTTAATAATAAACTTTAAATAAAAAAATACTGAATAATGTAATATAACTGTACAGCAGCATATAATATATATATAAAATATAATTATATATATATTATATCAAGATTTCTTTGTATTGGACTCAATACAGCTATTTTATATTGAATTCAATACAAAATTATGTGATTTTCCCGCCGCTCCTCCCGCCCACGCTGGTGTCACCTGGAAACCCCAGAGATAGTCTCTGCATTCCCCGTCTGGGGATTGGAGGGAAAAGACATGTCCCCAGGACCTGTGGGGACCAGGGGGATGCCGGGGGATGCCAACGGAACAAGGTTTTTTTTAATTCTTTTTAGCGACCCTGAGTGTGGTTACCACTAGGGGTGTTAAAGCGGAACTAAACTAAAAAAAAACTCCCTTACCTTTTCTTCCCCAGATGCCCTGATGCTTACAGAGGTTTCCTGGATTGGATCCCACGCCATCAGGTTATCCGCCTTCATCCCAGCGCACCACTATCTTCTTCACTCCTGCTTATGCCTACTTCACCTGGTCTGGCACTGTGAAATCCATGTTTTTAGCCCCCTTTGAAGAAAAAGGGCATGCGCAGAGAATGCAGCCAAAAGCCTCCTGGGATACCCATGTCACACATCTCAGGAGGCCTCTGGCTGTCTTTAAAGCGGAAGTAAACCCAAAACAAAAAAATCACACTTATCTTCAATCCCATAGATCAGTCTATCTGTCAGCTTTTTTCCATCGGGTCCCGCATCATCCGGGTATCACGGAGGGAGCGCCGGGTTGACGGCATCTTCTTTTCCCTTTTTCAGGTTCTTCTTCCTGCATCACCTGATCTCGCACTGAGCAGATGCGAGATTGAGTGATGTAGATTGGGAAAAAAAACTGCATGCATGTGTGGAATCGGCAATTTTTTTACTTGTGATGAAAGGGCTCCTAATCTTGGGCATGCACAGAAGAAGCAGCAAAGAGCCTACTGGGATACCTACGTCACAAATTCGGTGAGGCTCTTTGCTGCTCCTTCTGCGCTCCTAATTATTCTTGATAGTCTACGACAGTAGTTTCCAACCTTTTTTTCACCTGGAGGCCACTGTTGACATTGGGATAAAACTTGCGGGCCACAATGCAAATAAACATTAAAGATGTATGTTTAAAACTAGAATAGTTTTAATTTTTTAATGAAATTAAATTTAAATGTTTCTAGATACCGAAACATACATGCACCAAATGCAAGAGATGACAAGAATCTCTGGAATGGATACTTCCAGAGAAATGCAATTCATGTGACAGATAGCCAAGGGGTACATGTTTTTACAACTACATCTTCAGGTCCCTTACATTTCCTGATTCTCGAGAAATTAGGGTTCACAGAAGGTAAGTGGCCAGATATGTGTGACAGGGTAGCACAGTATCATAGGTATTGTTTTTCGTATCTTGTGATGATGCCGCAGCAATAAACTTTTAGGGGGAGTTAGCCACAAGAATCCCCCACCTATCCTATATTTTAATATACCTACTGCTCCCCTTACAGGAGAAACTGGGATTCAAAAAACATAAGCGGACATTTATATTGGACAGAGCACCATGGCAGTGATAACATTTTAGTGGGGGGGGGGTTGGCACAAGAACATCCCTCTGTTCCAGAGAAATTGGGTTTCACAGAATGTAAATGTCCAGCTATGTGTAACAGCTGCATGAACACAGACACAGCTCTCATGCTGGGATTATCTTACTGTACAAGGTGGGCGGGAAGCAGCTCCCTCTCCTGGCAGAAGGATCTTTATAGAGAAAAATAGGAGAAGTGAGTGCTCTATAGCCGCAAGACAACAAGCAAAGATAGCAGAGAGGGAAGGAGGAGAGGGCCAGATCTGACAGCTCCGCAGGCAAGATGTGGCCTGCGGGCCGTGGGTTGGGCACCCTTGGCCTAGGCAATCAAGAATTAAAGGGACGCTATTACATACAACAGTTAAACTCTGTTACACAAAGCTACACTGTAGAACTGTGTACATTTACTAAAAAAATGTCATCTATTGTGTATGTGCATGTAATATAATTGACAGAAAAATGAACAACTTTCTCAGTAAAATATAGGAAATTTTACAAAATATGATGTTTTTTGACCAATGCAGCAACTCTTCTTTTTTTTCCTTTTTATTTTAGCCCAATATGCACTTTACACTAAGCCAAACATTGAAATTCATTCATAAAACAAATCTTAAAGCCCAAGTCTGGGCTAAACTTAACAAAACATGTCCCCCAGACAGTTCAAAAAACAAATGTTTTTTATTAACACAGAAAACTAAATCAATAATTAACTAGAATATATTTCAATGTTTCTTTTTATTTTAATTTTTTGCAAGCAAATTAAGACAACTATTTACATTATTTTACCACATCCAAACTTTGCATCAGGCATCTATAAATGTATTAATTAATAAACAGTAAATGTATATAAAATAGATTACAATCCTTGTTAAAAAGTGTTTATTGTGTATATCTCTGTAGTTTCATATTGCATTTAAAAGATAAAAAGTTTAATTGAGAAAGCAACTGTTTTTTTGTTTTGTTTTATTTTTTATTTTTATTTTTTACTTTGCATCCAAAGGATGTCACTGATCTAACTACAAAATCAATTCATTTTGAAGTTTATCTCCAATGGGTTAGAGGATATAAATATTTCCACTCATGTTTGTGTCACTTTAATTATTGCTTTTAAGACAAAACACCATTTTAAGCAAGCCATTTTAAAGACTGAATGATACACAATACTATAACAACACTGAGGTTCAAGGAAAAAAATAGTGATTATTATTTTTGATCTAGGAAGTTGTACATGCATATCAAAATAGAAAATAAGTGTCAACTTGCAATTGTAAATGTTTTTTCTATGTTCCTGATGACATCAGGCATGAGTGGCATGGAGAATATCCAAACAAAAGTAAAGTGCCACTATTTCTAAAGATTGTAGATAAACATGCATGTGTAAACCTTTGTTATAAAAAATATGTCCTACAAAGTGTTTTGCATTAGAATTATTCATATCTGTACAAGTGTACATGCAACAGCTTGACAAAGCTAGGGTTATTCACAAAAATCCATTATGCATGTTTATTTTAAATGAATATTACATCAAAGGCTAATATTGTTAACATTGTATAAATTCAAAATTAAATAAGGCAATTTTTATCACATCTTAAAAACTAGGGACAGTATAGCAAACCAATACAAAAAATATCAAATAATATGGCTAAAGGGCTCCTTTTTGTCATGAATGCAAGTAGTAAAAGAAACAAAAAAATATAAATTTTTATTAATCTGACAATGTACAATATTGTACGATGGTTTACAAAGTACAGTAGTCACATTTATTTTAAGTTTTCATTGTTTTGTTAGTGTTTTCACTCAACAAAAATATGGTCCAACCATCATACAAGTGTGAAGATGCCAGGAGAATATATTATTTGTATCTGAAAAAAGTTTTATGTAACCTAATATTGGTATTCTGTTTTTGAAAGAATAAAGCATACCACAAGATGTCACAAAATGTCACAAGTTAAATATATAAAAGATTTTTTAATCACATGTTTGAACCTGAAGAAATGTAAACATAGCATACCTTTATCACATATAGTTTTATTTAAAGATGAATGTGCAAATTTGTATCAAACATTGTGCTTGGTAACAAATTACATTGACAATCATTGCAATAACTGGTTCAGTCCACACCATAAATCATCTGCAATGGGGTTCTTCATATTTACATAGATGATGGAGTTGCTCTGCTTTTATTTCATTAAGATTTATTATAGAGAAATGTGTGCAAAAAATTAAACCATCTTGATTGGGAAGTGTGCATAGTGATAAACATTGGTGGGGAAGTAAGTGTATGACCCATTGGACTGTTGTTTTTTTATTCTTTAACTTTGCCAAAAACTTTCTCTAAGACACTACACGTAGAGTTTTGGAGAAAGCTGCCCACAATGTGTGTATGAAATGTCAGAAGAATAATCTAAGCTAATGTCTTTTGTTATTGCTTGTCACCTTTAGACAAAAGAGCATGAGGAATAAGTAGTAGTAAAAACATAAGTAACTAACACTGATAAAGTTTAGTATTCTTTTTGATAAATACCAAGTTCTAAATTAAACAGCATATACCATATACAGCATATACCATTTCTCTAAGAATCACAGAATCACAAAATGTATTTAAAGCATACCTAAACTTCGAATTTTCCCTTTAGATAAAAAGGGTAGACAACCCTTTTAAGTAAGGTAAAATTTCTGTTTGTTATTTTTGTAAGTGTAACAACCTCAAAAAAAAGATGCAGCACCGCCCCCTTAAGTCTCGATTGCCTAGGCAATCAAGAATGAATGGGAGTGCAAAGCCTCCTGGGATACCTATGTCACACATCCCGTAAGGCTCTTGGGTGCTCCTTTTGCACATGCCCGAGCACCTCGGGCAAGGCAGAAGGAGCCCTTTCATCAAAAGGGAAAAAATGCCGATCACATGCATGCGCAGTGAGATTGGCAAGTTTGTTTTCCAAATCTACGTCACCGATCTCATGCCTGCGTCGAGAAGACCTGACGGAAGAACCCTCCAGACCAATCGACTGATCTGCGGGATTGAAGATAAGTGTATTTTTTTGTTTTGGGCAGTTTTGAGTTTACTTCCTCTTTAACAGTTGGTATAGATTCATAAAATCTTTAAATATTTTAAATGACACATTCCAGTAACCTAATATTTATAGAGATGTGTGTGCACAAAAATCAATCACCTTTTACAATAAGTATTGCATTGTGGCATTACGGGTGCATAGAGGAACACTGTATACTTTCGGTTTATACCTATGAATGGGAGAACATCAAAATTTGCCACACTGCTTTTATGTTTGTGATTCTGGACAATTGAAGCTGGTACTATCAAGTTAAATCACAATACACATTATAACAAAAAAAAGACCAAGACCAAAAAAGTAAACCAAGACCAGTATAATTATAGGAGTAGTAACAATGTATATTGGGATGCCTTCAGAAACCAATATTTACTTTACTTGATTTATTGACTGTGGTTCTAATGACTATGGAATTAAAAAAAGGGTCATGTCCTTTCTAGTGTCAATATATTTAGACTAGGTTTCTATTACTGCAGGTTTAACACCTATATTTTTGCCACTATAGAAGTAATTTGTAGATTTTAATGGGACTTTCTTGGTTGCTCTGGGAGCAAGCACCTTCGCAAAATTATGAAACATATGTTGATAACACTGGTCAACAAACATTTTCTTGCCAAACAGATTAAAGATATTTTAGGTTATGTTTGATGCACAGATTCCAAATATGGTATTGGTTTTGCTAGATTGGCTCTAGTTTTTCAAATAATGACCTCAATAATAACCTCATAGAAAACTAATGAAACATGAAAATTAAGCAAAATTAAACTACATATGCCCATGTATACAAAATTAAATTTTTGAAATACTTTCTTTATCAACCATTGGCTTGTTAATGATGTTTGCTGCACCTTTTTTCATGTTTTTCCTTGGCGGCCATGGCACTTTTTTCCAGTATCCTGCTTTGTTCTATTATCCCACAAACAGATGAAACATGCTTACTTTTGTATATCCACTTTGCTGTCCAAGCAGGAAGTTCACCATTTTTAAATCAACACATATGGACCATTGATGTTTATGATAGCAAAGCTTTTGTAAGACCATTTTGATATTTTCATATTCTTCTTTGTTTTGTTGAGTGACCAATTGGAATTGATGCATAGCGTAGTTGCCAGCATGCATAGTTGCCATTATGCAGTAAAACAGATTGCAAACTTCAAGTGGAACTGTCCATGAAAAGCCGCCAGTCTTCTGCTTGGTACACTAATACTAGCATATGGGCTAGTAGTCCAGGGATGTTAAAACAGTACACAAAGTCTCCATCTTCACTGAAATATGGTAGGAGTGTTACCTCTTTTGTCCTATAAAACGTTAATTTTAAATTCTGGTCTCAGACAGTTCTTTTTTTTTAGCCTGGATGCTAAAAGTTCAGATGATTGTTTTGACAGACTTAGGTCACGTATTAAATCATTGAGCTCTTTTTGGGAAGAACTGCTGGTTTGATGAAACACTTCCTTCACAATTACTTCCACTATTAGCTCCTGGATTACACTCCAAACCCTGTAAACCCTTCATGCTGGATACAGGAATATCAGGGAGTTTACTGAACACTAGTATGGGAATATCAGCACCATGCAGCACAGGTCGTCTTTCTGATTTCAAATCAGGGTACTCCCACTTGTTTTTCTTGAAAGGATTGGAAGCATTTACATTCACAGCATAAAAATAACAATCATTATGATGATTTTGGGCTCTCGCCATAGCATAGGTACACCAAATTCAAACTTTTCAATTTTCCATTTTTCCACTGACGTAGACACTTTACACAAGTGTTGTATACCATATGGGGAGCCCAATACTTATCTTGGTCCCCCCGTTTATTACCAAAATATGCAAGATATGCTTGTTTCACAAATTCTGTAATGTTTCTTCTCTGTTTTTGCTGAGAATATTCACCACAAATGTAGCAAAACATTAGGGTCATTTAAACAACTTCTTCTTGAAGAACTCATATTTCAGCAAAAAAAAGAAAATGAATGAATACAAAGAAGGCAAATGAAAGTTTCATGAAAATAATGCTACATTTATTATATAAAATGCAAAACATTGATGTAAATAAAGATTCATAATAATATGATGTGGTAACATTTGTTGTTGGTAAAATCACCTATTCCGATTCCTGTATCACAAGATTTAAAAATTGGGTGTATCTTGGGTGAAAACATTTAAAAATAAACCCCTAAGTGTTTTGAAAGATTATACCTAAAAGTATGTTCAGGTATCACCTATATTGTTTTATTTTACTTCTGCTATCTACTGCTAAACCAGTTTAACACTTTATTGAAAACCCTGTAGAAATATTAAAAGTGTACTGTATAGATAGTTTATAGTTTGTTAGATATATTTAGTTCAATTTGGAATTTAATGCACACTGGTAATGCACAACAGAAATAGCAACTTGACAAAGCAGATCACCATTTTTGCAGGTGTGAACAGCCAACTTTTTAGAATGTTTTCCGCCAGACTGCCTTTTATTTATGTTCTTGGATAAAGGATAAAACAGGATAGAACAAAGGTGCAAGATAATATATCCTCAATCACCACTCATGCCCAACAACAATGCTGAATACCATACAAAGGTGTTTAAACAGAGGTGTTCAGATTCAAAGATGACATCTTTAAAACAAAACTAAATATGTGTTTACAGAAATCTTGGATAAAGAATATTATTAAGAATAGTGTGTAAAAATAATGCCATTAAATCACCCTCAGCTTACAACCTGTTCTCCCTGCAAGATCACTAAAGAAACCTGCATTTTGAGGATCCATCACCCTTAAATGATATAAGACAGACTAAAATAAAAAATGGAGCTAATAACATGAAGCATACCCTTTCTCTAGAACACCCTTTATTTACTCTAACCCATACCTGTTATACACTTGCCTAATTATTTTGAAGAACCAATAAAATGTCTGGAATCTCTCTATTTTATTATTAATATTATTATTAATAATTATAAAAATGAATCAGAACATACAGTATATAAGATTTTTTATTTTTGGGAGTTGCATTTGGTGTTGTCGACAAAGAATTTTGTTTTAAATTTTAGTATGTATCGTGTAATGATTTAAATATCCATCTTTAATCCCACACAAACTTAAATGTTTCTGAACCTGCATCTACTTATTTATTGAGTCAATATTACCTTACCCCTGAAAGTGCGGACTTTAAGAACTTTAAGCACTAAATGCCAAAAAGTCTGACCCACTTTCACAAGGACCAATTATGTTCTAACATTGTAATTTTTCAGTTTTGTTATCATTAGTCATAGAACGCAAAACATTTCATTACCTTTGCAAACTGCTAAACAGAGTCAAGTGCGCAGAGCAACTACACTAGAATACCTCAATAAATCTTTAAAACAAAGTACAACACCAATCTCACATTCAAAGTAGCCATCTGAAAAGTTTTTTTACAGCATGAAACAGGAAAATGATTAGGGAAACTTCTCGGAGTAGCTTTAGATATGGGCAAAACTGACAGACTTTACATAATATAGCAAATATAACAATATTGATTTTTTTATAGGCACATAGGATTTCCTACTATCTTTGCTACTGAAACAGCTGCAGCTGTTTGTATTTGGTTTAAAAGGAAGTTGAAAGTTGAATCCCAGGGTTAAAAACAAAAGAGATAATGTGAAGCAGTAACCGTCCTATAATTTATCCTATTCTTAATGAATTTTAGTTTGTACAAACAAAACCCTATTAAGCTATACTTAGACCTGTGCATTTTACTTCAACATTTTTGACAGTGATGGCATAAACAAATAACAACATTAATAATATATAATTTAAAAAAGCAGGTACAGATTTTATTGTCTAATTTGTCCTATATATAGCTGCAATTTAATTATGTTTCTACAAAACATGTACATTTTAATTGAAAAAAAAATAAAGGCATTTATGAAAGTTTTGTGAAATGTTTAAATGCAATACTACAAATAGAACACACAAAAAGAATTAAAAAAGAATAAAAAACTATGGGGGGAGTTTAGTGTTTAATTTAGGTGTAATGGTGAAATTAAATTTTTTTTATAATATTGCTTTTCCGTCTTTGGAGAACACAAGATTAAAATGAGACATTTAAAATCCTCTAAACAATACTGCATCTCTGTACCAAAAAATTGTTGTGTTTCAGTTTTCATAGCATAGCAATAAACCTTAGGAAAGCTAGTTGAAAGTAAGAATGAGCTTTCAATACAATTTATTCTGATGAGCTGCTTCAGTTCAATCCCAGTGGATAACCAGGAAGAAAATTATAATAGGAAATATATGAAATTTGGTCAGTTTCATGCTAAACATGCCACGGAGGTTTTGAGCCTATTGCCCAAATCTACACTAGCACTGGTAAAAAAATTCAGTATCTGTAACAGTGATACAGGATGACCTTTCTTAAAGCTCTTCCAAAAAGCACATGGCATGGTATAACATTTTTCAAAGACAATATAACGAAAGTAAAATATTTTTTACCCTAGTTACACACTTGACCACACATTCAGCACTAGTAATTAAGCATCAAACACACTAAAGAGTTGCTAATCTTATTTGCAGTAATACTTGATCTTGGCACCTTTAGCTTGTTTTGTGGATTTTAAATTTGAATTCTGACCTTATCTTTTATTTTGCATTCTGATTAGCCCTATTTCCTCCCAAGCTGTGACGTCCATACTTTAAGAATTAAAAGCTACAGCAGGTATCCTGAGCCCATCTCCTCCCCTTTCCTCCCCATCCAGATCACCCCTCCTTATCAGTATTGCCAAGGCCTTCCCATGACAGCTTTTTGTCTTGTCAGTATTTTAACTTAAGCTTCTTGTGTGGGCATTCCCTAGGGTGTTCTGTATGTAAATTCAGCATGTCCAGAAATGTCTGTTAGGATACAGTATGCGAGAGATAAACTTCTTCTAAACCAACAGTCACTGCACAAGCACAAGCATAAAAAAGGAGCTGAAGTTTGAGATGTATTGTGCTGTTAGCAGTGGCAGAACTGGTAAATAAAGGGTAGTGAAAACAAATTGTTTGGGAAATAAGATCAGCATGGGAAGGGAGATATGGAGCAAGTTTCAAGTTTGCTCAGAGTTTAGTGTTAATACTGGGAAGGGTTGTGCTGATTTTGATAATGGAAGAAAATTTGCTTGCGCACTATATTGTAAAGCAAACTGGCAGTGTATGAGGGCCATGGGTGACTTGCTGAGCTCTGAAAGACATCTTCTCTGAACTTCCCCCCTTCCCCTCCGCCTCTGCTTAGCAAGTGTAATGTGGAATGACACAAAGACTAAGTCAAGGGGTTACATAGCACATGGGTCAAGGTAATTAAATACATAGCGCACATGAAAAAAAGACAGAGATTTGAGGGTAATTTTAACCTGACCAAAGTTCAGTTTTAAGAATATATACTCCTAATTTCCACAAAGGACCTGGATTACCACATTTCTAAACAATATGTATGAAAAATTATTAAAATGTCCCAATTATTATTATTATTATTATTATTATTATTAATAAACAGGATTTATATAGCACCAACATATTACGCAGCGCTGTACATTAAATAGGGATT
>NC_092862.1:89257665-89273020 GCF_032062135.1 Pyxicephalus adspersus | reverse complement strand
AATTTTGTTTGGTGACAGTGAGCTCTGTGTTAAAGCTTTAAAGCTTGGCTTTGTAGTCCATGAAGTCAGCGCTGAGGCCAGATTTCCTCCACTTGCGCTCGGCTGCACGAACAGACTTTTGTAGCTGTTTGGTGTGGTTGTTGAGCCAGGGTTGGGGGTTGGCAGGGCGGGGCTAGCGGAAGGTGGCAGGAGCAACATTATCCAAAGCCAGGGAAAGAGAGTGGTTTAACATGGTGGCAGCTTCGTCTGGGGAGGTGATTTTGGAGAGGGAGGGGGTTAGGGATGCAAGGCAGTTTGAGAAAAGGTTGTGGTCAAGGTTACGGATATCTCCCTGCCAGTGACCAAGTCTGGGATGTGGCAAGGGAGGGCAAGGGTTTGATAGGTTGAAAGTGATAAGGTTATGATCAGGGAGGGGGAATGGTAAGTTGTCAAGGAGGGTGAGGTTGCAGAGTTTAGAAAATACCAGGTCTAAAGTTTGTCCAGCTATGTGTGTGGGGCCATTCATGTGCTGTGTGAGTCCAAATGAGGAGGTAATGGAGAGCAGTTTGGCTGAGGAGGGAAGGTTGGGCTCATCCATTGCAACATTAAAATCACCAAGGATTAGGGTGGGCAGGTCATGGGAAAGAATGTGTGGGAGCCAGGATGCAAAGTTATCCACAAATTGATAAAACCATTACTTAACATAAATTGGTAAATTTATAAAGCAGAGCATCTGACATACAGCAAATATTATCTGGAAGTAAATTGATTATTGCCATTTAAAACACATACACCTGCACATAAATTTCGTTGCATGTCAGATTCTCTGCTTTATGTATAGACCCCATAATGTTTTTACTTATTTGTGCCTAAAATATAAATACAATGGTCTTTAGTCTCTAAGAATGGATTGAACTGATAAACTAAATATAATAAAAATATCTTCTTGAATACATTGTTATGATAACAAGTTACATTTTAATTGGCAGCATCCATTAAAAAAAATATATGTTATTTTTTGATTTATTTTGATTT
Organism: Pyxicephalus adspersus; assembly: GCF_032062135.1. Taxonomy (NCBI): domain Eukaryota; kingdom Metazoa; phylum Chordata; class Amphibia; order Anura; family Pyxicephalidae; genus Pyxicephalus; species Pyxicephalus adspersus. The sequence goes on along the minus strand of NC_092862.1, from coordinate 89,272,006 downwards.
TGCTTAAACTGCAAATTGGTTAGTATTTGTACTCTTCATACTAATATATTTGTCAAGTAGCTTGTAATCTTGTGAAATGTAATAAAAAAAATCAAGCTCCATAAATTAAATTTCAGTACTGCATGTCATTTAAGATATACATTAAGGATAAAAATGATTGTCACTCAAAATAACAATTTGCTTTATAAATTCTCATGGCATTCCATACTTTTGTGCTATTTCAAAGTACATAAATATATAAATACTACCATCAAATTTCACAAATATGAGTCTAAACTTACCAGCACAATTACACTGGACACCACAGAAAAAGTAGTTTCATGTCTTGGAAGCTCAGTAGTTGAAAAATGACAAAATGATACACACACCCAAATTAGCCCTAGTGTGTAGCATATATATGTACATGTGGCTTAGACTATAAGATCATCTATAAAGTAACAGATTCCAATTCTAATATATTAAGTAAAGAAAAAAATAAACCTAAAAACATATAGTTATAGTGAAAGAGAGGCAGATATAGAGAATATTTTTAGTTAGCAATCTGTTGAAGTCCTACCTTGTCTCAACAAGCCAAAACCCTTCTGGGTTTGAAAATCAGGATAATTAGTTGGTCCCATTGAAAATAAGCACAACTGGAGGGGGCCATGATCATAAAAATGTTATTGAGTTGAGGTATTTCTTTTGATTACAAAAATATTCAATCATAGTTTATTACAAAAAAAAACAAAAAAAAAACAAAGCAAATAGTCAAAAATTTTCTAGCAAGCAAAATCATTCTGCAAGTCCTATGGTGATCTTAAGACAAAGTACCTGATTGATTAAAGCTTCCCAAGGCATGAGAAGATACAATTTCATCAATGAACCTTGGTGATCCAGCAAACCTGGCATGGATTGTTAAAAGTCATTTGGTATTTGTTAGCAAATGTTTTCAGTTCTGGATGAGATCCATTCCTGATTTGCTGGATCACCCAGATTCACTGATGAAAATGTATCTTCTTCAGCCTTGGGTAGCTTTAATAAATCAGGCCCATAGAGTGTAATTTTGCAATTATCTGCAAATGGAAAAATGCTAATCACAAATGTTGTTTTAGTATTATAGGTTACACTTAAAGGTTACATGCAATAACTACATACAACATTCCCAGATGGTGCAGGTACCAGTGCTAGTAATAATAATAAATACATTTAATTAAAACAATACAGTGTTTCATTTTTTCAGTTATCTGTATACCCCTGAGTCCAGTCTTTGTTTTCCTCATTTGCTGCTGTAGATATATAATAAACTTCATGCAAACATACAGGTTACATGCAAAAAGCATGAATTGAAATATCCATGAAATAATTAGTCCATATCTGGAAAAAAAATCACAACTTCACAAATATGTGCAAAAGTTTCCAATATTAAACATTTCAAGTGATCTAACGTTCAAAGTAGCACCTTCAAAGATTTAAACTCCTAACAAATCAAAATGTGGAAGTCCTAGGAGATAAACATAAAGAGTACATTCAAAAAGTGAAGTTAGTTTTCCCATATGACTGAATGTATCTATTACTAAAAATTCATATGTTTGCCTTATTTTTTTTATCCTATTTGAACTAAAAAAGTACCTTAAATGAATGTATCTCAATATACACCTCAAATTGGTGTGTATACCAGACATACTAGTTTTCATTATGCAATTTTTGATTTGATTTTTCAAATCCCATTTGAATTTGGAACATGACAACTTGTTCCCCCTGAACACCTAACACAATTGTTAGCCCTTGGTTTTTCCACTCCTACAGTTCCCATAGTTCTCTTTGGTTGGATAAATTATCCTTGGTTTTGTGACATCTCTTTATCCCTTATTTTCTCTTTTCAAAACAGGCATACAGCTCACTGTGGATGGTGCAAACAAGATTTTTTTTTGTTTCATGCCTCTTCAACTGCAGGCACAGAAGGAAGGAAATGTAGAGTCTGATTTGCATGAGATGTTGTAGCTTGAAGTGTACCCACAGTTAAGCTTGAAAGACTTGCTGCAGATGACACGGATGGACAACTTGTACCCAACTTTGTTTGAATGTTTGATCTACCATAAGGGTACATTTTGCGTTCTAAATTTAGAGACCGAGTTTGTGCATTTGTTCCATCAATTTTTCCCTCAAGGAAATATGTTAACATCTCTCCTTTGCCTTTTACACTGACTTTACCCCGGCAAACAAATTCATAATTGCATCTCTTTAATATTCGATAGACATCTTCTGTTACCTGAAAAGAAACATATTTTTTATTTTTCAGATATAAAAAATAGACAGAATAGAATATATTCTGTTTTTTCCTTTTTTGACTATTGTTGGTATTAAAGGTGTTTTATAAAAAGGTGGGGTTAGCATAATAACTTCAAAGAATTAAAGTGACAGCTTAATTGTCAACCTTGTTAAAATGTCAATGTAAAATTGCCTTTCTGATTGTTAGTGTAACAATCTTAAGTTAGGAATCACCAAATAACAGAAAACTACAAAAATTGGTAAAATGATTTTTCTTCACCAAAAAAAACAATAATTACACTAAAACAAACATTAGCCAAATTTAAAGAGACCCTAAAGCTAGATCATTAGATTTTATTTTCCAAGATTTTATTTTTCATTTTATGTGATAGATTAAACATTTTGTAAAACTTCAGAGAATGGGGAATACAAAGAGTCAACAGTATAACAAACATACAAATACAGCTTCATGAAAAGAATATAAACATCTATCTGGCAATGTACGCCAAAGTAACAAAAAGGACATTAGGTCTATTATTTTTAGTGATACATCTACAATTATGTGTTCTAAAGCAATGGTCCCCAACCTTTTGCAAGTCGTGGACCACATGCACGGGAGCCATGTGTCACTCAACTCAAGAAACTTCCCCCCAGAGTGACGTTATGATGGCAGAACCCACCCACTCTCCCATCGCCCACAACCCGTCTACCTCCCTGAGCCTGCAATGTCTCCAGGAGTCGTGGTCCGTGGCTCTGGCCAGTGCACCCCCCAAGCAGGGTCCTTTTCCTGACCCCGCTGGTGGATGCACCGGCCCGAGGCGCGGCCCTTCTGTCAGACAACCTCTGTTCTAAAGTACAAAAAATTATAACATAGAAATTCCTAGTATTACAGCTGTGTAACAAAAACCAACAATGTCCCCTTTTGTTGTTTAAAAAGGTTCTTCCTTAATTAAGTGAGCTAAATTATAAATCAAACAATTAAACAATTAGAAAAGGCATTTAGGGTAACCACATAAAGGACAGGGTGGGGCGGAGATTAGGAGAGGGGATCAGGAATGAAAGAGGTTCCACCCGTGGGATTTACTGTTTCAATCCAAGGGTCAAATATATATTGAATATATATATTCAAAATATTCTGAAGGGTGCAGTTTTAATTTATCATTTGTCATGATCCAATTTAATGTGTGTTTTATAAAATCAAGAGGAATAGACAAAGCTTTCCAATAGCAGGCAATCGTAATGCGGGCTGCTAATAAAATATAGTTAACCAATCTACTGTACTGTCTGGGTATTTAGTCTTCTAGTTTAGAAAACAAAGCACTATCCACCCATTTGGGGATATTGAGTTGCATGATTGAAAAGATAAGATTATAGATTTGAATACAGAATCTTTAAACTCTAGGGCACATCAGCCGAGCATGATATTTGGTGCCTATCTGACCACATCCTCTAGCATAATGGTAAAATAAGTAAATTTAATTTCTGGATTTGAACAGCCACTAACTTAACAAGACTTTTAGTTGGCTTCTACTAATATTGTAATTAGGGAAATGGTGGAAATAGAATTAGCCAACTCTTCCCATTCCTGAACATTCTGTTTAACTTCTAAGTCCGAATCCCATTTAGTCATGTAAAAGAGCTTTTTGTCTGTGGGGAAAATTGTACCATAAACTGCCCCCTTTTGCTTCTGTAAATTGAAAGACAAGAGTTTTCAAAGCGGTGCTCTGGTAGGGAGGAGATAGGCCCTAATGATTGTTTTTTGAGTTTGTTAGCTAAAGAAAAAGTGCTCTCTAATATGTGTTTTTTGAGCATCCCAATTAGTAGCTAGGGAGGTGTCTTGAGCATTGTTAAATCGAAAATATAAAGTTAATTGATTTTTTTTTTTGTTATACAGTGCAAGGGATCACTTAGAAGGGAGTGATTCAATCTCCACATTGGTCGAGGATTTTTTGTGCCTAACCCTTTTAGGCGAACCACTAAAGGTTCTTATCTGACCATGGTGTAGCTAGAATGCGTGCCGAGTGTAAGTAGGGTATGCATGGTGTGGATAAAAATATGGTCTATCCTAGAGTATTGTTTATGTGCTGAAGAATAGAAGGTATAATCTCTGGTGGAGGGGTTAAAATCTCTCCAAGCATCCACTAAATTGTATTGTTATAACAAAGTGGCAAAGCACAAACTTTGTTTTGACGGGTGTCTATAAGATGGGGTGGAAGGCTTTGTCCAAAATTGGATCTAAGGCTAAACTGGAATCACCCATCAGGATTAAAGATCCCACTATAAATGGAGCTAATTTATCAAACATGGTAGATAAAAACTTCAGTTGTCCTGTAGTGGAGGTGTAATAGTTTAAGAAAGAGATCAAAGTTCCTCTAGGGTCACCCATTACCATAAGATAGCGTCTATCTTGATCTTTATGTTCAGAGTGTAGATTAAATGAGACTGACTTGGAGAAACACAATGCCATTCCTCACTTTCACATTTGCTAAGAATACCAAAGGATAACTTCTGTGAAAGTATTTTGGGTAGAATTTAACAGTAAAGTAAGTTTCCTGCATCAACCCCCATTGCATGATAATATTGGAAATACCTTATTCTTTTAATTGGGGAATTGAGGCCTTGCACAAGATGAGGTAAAAATACTAAATCTTGTTTATTCACAGTCATGGAGTCTGGCTGGTGAAGAGGAGCAAGCATATTAAGAGCGATAAACTGTACCAACACTGGGTAGCCCATTTTTCAAATAAAAACCCAAGTGGGCACCAAGCAAAAATCCATTCAGGGGGTAGGAGGAACACAGTAGGGATAAAAAGGCCTTATAAAATATTATAAGAAAATTTATAATAATACATTTGGCAAAAAGGAACAGAAAAAAGGGCAGGAAACCCGACCGAAAAGGGAGCAGGATCTGCAAAAAGGGCATCTCGCTACACTACAAGGGAGCCCATGTTTACCCCCTCTGGCCTTCTACCCAATGTAACCACACAAATAAAGAATTAAAAAAAAGAAAACAAAATTGTTGTAACAAAAAGTATTTATGAAGTGTCCAGGAATCATCTGCAGTTGGGAAAATTTCCTGAAAAATTGATTTTTCCTGTCTACCAGCATCCTCGTTACAGCACCAAGAGAATCCTAGCTGGAGGCAGATGCTATGGTTTTTCTGTTTTGGGACTTGTAATCTGTAAGCAAGCATTTGGTTCTATTATATTTTTATTTTGCTATATTGAATCACCTTGTCATTTTATTACTCCTCTCCCCCCCAGAGATGTGGACCCATTTTGATAAACTCCGTATTCCAGTCTGAATAATGGTCTTCATCCTTGACACGGGCCCCATGTCCATAATTGTAGCCAGTGTATATACCTTGAATTCAGCTCCATACTAATGTATATAAATATGTGTATGTGTGTATATATACACGTGTACATGGTTTGTTTCTAGCTTGACTTATATTCATATTTATGTTGATTTCATAGTTGTCGCCCCCTATTAAAGTTATTAATGAATATTGTGCAACATCTATGCCCCCAGTTCATCCCAACTTACTTTCATTGATCAAGTCCTCACGCAAATGGTGGCATTATCTCATACGTATCTGTTGGTCTCAATATGATTTTAATCTTATCCACACCTCATCCTTGGATTTGGTAGCCATGAACCCCACAGCAAGCCCACCACCTACATCACGTATGTCTGCAAGATTCTGCAAGCTAATGCATAATGGTGGCCTACTTGATGCATGGCATGCAGCTTACCCCACGGACAGACAGTATACTTTTTCCCCAGTGCACAACACACATACCTGAATTGATTATTTTTTTGTAAACACCCTGGTGCTAAGAACTACATTCCCCATAGGCCCAATCAGCTGGTCTGATCATGCCCCATGCCCCCAGTTCTACGAGTGGCAGATACTAACACTAGCACCACTTGCAGTATAAAGTGTCACTGGCATCTCACTAGTGTTGTTGTTCGAATTTGAGTCGTCCTAATGTTCGACCTGAATATGACTGTTCGAATTCGGGTGGACCCGACACGAATTTTGCTGAATTCGAATCCCCGAATTCGACCCTCCCACAATGCCTATGGACCTTCCCAATGATGCCTAGGGCCCTCCAATTAGAGCAGGGATGCCCCCCTCCATGTTTGTTGTGGCAGGCAGCCGATTGGCTGTCTGTCACTGCATGCCACACAGGCAGCCATTGGCCTATATAAGGCCAGGGCGTCCCTGCATTTACCACTCCTGACAGAGATTTGCTGATAGCATCACAACCTTTCTGTGCTGCTTGGCTTGCTTTGTCAAAGTGAAAAAAGTGCTTTACTTAGTTAGACTGTGTCACACTCACACTATTAGTCAGATAGATTGTTGGATTGTACTATATTGGTGCAGTCCTGAAATCTACTGTACTCAGATAGGTAGAGTGTTTCACTGTTAGCTAGATAGAAAGCTAGATAGATAGATACATAGATACATACATTGATAGATAGATAGACAGACAGACAGACAGACAGACAGACAGACAGATAGATAGATAGATAGACAGACAGACAGACAGACAGACAGACAGACAGACAGACAGACAGATAGATAGATAGATAGATAGATAGAAAGCTAGATAGATAAATAGTCAGTCAGTGTGTTACATACACACAGCCAGAGGCAGGGTCCCCTCGCTGACTACGTGCACAGTATCACACTTGTACTGAGAGACAGACACACAGACGCAGTGTATACTGCGGTATATAGTTTGTATACTGTGCTGCATATTACAAGCATCACCACTGAAGCAAAGTGCTGCATACAACGTACACAGTGCACTTGCATTTTTTGTGTCAACCCCCCTCTCCCCCCCAATCAAAAAATCCACTTACTGTACAAACTTACATATACATATAGCATATTAGTTACAAAGTATTTTGCAGGGTGTCAAGCCACATAAATAAAAACATTTCTACTATGTCTGACCAAATAGGAAAGGGCAGCTTTGGCAGGGGTGGCAAGCAAAGCAGTATGAATTTGTTTTTTGCTGCAGTCCCAAGAACAAGAAGCGCTGCTGTTGGTGGTAGGCATCTATTATTGCCACACCAGGAACAAGACGTAGTAGAGTACATGACCCAGCCTGGGTCAAGTGATTGTATCCCCTCTTCATCCCAGTCCTAGACACAGGCCTTACAGGTGTCCCAACAGTCCATGATACACAACCTCCTAGTTCTTTATCAGCGGCTGGAAAGTCATGTGTACGGCAGTATGTAGAGGAGTCCCACCGAAGGGTTGGAGAGGCGGAGCTACAAGCATTCATTGAAGATGCTCAGTTGTTTCAGTCATCTGACGAAGAGAGTCAGTTCTCAGGCTTTTCCCCCAGTTACTTTTCACCAGAACACTCTCAGCCAGACGAGCCAATTCAAACTGGCGCCAAAACGCCACTGCTTCCTTTCGGCACATATAGGGAAACTGTCTCATCTGATGATGATGATGTCCTTGATCTGACATGGGGCAAACAAGGAGATCATCATAGGCAGGAAAAAGAGAAGGAGGGGGAAGAAGAAGAGGAGGAGGAGGTTGCAGAGCGCCCTCAAGGAGGGAGAGGGAGTAAGAGGGTAAAAGTTGCCCACACTCTGGATTCTTCAAGTACCAGTGAGGCAAGTCATAGACGTAAATCGTCGGAAGCTGTCACCACAGCTATGCCTCAACATCCGCGGACCGCCACCACGGCTCCACCTTTCCACCTCGCACCAGCTCCACCTTTCGGCCCAGTTAAATGTTCGCCAGTGTGGGCATTTTTTAATGTCCATAGTGATGACAACACTATGGTCACCTGCAAACTGTGTGCTCAACATTTGAAACGAGGCAAAAACCCAAACAAACTTGGAACAAGTTGCATGAGCACTCGTTTAAAAAGCCACCACCCAGTAACCTGGTGGGAACTCCTGGTCAAAGCACAGAGCTCTGTGCAACCACCTCCGCCCAAGAAGCAAGCTCAAATTGCTCGATCTTTCTCCGCTGCCTTTCCTCTTCTGCCACCAAAGTTAACTGTGCTGCTGCCAGCAATTTGAGTGTGGCCTGTAGCTGAGCATTACCTTTTTCAGGCTCCACCAGCGGTGAGCAGGAGCTCTAACGCAGATCGGCTGCTGTTTGTTGTGTTGCTAGCAGTCAGGACCAGGCATCATTGCCATCCCACACAACTTCTACCCCATCGTCCAATGTTTCTGTGGTAAGCATTAGCAGCATCCAACCTTCCATCCCCCAGATGCTGGAGCGCAAGAGGAAATATGGCCCAAATGACCCCAAAACAAAGCTAATCAATGCGGCAATTGCACAGCTGATTGCGTTAGGGCTCCTCCCTTACTGGCTGGTGGACTCCAGTGTGTTCCGTTACCCATTCCTCTATGCAAACCCACAGTACGTTATGCCTAAGCAACAGTATTTTGCAGAAAAATGTGTTCCTGCTTTGCATGAACACGTACAGAGCAATGTGTCCATGGCCCTGTAGCACTCAGTTTCTGGCAAGGTACACCTGACAACCGACAGTTGGTCAAGCAAGCATGGAGTGGGAAGATACATTTCATATACAGCTCACTGGGTAACTTTGGTGGCAGCAGGGGAAGATGCAGCTGCAGCAAGGCCTGCATACCTACCTCCGCCCAGAGCACATCGCCATGCAATTTCCTCCTCAACCTCCACTTCCACCTCCTCCTTTGAATCTTGTGCCTCAACCTCTTCCTCCAGGGACACTTTGCCGTGGAGACCCAGCACCAGCACCTCCCATTCGGCAGCATCTGTTCACCACCAGCAACAACCTGCAGTTTGCTATTTCGGTGCACAATTCAGACGTTGCCACGCAGTCCTGAGGTTGCGAAGCCTGGGTTCCCTCAGCCACACGGTCCGAGCCATTCTAAGTGCCTTGCGGGAGCAGGAGGACATATGGCTAACTCCTAACAGACTTCAGCCAGGCAAGGTCGTGTATGACAATGGGGCCAATCTGCTGGCAGCCCTGCGTTGTGGGAAACTCACACACGTACCTTGCCTGGCTCACGTCATGAACCTGATAGTTCAGCGCTTCCTTAGGAATTACCCAGGCCTCCAGCCGCTGTTGCTGAAGGCCAGAAAGTTGTCAGCGCATTTCCGCCGGACGCACACAGCCAGTGCCAGATTGGTGGATTTACAGCGAAATCTCAACCTGCCAGTGAACCGGTTAATTTGTGATGTGGCCACACGTTGGAATTCCACCTTTTACATGCTGCAGCGGCTGGATGAACAACAGAAAGCGGTGGCGAATTACATGGTAGTCTGTTCGTTTCAGACGTATACCTACACTACCTATCTTCAGCCCTGCGGAGTGGCTGCAAATTGAGGACATGTGCACTGTATTGTCACCTTTAGAAGAGGCCACCAGGATGATCAGCAGAGATCAGGCCTGTGTCAGTGACACCATTCCCATCATATGCCTGCTGGAACAGATGATGGTGGATCTCGGATAGGACACAGAGCAGACACTGCATCAAGAGATGACATTTCACACAGGAATGTGTGTCCAGAATTACCTCAACAGTTGGGTAGTTTGAGCCACATGACAGCCTTCACGCAGGAGTGCATAGTCAAAGATCCACGCATACAACACATAAAAACAAAGACTGACGACTATTGGATTGCTACATTACTGGATCCACGTTACAAGCCTGAGATACAACAACTGATCTTGGCCCAATACAGGAGACCTAAAATGCAGCACTACCAAGAAGTGCTTGTAAGGGACTTGTGCTCAGCCTTTCTGACTGCCTGCAGCAGCAGCAGCAGGGAACCCTATAGCAGTTCCACCTGCATGGGTGGCAGCAGCAGTAGAGGTCGTCTAAGCCAAACTATGCAGGCTTGATTTCAGCGGAAGCAAGCTGCCAGTCGTGCAGCAATTGCCAATGACACTCAGCAGGGCTACTCAGTCATGGTGCAGGAATACCTGAGCTCTGCATGGGACATCTGCAACCTGAAAAGCCAAGACCCACTGGGCTACTGGGTATCCAAGCTTGAGCAGTGGGCGGAGCTGGCAGAACATGCCATTCAGATCCTTGCCTGCTCAGCCACAAGTGTGTTATCTGAAAGAGTGTTCAGTGCAGTTGGGAGCGTAGTGAGTGACAAACAAGTTTGGCTCTCCGCAGAAAATGTAGACCGAATCACTTTTATTAAAATGAATAAGGCTTGAATCAGCAATGACTTCAACACCCCCTCTGCAGAGTGTACTGATTAGTCATCAACTGCTGCACGAACATCTTGATGGGAAGAGCACTTCACAGCCTTTTGGCATCTCCTTCTACTCCTCACCCTAGTGGCCCTCTACCTCTAGTCTGTATAACTTGCAATGGAGCTGTGTAACTGGCTAATTTTTTTTTACCGAGCACCCCCCTCAGGGCCCTCTGCCTTTATCTACTTTGAGAACTATATCACTTGTAATGGAGCTGTGTGATTCATAATTAAATATTTGTATTTTTAGTGGAGAAATACATACATTTTTCTGTCCTTTTGGATAGATAGCAAGTGGTATCAGAATTAAATATCTGTATTTTTTTTAAAGAAATACAGACATTTTTCTGTTTATTTTGAAAGATAGCAAATGCAGGAAGCAATATTGCAGCAAGCAATAAGCAGAAAAATGTAAGTATTTCTGTAAAAAAAATACAGATATTTTAGTCTGATACCACTTGCTATCTCTAAAAAAATCCATAAACATTTCTGTATTTCTTTAAAAAAATACAGATATTTTATTCTGATACCACTTGCTATCTATCAAAATAAACAGCAAAATTTCTATGTCCTATAAAAAATATACAGATATTTCATTCAGGCGAGCCAAAAAAAATGTATTAAATACAGATATTTAATTATGATTCATAGTTATATAAATAAATATATAAATAAATAAATATCAGCATTTTTAGAGAGAAATACATTTTTTTATGGTTATTTAGGTAGATAGCAAGTGGGATTAGAATTCAATATCTGTATTTTTTTTTACAGAAATAAAGACAATTTTATGGGTTTTTCGATAGATACTAAGTGCTATCATAATGAAATATCTGTATTTTTTATGGATAAATATAGACATTTTTCTATCTTTTGTGATATATTACAAGAGGTAAAATTTAGGATACCTCTTGCAATCTATCACAAAAAAACTAAAATAGTCTATATTTCTAAAAAATAAAAATACAGATAATTTATAATGATAGCACTTGGTATCTATGCTAAAACCCATAAAAAATTCAGTATTTCTCTCCAAAAAATAGAGATATTTCATTCCGATCCCACTTTGCTATATATCTCCATAGCCATAAAAAATTCTATATTTCTCTACCAAAAATCTAGATATAAAATTCAGATAGCACTTTGTATCGATCCAAAAGACCATTAAACATTCTATATTTCTCTACAAAAAATACAGATCTTTAGTTCTAAACCCACTTTGCTATATATCCCTAAAGCCATAAAAATGTATGTATTTATGTGAAACAAATACATATATTTAACTGTGATAGCACTTGCAAATATCCATAAATGATAAAACATTTATGTATTTCCCCGCAAATTCCACCAAGTCTGTTCCCTTTTATGTGGTTTCACTAGATAGTAGGTATGGAAAGTGTGATTTTCGTTAATCCATTCATGTCTCAACTAGCTACAGCTTCTACACTGTCCATAGAGATGGCCTCAACCTCCAATGCGATCCACGCTCCGTAACAGGGCCCACCGCCTCCTACTGCCGCCTTCCAAGTACCCAACTTCAGATGCAAGACACTAATGCAGTCCACACTTTGTCTCAGAGCCCACCACCTCCTCCTCCTCCTGCTATAAATGATGCTGCCGCCTGCCCAGTACCTGACTTTAGATGCCAGACACTAATGCCGTCCACACTCCGTCTCAGAGCCCACCGCCTCCTCCTCCTGCTGTAAATGATTCTGCCGCCTAACCAGTACCTGACTTTAGATGCCAGACACTAATGCCGTCCACACTCTGTCCCAGAGCCCATCACATTCTTCCTCCTCCTCTTGCTGTAAATAATGCTGCCACCTGCCCAGTACCGGACTGTAGATGCCAGACACTAATGCCGTCCACGCTCCGTCTCAGAGCTCACAGCCTCCTCCTCCTGCTGTAAATGATGGTGCCACCTGCCCAGTACTCGACTTTAGATGCCAGATACTAATGCCATCGATACTCCATCTCCGAGCCCACCGCCTCCTCCTCCTGCTGTAAATGATGCTGCCGCCTGCCCAGTACCTGATTTTAGATGCCAGATACTAATGCCGTCCATGCTCCGTCTCAGAACCCACCGCCTCTTCCTCTTGCTGTAAATGATGCTGCCGCCTGCCCAGTACCCGACTGTAGATGCCAGCTACTAATGCCGTCCACGCTCCGTGTCAGAGCCCACCGCCTCCTCCTCCTGCTGTAAATGATGCTGCCGCCTGCCCAGTACTAGACTTTAGATGACAGATACTAATGCCATCCAAACTCCGTCTCCGAGCCCACCGCCTCCTCCTCCTGCTGTAAATGATGCTGCCGCCTGCCCAGTACCTGACTTTAGATGCCTGACACTAATGCTGTCCACGCTCCGTCTCAGAGCCCACCGCCTTCTCCTCTTGCTGTAAATGATGCTGCCGCCTAACCAGTACCTGACTTTAGATGCCAGAAACTAATTCTGTCCACACTCTGTCTCAGAGCCAACCGCCTCCTCCTCCTCCTGCTGTAAATGATGCTGCCGCCTGCCCATTACCCGACTTTAGATGCCAGACAATAATACTGTCCACGCCCTGTCCCAGAGCCCACAGCCTCCTCCTCTTGCTGTAAATGATGCTGCCACCTGCCCAGTACCCGACTGTAGATGTCAGCTACTAATGCTGTCCACGCTCCGTCTAAGAGCCCACCGCCTCCTCCTCTTGCTGTAAATGATGCTGCCGCCTAACCAGTACCTGACTTTAGATGCCAGACACTAATGCTGTCCACACTCTGTCTAAGAGCCCACTGCCTCCTCTCCATGCTGTAAATGATGCTGCCACCTGCCCAGTACCCGACTGTAGATGCCAGACACTAATGCCGTCCACGCTCTGTCTCAGAGCCCACCGCCTCCTCCTCCTCCTCCTGCTATAAATGATGCCGCCGCCTGCCCAGTACCCGACTGTAGATGCCAGATACTAATGCCATCCACACTTCGTCTCAGGGCCCTCCACCTTCGAATCATGCTGTTACTGCTGCTGCCTGCCTAGTACCCAACTCTAGATGCCAATTACTAATGTCGTCCAAACACCGTCTCAGTGCTAAATGCCTCCTCCTCATGCTGTTACTGCTGCTGCCCAGTACCCAACTCTAGATGCCAGTTACTAATGCTGTCCACACTATGTCTAAGGGCCCACCGCCTCTTCTTCTGCTGTTACTGATGCTGCTGCCTGCCCAGTAACCAGCTCCAGATGCCAGTTACCAATGCAGTCCCCGCTCCGTCTCAGAGCCCACCGCCTCCTCCTCCTGCTGTAAATGATGCTGCCGCCTGCCCAGTACCAAGCTCTATTATTATTATTATTAAACAAGATTTATATAGCGCCAATATATTACGCAGTGCTGTACATTAAATAGGGATTGCAAATGACAGACTAATACAGACAGTGATACAGGAGGAGAGAACCCGAAGAGCTTACAATCTAGTAGGTGGAGGAATTTCACACACAATAGGATGGGAGATATGTAGTGGTGGGAAGTAGTGATGGTTTCAAAAGACAGAAGAAGACAGGCAGGCAAGTTTGAAAAAATGGGTTTTGAGCGTTCTTTTAAATGAGCAGAAAGTAGGAGCAAGCCGAATAGGACGAGGAAGACCATTCCAGAGAGTTGGGACAGCTCTAGAAAAGTCTTGTATCCATGCGTGTGATGAGGTTATGAGTGAGGAAGTCATTAGTAGGTCATTGGAGGAGCAGAATGAGCGGCAGCAGCAGTCAGAAATGTAAGTGGGACAATAACTGTGTAGGGATTTGAAGGCAAAGCACAGGTGCTTAAATTTGATTCTAAGGTGAAATGGAAGCCAATGGAGAGAACTACAAAGAGATGCAGCGGAAGAGGAGCGGA
>NC_092862.1:89172260-89256806 GCF_032062135.1 Pyxicephalus adspersus | reverse complement strand
AGGAGAAGGAGCAGGGAAAAGTTGCCTTGAGACTTAGCTCTGATGAGGTCATTGGCCACTTTAGTAAGGGCTGTTTCAGTGGCGTGGGCAGCTCTAAAACCAGACTGGAGGGGGTCAAGGAGGGAGTTGGTGCTTAGGTAATGGGTGAGTCTTTTGTAGACAAGGCGTTCAAGAAGTTTGGAGACATATGGGAGAAGGGAGATAGGGCGGTAGTTGGAGGGTAGGGAGGGGTCCAGTGAGGGTTTCTTTAGGATAGGGAGAATTATGGCATGTTTACAGGCTGAGGGGTATTTACCAGTAGAAAGGGAGAGGTTAAATAGTTCGGTTAGGGCAGGGGCCAGGGTGGAGGAATGGTGCCAATAATGCCGTCCTTGCTCCGTCTCAGGGCCCACCGCCTCCTCCTCCCAGTACCCATCTCTAGATGACAGTTAACAATGCCATCCACACTACTCAGGGCCCACCGCCTACTCTACCTGCTATTAATGCTGCTGCCTGCCCACTGTCCAGTACCCAGCTCTAGATGCCAGGCTAGACTCAAGCTCAACAGGATTTTCTTTCCCCACTGATTCCACCAAGCCCCGTTTCCTTTCATGTGCTTTCACTTGATAGCAGGCCCTGGGACGGAGTGTGGAAGGCATTAGTAACTGGCATCTAGAGCTGGGTGTAGTGCATCTTTAATGACACTCCGAAGTTTGTAATCTGTAATTTGTGATTGAATGTAGAAGGCCACGTCTTCTGCTTCATCCATCGGTACCACGCTTTATGGGACTGAATTTCTGTGTATGTTACCCCGGAACTGTGAAGTGGGACAGCAGTCCCTCTGTATAAGTTGGGGGGATGAGATGGGAAACACCGGTATATTTAATAGGAACCGATAGGTCACGGATGACCACATTGAGCCATGAAGTTATTGAGCTCAGCAGACGTCCCGGGACTTCTCCACAATGTGGCTGTTCTGGGAGACTCCATTCAAAGATCCATCAACAAGGATCTTGTGAAAATACTCCAGAATGATGAGTTTCGGACTCAGAAGTAGCTGAAAGGGAAGGGTGAGATGTCATTTGCAAACGACACGTTGGGGAATCTCTGGGTGAAATGCACAATGCCATAATTTACCGCCAAGTGTGTCATTAAAGAACTGACCACCAACTTGTACAGTTCTATTTCCTGACCAGTGTTTCTTCGAAGTACATAGAGAGCGTGCTAGCCGACTTCCAACATGGACCTCAGCCCGACGTTGTCATCATCAAGTCGAGTATATAGGATGTTATCAGGTATCATGTGCAATCACTACAAATGTACAAAACCAACCTGGACCACCTGTTTGTTCGGCTCATCGAGGTGCTGAGCCCCAAATGTCTGATTGACTTGCACTTCCACTTACACTTCAAGCTGCGCTCCAGGGTTAAAGATGCCACCCACTCGAATCAGCTGGCTCATCGGAAGTATACCTGCATCCTGATGGCTCATATTGATTAATCCTGGGGCGTGCAGCAGGAACAGCAGGCAGAGGAGGTGGTGGGCTCTTAGAAGGAGCGTGAACAGCATTGGTAACTGAATGAATGAATGAACGAGATTCCAATCTGTCCCTACCGAGATTGGAATCTCGTTCATTCATGTCTCCAATAGCTACAGCTTCGACACTGTCCATATAGGTGATGGCCTCAACCTCTAATGCCGTCCTTGCTCCTTCTCAGGGCCCACTGCCTCCTCCGCATGCTGTAACTGATGCCACCTGCCCAGTACCCAGCTCTGGATGCCAGTTACCAATGCTTTCCACGATCCGTCTCAGGGCCCGCCGCCTCCTCCTCCTGCTGTTGCCACCTGTCAGTACTCAATTCATAAATATGGCATTACAGCCATCTAGGTGGCATTGATGATGCACTACACCCAGCTCTAGAAGCCAGTTAACAATGCGGTCCCCGCTCCGTCTCAGTGCCCACCGCCTCCTCTTAATGCTGCTGCCACCTGTCACTTGTAACTTATAACAGAGCTGTGTAGCTGGCTAATTTTTGGACTGAAAGACCCCCCTCAGAGACCTCTGCCTGTATTCTGAAGCCTGTGTGAGGCTTGTAACAGAGTGGTGAAACCTGGTGGCTAATTTTTGGACCAGAGGAACCCCCTCATGTCCCTCTCTGCCTCTACTAGGAGACCGTGTAAAATCCGGCATGTTCCCTTGACCTCCACATAAAATGGCCTTGCCAGCAACAGAAAAAAGACTTCCTTATTTTTTTTTTTACTTGTACAGTGTTGTGCAGAGCTGGGGGAGTCTTGACATGTCTTTTTAAATGTATTTATAGGCTGTAGAAGCTCTCCACCGTCCCAAAAAACAACCCAAATTTTTCCCCTATTGACTTTAATGGAGTTCGAATTCGACGTTCGATCACCCGAATAATTATGCATTATTTGACCAATTAGCAGTCGAATCGAATAGTGGGCTATTCGACCAACACTACATCTCACTAAGCAGGCTATCCAAAATACACTAGACAACTATAATGCAATCCTCTACCCTTTGGGAGGCCCATAAGGCAGTAATTAGAGGCCATTGCATCTCAGAATCTACCAAACCTCAGAAAGATAAGCTTCTCCAGCGAGCACAAATCACGAAATCCTTACACAAAGAGAAACAATTACTATATGCAACTGCCACGGTAACATGTCTTAAACAGGTTACAGACCATGTCACTGTTCATAACTCACAACAAGGGTATTTACACTCCCTAAATACACGCATTTGTACATATTACTCCAAATGCTCCCACCCAGCCTTGAAGAAGTCTGAGGTAGATGCATTATTCGGGAAATATCTGGGAAGGAGATCTCAGCCACATAGCCAAGGATTTACCACAACCTAAAGCCTCAAAGTCTGATGGTTTTTCATACTCCTATTAGAAGACATATGTCCCCCATATGACGACCTTGTTCAACTGTTTTTTTGGAAGGGCCCTAATCTCGAACCCCATGCTCCATTCCTATATTTCTGTATTCCCTAAACCAGGCAAAGACCCACAAAACACCACCGGTTACCAACCCATTGCTTTGCTGAACACTGATTTAAAAATTACTAGGATACTAGCTACCTGTTTCACTACATATCCACCTAATATAATTGCTAAAGACCAGGACTGCTTTAGCTCAGCTCACCCAGGCTGGGGACAACAGAAGACACACTATAGAACTTATAGTCACCCTGAATAAGATATAGAAAACTAGTAATTAAAAAACTTTCCCTGCTCATATTTGGGCTCCGTATAGAGCCTCTAGCGGCCACCATACGCAAACATCCTGATCTTACAGGTTCCCATTAAGACTAAACATTTCACAATAACACTTTACACTGATGACATCATTTTAACTTTCACCAACCCCCAAGTGACCTTACCCAATCTTCATAAGGTGTTGGATGAGTATGGCACCCTCTCTGGTTATAAAATCAACTCTACTAAAACAGAAGCCCTTCTGGTTAATATACCTGAGGAACTGTCAGGACATTTTCCATCACATCTTCAATCACAGTACCTCATCATTGGAAAACTGAATCCTTGAAATATTTGGCCATACACTTGACCCCAACTTATAGTACTCTGTAAAGGCACAATTATATACCCCTTCTTAGGGGAACCATAGGATTGCTTAATAAATGGAAGTACCTACCAATCTCCTTTTTTGGGCGAATGTCCCAGATTAGGATGTCCATTCTGGCGAAATTCCTTTACCTATTCTCCACTCTACTGGTAACAGTTCCTCTTAAAACGCTTAAGGGATTGCAGGCGGCAATTTAGATTTTATTTGGGGATACAAAAGGCAAAGACTTCCGAGAAGTGTGCTATGTACATTGCAAAGTAAGGGGGACTTGGAGTCCCAGACTTTGCTAAGTATAACTGCTCTTAACATCTTAGACTTTTAGCATCCTGGTCAACCTTGCAATCCTTTAACCGTTGGATGGAACTGGAAAAACTATGGATGGCCCCCATCAATCCTAACTCCATGTTATAGATCTCTTCTACTCCCTGAAACCACACTGTTAACTCCCATGCTCCCATTCTTTCCTCCTGTATCACGGTCTGTATTAGTCTGTCATTTGCAATCCCTATTTAATGTACAGTGCTGCGTAATATGTTGGCGCTATATAAATCCTGTTTAATAATAATAATAATAATAATAATAATAAAATGCTATTCACTAGGCATTTCTGGCTACATTGGAAGCCTAGGTTTAAATTGATATCTAGTCCCTTCTTGCTTACCTCTTTTCTTTATACAACTGACATGCCAGATAGTTCTACCCACAACATGGCCCACCCTTGGCATGACCATCGCCTCTTGTACTATGGGCATATCGCCGACCCCTGCACACGCAGACTTTTGACATTCCAGGAGATTTACCATAAATATGAGGGCATTAAGGCGTCACTCTATAGCTATTAGCAAATTAGACATAATGCCAAGGCCTTTATGAAGGGCTGAATTTTTTCACCCCCTACATCCTTTGAAAAAAATTTGTGCTAATGGACATGCACAGAGGGGAATGATTACAGGCATTTATCAGGTACAAATAGGATAGAATCCCGGGAAGAGACCTTCCAGAGGACTTGTGGAGGGTCATTTGGCAACAAGCTCAAAAGAGTTCCCTTTCTACAGTCTATGAGAAAAATACCTATAAGATCCTCATGCTTTGGTACATATAGGATCTTCCCCCTGACAAGTTGCAACGCTCCAGGGAAGTAGGAACTATGCACCATATTTTTTGGAGTTGCTCCCACATAGTCCCCTACTTGCAAATGGTAAACAACCTTCTTGAGGAGGTGTTTGAAGTATTCATACCACTGGATTTGCTAATTATGCTAATTTGCAAATTTATGGAACTCTCTAAACTTAGCAAATGTTTAATGGCAAACATACTTACTGCGGCCAGATGTCTAATAGCTAGTCATTGGAAAGCAACCTCACCTCCCAAATCATTCTTTCTAATGGCACACATATTACCCTTAGCCCTAAAAAAAAATGTTTGCGCTGTTAAATTTTTTTAAACATTTATGTGCGTTAAGAAAAACGCATATTTTAAAATCACTAATTTCTTTCCTGTTTGCCAAGACCCCCCCCCCCCCCCCCCCCGCCCATCCTATATCTCCCCTTCATTTCTCTTTTCTCTCTTTTTATCTCTTTTCATTCTGTTTCCAGGTGGAGTTAACTATTTGTGAATCAATGTATGCTGTATTACCATGGTAATTGCTACCCATGTTCATGGTTTATTTCTTTTGTCTCACCTGGCTAGTATGGGAAATTTGCGATTTATAGCTTCAGTACTGTTGTTCTGAATAATAATTCATAAAATTTTCTGAAAGAATAATTAATTTATTTACAACAGTTATATGTTTTACATGCTGAATGTCATACTTATTGTGCTGTGGGTAATGCAACACATCTTAACCCTCATTGTAGTGAGGGTTAACTCATATAATGTAAGCAGTGTTTGTATTGCCAACAACTTTTTAAAAAGAACATCGTCAAACAAATGTAACATCTTATACGTTTGATTATGTTCTTTTTAACAAAATTGTTGGCACTTGAAACACTGCTGACACTATACGAATGTACCAGATACTAATGCACTAAAAAAAACCTTCCTAATGTACTAGATAAATGTTTTCCAATAACTACCTTGTGTTAATCAAACCTTGAGATACTGGAACAAGCTGTATCTTGTGAAAAATGTATTTAAATTGAGGGCAGGAATACAATGAATAGGTATTGTTTAATTATGTATAGAAACTACTTCTCTTGTTGTTGATGTTCAGAAATGTCTATAACAACAATGAAAAAGATTACTTATCCGATATATACTTACCTAATAATAACAATATAAAAATCCCCTAGGGTCTCGAATAATCCCCTTAAGAAACCCATATGGGCAAAACGCACCGAGAGAAACCATAAGTATATACATTTGAATTAGACCTACCATATTGCACTGTAAAACTATGTGTTGAAACCATCATGGTTTTTTTAACTTTGTATTTTATATCTTGTTTGAAATATGCTGATTTTAGTAATTTATTAAACGATTTTATATTATATCAAATCTACTTGCCGTAAAGAGCCGCTATCCGCTCCATTCCTCACCTCTCCTTCTAATTTATTCTATATTAGGTATATTTTTAGAACTAATTACAAATAAGTAATTGAAAAAAACTCTGTATGATTTCCTTTTATGCTGATGATCAGGATGAAGGCTCCAGCAGTCTGCCATCATGTGTCTGGATGAAGGCTCCAGCAGTCTGCCATCATGTGTCTATCCCATCTGCCCTGATAGCTTTCTTCCATCACCTTTATATCTTGATGAAACCTCTACTCTTGTTCCTTACTGAAATCACCAAGGTTTTCTGGAAATTGTTGCAAATGGCTTTGAAGATAGTGTACCAAATTCTATCTAGCGAGTTTTGTACTAATTCTTCATAATTTCGTGCTGTATGGTTACCCAAGAAGTTCTTGACAACAATGACTTAGCTGTGCCAGGGAGAAGCTTCAGTATCAGTCGTGTAACTTGAATCATTGAATCATTTATCAGTTACCGAATCTGGGGTCCATCAAAATATTCTGCTTTTATTCTTCAGTACTCAATCCAGGAAGAATCTACAAATGTATTTGAAGCAATCATCGTCCTTGTTCAGAGCTCTAACAAATTGGCTCATTCATCCCACATTTATGTGTAGTAGAGGGAGCATGATTTTTTTCTTTGTCAACCATTGGCTCGTTAATGATGTTCACTGCACCTTTTTTCATCTTTTCCTTTGGAGGCCATGTCACTTTTTTCTAGTGATCTTGCTTGACTCTACTATTTCACAAGCATATGAAACATGGGTATCCACTTTGCTGTCCAAGTAGGAAGCTCACCATTTTTAAATCAACACATATGGACCATTGGTGTTCATGATGGCAAAGCTTTTGTAAGACCATTTTGATATTTTCATATTCTTCTTTAAGTTTTGTTGAGTGACCAATTGAAATTGATGCATAGCAGTTGCCAATATGCAGTAAAACAGATTTCAAACCTCGAGTGGAACTGTCTATGAAAAGCCGCCAGTCTTCTGCTTGGTATTCTGGTACTCCCATATGGACTAGTAGTCTAGGCATGTTAAAACAGTACACAAAGTCTCCATCTTTGCTAAAATATGGTAAGAGTGTAAGCTCTCTTGTCCTAAAAAACGTTATTTTAAATTCTGGTTTCAGACAGTTCTTTTCTTTTAGCCTGGATGCTAAAAGTTCAGATGCTTGCTTTGACAGAATTAGGTCAAGTATTAAATTATTGAGCGCTTCTTGGGAGAACTGCTGGGAAGTGTACTGAACACTGGTATGGAAACATCAGCACCATGCGGCACAGGTCGTCATGCTGATTCCAAATCAGGGTACTCCCACTTGTTTTTCTTGTAACGATTGAAACCTTTTACATTCACAGCACAAAAATACCAATCATTGTGATGATTTTTGGGCTCCGTCATACCATAGGTACACCAAATTTCAAACTTTTCAGTTTTACGTTTTTCCACTGACGTAGACACTTGACACAAATTTTGCATACCATATGGGGAGCCCAATACTTATCTTGGTCCTCCAGTTTAATACCAAAATATGCAAGATATGCTTGTTTCACAAATTCTGTAATGTTTCTTATGTGTTTTTGCTGAGAATAGTCACCACAAATGTAGCAAAATACATTAGGGTCATTTAAACAACTTTTCCTTGAAGAACTCATATTTCTGTAAAAAAAGAAAATGTATGAATAAAAAGAAGGCAAATTAAAGTTTCATGAAACTAATGCTACGTTTATTATAAAAAATGCAAAACATGGGTGTAAATAAAGATTGATAATAATATGCTGTGTTAACATTTGTTGTTGGTAAAATCCTGACAATTCCTATTCCTGTATCACAAGAACTAGAGCCAATTCGATTGAACTGATATAATTTCTTGATTCAGCAGACCTGAAATACACTAAATATATTGGCAAGTGAAAACATTTTTTTTGTTGAGCTGTGTTATTATTGGTAGGAAATCACTAGGACAGTGTTTAGCCAGTTTTGTGAACCTTGGAAAGTATGAGGTCAGTCTGAATCCATTATACTGATTGGTTCAATTCTAACTGTGCTGTTGGTGGCTGTGGTGGTGGTGCTAGGGCGTTAGTTGGTGGTTGTGGTGCAATTACTTTTGGCATCAGAAACAGGTATCTGAAAAAACGTCAAAGTGAATCACTCCACAAGGGTAGCAAACTGTTTTGAAGTGAACATTCACATTCAACCTGCTGCACTGAAAACTTCATGAAATTGGCATGACACTTGAGGGTTGACAAAACAGCACCCGAATGGCATACTTGGACAATTCAGGCCAAACATCCAGTTTTGTGAACCAGTATAATAAAACATTTAATTAGCAGCAATGGAAAAAAATTTTTTGTATATCTGGAAATTGCTGTGATTTCACTTCGTTAGGAGTCACAGTATGAGAAACAGATGCGTTTTATCCAAATATCAATGGAAAAAATGCCAGTGTATAACTGGAAATAATTTCTATGATTTCACTTTGTTACATATTTTTTTAGCAAAAATATTACAAAAATGACTGTGTATAACTGAAAATAACTGCTGTAATATCACTTGGTTAACAGTCACAATATGAGAAAAAAAAATATTTTACTTAGCAACAATGGGAACTATCCCTATGTAGTAAAGGAAACAATTGTTTTGATTTTACATTGTTCCTATGTACATTTCCCAAAGGTACTCCCTCCCAAGAGCACTTTTCCCAAAATTATTTTTCTTTAATTTAATGAGAGCCATGCCAATGCAGCCTGTCATGGGCTATTCTAGAGCATTACCACTTTTGGTCTGAGAGCTCAAATTCCAAGCCTTGTTTCAAGGTAAAAATAGTGCCAATAAGTAATCATTAATAGTACTAATCACTAAAACCTACAAACTCAAGCTTCAATTGCATTGTTCCTATAGGGATACCACATTTCCCATGGCCTTTTTACACTGTACTTCCCCTTGCCTACCCTGTGCTGCTGGCAGATTAATAACATTGCAATCACTTTGCTACTGGAAGTTTGGTATGATATTTCATCTGCAGTTGCATATAGCTCCATCAATATAGCTTCTCTAGAGAATGAATTCAATGTGCTCTTTTAAGGTGAGAGTGTCTAGGTATGTTCCATCTTACTCCCAATTGTGCTTCTGTGATAGTCAGAACCCTGACACTATGGTACAGTTGCTGCAGTTATGCATTTTAACAAGCATTACATGTAGTCTGTATAATAAATGTATTAAAACTCAATTAAACTATGCAAATAATTTTAATAATTTTATCTTCTTTAAATTAATGTCACATATTTGTAGTATATTGCCATATGGTGTAATAAATTTTACAGACCAAAAGACAGAAAAAAACAATAAAGTAAGACTTACCTGGATTTTTCCTTGCACCCCAGTACTATCCATTCTACTAGCAACATTTACTGTGTTGCCCCAAATATCATACTGAGGGCGTCGGGCACCAATAACTCCTGCAACAACAGGTCCAACATTTATTCCTACAAAAATAAAGATAACAAAACAAAAGAAAAACAAAGTTACTAGTGGGGGCAGTTGTCTCTTCCTGTAACCTTCATAGTCCTAAATTAACTCTGTAATTTGCTAATCTATTTACCATCTCTCTATCTGCATTTAGCATTACTGCGGGGAATCAGGAATGGCTCTTACAGACATTTTC
Organism: Pyxicephalus adspersus; assembly: GCF_032062135.1. Lineage (NCBI taxonomy): Eukaryota > Metazoa > Chordata > Amphibia > Anura > Pyxicephalidae > Pyxicephalus > Pyxicephalus adspersus. The sequence goes on along the minus strand of NC_092862.1, from coordinate 89,247,042 downwards.
TGTAAGTTTGAAACTTTCTTTATGTAAGGATAGGTATAGATCAGTATGAATAAAAAAGAAGGCCAATATGCAAAACAATATGCCATAATTCCATAACCCATCAGTTCCATGAATTCAGTACACATAATCTGACCATCCTATAAAGATGGGCTTGCAAAATTAAGAGGTGTAATTATTCCTACTAAATACAAGGATCATCTAAAAACGGGGAAATATATAGGCAAAAAGTGAGAAATATGCCAGGGAAGCAAAGTAATGTGCCAACCACATATATCTATTCAGATTCATGAACTCGATACACATATTCTAGGAATATTAAAGCTACTGGAAGGATGAATACTAAAAGTTCACATCACCTAAACAGACTGCAGTCTTGTAACCAGAGTTACACTTATGGAATGTGATCCCTTTCTTTTCAAAACTAGTTTAAATTTGTAAATTTACAGGGAAGTATTCCAGTAAAAAAAGGGAATGAGAGGGGAAATAGAGTGAGAAAAAAGAAAGTTTCAGAAGTGTTCAAAGAAAAGTGAATGTAAGAACAACTTCCATTTAAAGTGCCATGTGTCATAACTATTGCACGGGTTAAAGCAGCGCTAAACCTCTGATACCCACTTGTCCCCATCCCCTAGCAGGATATCGCCGTCTTCTTTCCTCTCATCCCAAGATGATCTTCGGCCATTTTGATTGCCAAGACCAGTTCAGTCATTCCTAGCAAGTGCAGGGTTTGCTGGGTATTCTGGCATGTGCAGCTCAGCTTTTTGACAGATACCCAGAGCAATCAAGCAGGTAGAATGTGACTCATTGCAGAATTTACATCACTGACCCTTTCTACAATAAGTCTATCAAGATCTGGGAAGCACAGTCCAAGTGTACAATAAAGTCTGTCTAATTCTATATGAGATGCTGGGGTCTTTCTGTGGAGCTGACTAAAAAGAAGAACTACAGAATCGTGCAGAAAGTCAAGGCCAAAATCCTCATAGGTGCCACACAGATCATTTTTATTCCTTTGTAACCTGTTCTCATCTATTGATAATTGTAAGGACACCAAATGTTGATAGTGAAAGTCTTCGTTCCTTTCTGATTGCAAATTTTTCAAAATGGAAGCAGTGGGAGCTTCTCAACAACATGTGCACACACCCAGGACACAACCCCTGACTGTCAGTAGAAATGTACAGTCACACTCTGTATGTGTGGCAATGACTTTACCATCTTTTGTACCTTAATCAACCAGCAGGCAGAAGCATATAGGGAACATGATTGTGCTCATAAGATTTTAAATTCAAAACACCAGGCAAAGCTTAGCTATGAATACAGAGCCTGCTGTGGAAGGCATGTGCTGACTAAACATAAGTACAACTGTCCCATTTTAAAATATTTTATCTGATTTCAACTGAATTTCACTCTTTTGGTAAAAAAAAAGGCATTTTATGCAATAGAAAAAAAAATTAGGGAGACTGGGGACATTTTAAAGGGCTTTTAAAAGCCCTTTCGGATGTAAAATTTGTTGACAGCAGAATTATTTAATCAATAGAAAAGGTTGTGAAAAATAGCATCTCACAAGCTCACAATAGGCTGCAAACTGAACATTAAAATATACCAACAGGATAAATCTGTACATTTGATGAATGTGAAATTTTACAATCTGGGTTTGGCGAAATTGTGTGCTCATAATGCTTTTATTGCTACTTTAACTATCCCCCAGGTTTATTAAGGCTTCTTCATATTATTATGTACTAGGCTAATATTGAAATAATTGTACTGTAATCTGTCACTAATACTTTTATGTGGACAATGTAGCTTACTTACCCACTCTAAGAACAAAGTCATTGTAGGACTGATAGTTGATTTCATCAAGAACATCAAACATTTCAATTGAAAAATCTGCTAATGTGCTTAGATGAAAATAAATGGATTTTTTTGCCTGTCAAAAAAAAAAAACATACATTGGTTCAGCTTATTCTTGAATTGTGAATATATTAAGTATAAATCCTGCAGATTATTCTTAATGTGACAGATCATCATGGAGCATTCACATTTGAAAAAATTACAACAAATAATGTATATAATACTTCACTGTAACATGACAAAAAAAATCACCTTTAACTGCCATCACAGCAGCTTTAAACCTTATCCAGCCATGGACCTAAATGATGCAGCAAAACAGAACTGCGTGCAGCTGGTTAGCTCAGTATTCTTTATGTTGGCTGCCTTTCATAAGGCTGTACACTAATGTTTACTTTAGTTTCTGCTGTCACTTGCTCTATATTTGCAAAACGGCAGTAAGATTGATTTATTAGGTTGCTCATTTAGTATTTTCACCACATTGACTAAGATAAATGAAACCCTTTTAGTATAATAACCCCAGTATCTTGTCAATGTGCAATATCTAATGTGTTAATGTGCATTGTATTATGCATTTGATCTGGTAAATATACCGTTTTAGAAAACTTTTTTTAAATAAAGCATGTTCCTGGTAGTCTAAAATGGTCTAAAAACATTGTGCATTTTTGGTGAGGCACCTAAAAAATCCCCCAAAACACAACACATTGTATTGGGACTTATTGAGGACTTGCCTGAGAGCAAGTTTTAGACTGACTAAGCTGGATAAAAGCTGAGGAGAAGAGGTTGGCGGCTGTTCAGATGAGCTACAAGGGAAAGAGGGAAATCCATAATGAACTGCCCATCAGTAAGCAAAAGGCCCTGAAATCTGAACTGCTGGAGCTAGAAAAATTTATAAAAAGAAGAAACTTTTAATTAAAAGAATTAAAGGAAAAAGCGGTCTCTTTAGGGAAATGTTTGTGAATGACAAAAGGTTCAAGTAGCTGAGCAGTGCCCAAGATGGTGGGCTGTCCAGTGAACTGGATGCTGTGGAGGAGACTTCCCCTGTGACATGCCAGCAGGACACGGTGAACAATGCAGCAGGAAATGGTGGGAGATTGGAGTTCACCTAGCAAAAAGGAATCTTCTTGAGACAGGACAAGTTTGTCTTTAACATGGATGCAGAGGACTCTGTCTGCACCTACGGCAGGTGTAATGCTGGGACGGGCAAGGCAGGAGCAGCAGTTTGTACATCTGCTTAAGGACAGCAGGAATCAAGCAAGGTTTGCACTGACAAGGTGGTTGAGGTATGGTGGAGCTTTGCAAAAACTATTATTCCAGCTGCCAATACTGTTGTTTTGGCACTTATAATTGTTTTCTATAGCTTTCAATTATTGCCTCGCAGGTCTCGGCATGATTTGACATCGCTTGTGGTGAGATACCAGTAGAGAACTTGCCAGACCAAGGAATCCTAACACGGCGAATAAATTCTGTTCAGCTGTTATGGACTTTCACATGCAGGTATCTTCTTTCTGGATAAAAGATCCTACTGCTTTAAGTAGTTTTTGAAAAGCACATATCCGACATTTGAAGATAATTTTTATAATTCTTTAAGGATATCAAGCCCAGTTCACATAGTAGATTCTTATTAGAAACGGTGTCTCTGGCCATCAACCAATCTTTACACCACACCCTACGTTTCTTTAAAACTTGTTCTTCTACAGCTTATTAATCCTGTTCTTCACTGAAACACACCATAGCAAGGGCTGTTTTCTTTTATGCAAGAACACATAGAAAGGCGTATTGCAGGGAGAAATACTTGAACAGTGTTCAGGAACAACGTTCGTTGAGAAAATGACTGATCGATGTTGATCACTTTTTTTGTCTCACTCAAAGACCTTCTTTCTTCAATGTCATATCCTGCTCTACATATCATTTCCTCAACCCTTCAAACAATCACATTTATTGTCTGTACATTACTGGTCACTTATCTTTAAACAAACATATTGTTACAGCATGTACAGAATCAAGCTCTTTACAATCCATTCAAACAATCATTAATGGTTTAGTACTAGGGTAAGTTTAGGAAACCTATGCCCCCGCCCCACAGGTCAAGCAGGAAAACTGCTAAGAAATAATTAGACAAGACAGGACCTTAACTGTTAGAGCGGCAGGAGGCTAGGAGGAAAAGGAGCAGGAGGAGGAGGTCAGCAGAAACTGTCTTTCCAGCTGTAAATGAAGTTCCCCTTCAAAATAGATTTAGGACTTTATCAGATAAAGACATGGAGGAAGATATAGAATCGATGAGACATTTTATTTTTGCAGGAAATCCAGCTCAGTTCTCTGGCCGATATCCATCTGGCAAAAAGGGAGTGGAGGTGCAGACCTTCCTTCTGGTCTCTTGCAGCTGAGCCTTACAGTGGGGTTTCAGTTCTTTTTAAGACTAATAAGGTAACTTGTCAGTGAATTATTAAAGTAGAAGTGGGGTGATGTATGGTTTTAAACGCCTTTGTGGAGGGGCAGGACCGGCTCCTTATAAACATCTAAGGCCTCCCACAAAATGGGACAGAAAATGCCAATTCAACAAGATTAGTTTTAACACCAATATTAGGCCTAAAGACAGGAAAGGTTTCTAGGACAATCTGGGATGTTATAGTCTTTTTGTAACAAAGATGGTTAGACAGGCAGGTCTGGTGGATGTGCACATTAAGTCTCACCCAGATGACACAGGGTTCACATTTAGGAGAGGAACTAATGAGAGCAGGATAGTTTTTTTTTTAAAAGGAGAACTCCGCTATATTGGGCTCTGAGGTTCATGCAGTGGACCACTTTATGCTCTGTGTGACTATGAATGCTGGGTATCTGGAAACTTAATTTGCAATTGGTGAAAGATTAAAAGGTTAGACAATCCTCTGAGGATATCTTTCAGGCGCACGTTTCAGTCCTGAACCTGTGTAGCAATAAGTCTGAGTGATGGGAGCTTGTTAAAAGAAAGATTATTGGATTTTTCCGATCCTTTGGTAAAAAGAAACAATGTGATAAATATGTAAACTATCAAAGATTGTACAGAAGGCTTGGGCAAAGGAAACCCAGAGGAGATTTGACCAGCAGGCCTCTTTGATTCTGGAATAGGATGGGAATTACCACTCGCCTGAACCTTACCAGAATTGCAAATAGGGCTCAGCAGTTCAGTCTGTGAAGGATCTAATGACAACACAAGTTCCCTTGTTAAGTCCAGGGCTAGGTGTCGTTAGAACATATTATGCAGATCTCTTTGGAAGAAAGCCTCTCAATCAAGACAAGTGTTTTATAAGATCAACACCAGGTTTGGGAAAATGTCATAATCTGCTGTGGATTTGACAGGAGTAATTACAGTGGATGAGGTGTGTCATACTATAGATAAACTGACCACCAAGAAATGGATAGATGGATTGACAGCCAAATCTTATATATATTTAAAATGGTATGTAGGTATGTATTTATGTATGTTGCAATATCAATTGAAAACGCATGGGGACATTTCAACCAAACTTGCCATACATATGACTGAGACTCATGTGAGTGCACCTATCATCTTTGTTCAGCGCTGTGCTATATGTCAGAGCTATATTTTGATGAAAGGCATGGAGACATCTCAACCAAACTGCTATGCTCCACCATCAATAGGAAAGGCATCAACACATGTCAACCAAACTTGCTAGACATACAGTATGACTCAGACTAATGTGAGTGCAGCAGTCATCTTTGTGCAGCGTTGGGGGACAGTAGAGTGACAGCTCCTCAGCCCAGATACTGATGGGACTGGCTCAGTGTTCTCTGTACAGCACTGTATCAGAGCTATATAAATGTATAATATTAGTGTGAGACTGTAGGGGGACATTAGAGTGTCAGCTCCTCTTTATAGAGACTGATGGGACTGGCTCAGTGATCTCTGTACAGCACTGTGGTATATGGCAGAGCTATATAAATGTATAACAATAGTGTGTCACTGTGGGGAGACATTAGAGTGTCAGCTCCTCTGTACAGAGACTGATGGGACTGGCTCAGTGATCTCTGCACAGCACTATGCTATATGTCAGAGCTATATAAATATATAATAATAGTGTGTGACTGTGGGGGGACAATAAAGTGTCAGCTCCTCTGTACAGAGACTGATGGGTCTATCTCAGTGTTCTGTGTATAGCACTGCGGTGTATGTTAGAGCTATATAAATGTATAATAAAAGTGTGTGACTGTGGGGGGAATTAGAGTGTCAGCTCCTCTGTACAGAGACTAATGGGTCTAGCTCAGTGTTTCATTGTATAGCACTATGGTATATGTCAGAGCTATACAGGGAGGTGGCCAGAACCCCAGGATGCAGGAGTGTCAGAGGTTGAGGTGCGGACCCCACTGACAGGAGTGGCCCTTTAAATTGTGGTATTGGTAATGGCCACTTTAATTGCTTTACCCAGAATTCTCAGGGATGTTGGACAAGCCCAGAAGAGATAAATGCTGAGGAGTACAGGGGGGAGGAGGCCAGTGTGACCTGATCTGATGAGGCAGCAGTAACTGAGCATGTGAGCTGCAGCCAGATTGTGTGGTCCCCTTCAATTTATTCGGTGTTTGGGCAGCCGTTGCCTGCAATAGCACGAGTGGTTCCTGAAAGACTCAGCTACTGTGATCAGGTGTATTCTGTCAGTTGTCACTGTCCTAGAGTTCCAGTGGGGTGGCTGACTACCCACTGTGCAAACGTTTGTGCAATACACCATGTGCATCCAATCGTAGGAGACACGCAGCTTGCAGACTTCTAAAACTATATACCGGTACAGCTAAGTGACATTTGCTATTTGAACTGAGTTCAGTTTGCCAAGTGTTTCAGGCAAACCTTAGACGCCACCTTGTGTCCATTGTTGGAAACTGTTATCCCCTTTGTATTTTACATTTCCCTATTGCATTCACCTTATTTGTAACATCCAATACCTCAGAACCTGTAACCATAAGTTTGTTTATATTGCAAAATATTCAGTAAAGTGCATTTTATATTCCCTCTGTCTGTGTGTTCCGCCGACCTTACCTTGCCTTTACAGCTATATAAATCTATATATATAAAATTGGATGTATGTGTGTACTCGAAAACGCATGGAGACATTTCATTTAAACTTGCTATACATATCACTGGGACTCATGTGAGTGCACTAGTCATCTTTGTACAGTGCTGTGCTATATGTCAGAGCTATATTTGGATGTATGTATGTGTGTATGTCATCACTAGGAAACACATGGAGACATTTAAACCAAAATTGATAGACATACGGTATGACTCATGTGAGTGCACCGCTGATCTTTGTACAGCGCTGTGGTATATGTCAGAGGTATATTTGCATGTTTGTATGTATGTATGTGTGTATGTATTGCTCAGTGACCGTGTGCCTTTTGCTTATACTTTTACATACTTTTTTTGGACAAATGTCTGGCCTGTAATAATGCCTTCGAGAAAACATAAGGCAATCGGCTGAGTGCAATCAAAGGCAAAAAAATGAAACAACATAATAGACAAGAAAATCACTAAAGCTTTATTTGATTCCTTTTCCTGTATAATATAAGATTGCTATAAATAAATACCCGGGCAACGGCGGGTAATCAGCTAGTATAAATAATAAATCTGTAAATCTGCCCCCTTGGTTAGCGTAGGTTTTCAATGGATGCCTGGGAGAGGGTTTGCCCCCCCCCCCCCCCCATTAGTCTTCTCAATGTTTATAGAAAGATCTTGGCAAAAAAAAAAAATCTGGCCCTTGTGTTCAGTGGCCGACGGTTTTTTGTCCAGCAAATAGCATTGCTTGATTCAAGGCAGAAATACATTTTCATCAGAGTTAGAGGAACTCGTTGGAGGAAAAGAGCTGATGACCAGGCGAAAGCTTTTGATTGGGTGAATCATGAAAATCTCTGGTTGCTGCTTGGCAAATACAGCATACAATCTAAATGTATTGATTGTCTGTAAGTCCTCTATGAGGGGACAGAAGGCTTCCCACTTGAGAATGGCTGTATTGGTAAATCTTTTGAAATTAGTTCATGAGTGCGACAGGAGTGCCCACTAAGTCCCTTGCTATATGTGTTTACAATTGACCTCTACATTCAAAGGTTAGAGAGTCGACCATTGTACGGGGTTTTTTTGTGCATTGCTTATAAGCCCCCTTTGAGAATAGTCGCCGATGCCGATGATATATTTGTGATTCTCTCTAGGAATATTCTGGAGAGGCAGATTTTGCCTTAAGGGTTTGCCCAAGTCGAGTTTTGAAGGTGGGGCTGAGATTAATGAATGTGGAAAAAATTTCCATGAAGTTTAGGGACCTGACTGTGCTCACCTTTCACAGTAAACTTTACTTGAGGATTTATCAGCACTCAAGAGACTGTGTGTGCTTGAGACCAGAATATAGAGAATTAGAAGAGACTGTGGAGCACTTTCTGCTCAAATGCCCCTTCAATGTAAAAGTTTACAAAAGTTGGGGAGGGCTCTAGGTATTCCCTGTCTCAGTTGCATGCCTTATGCAGAATGGTATATGGGGCATTTGAGACTCACTGGGACTTTGATTTACTGATACACTTTTTATAGTTAGTATGAAGGTCCAATATTGCACTTGGAATGCATGGTGTCAGGTATGCATACATAGAAAATTTGTGGTTTTGTTGGTTTTATCTGTTGGGGTGCCTTAGTTTCAATGAAGAACTAATAGAACTTAAATAGACTGGTTTATTTACAAATTAAGATAGATACACAAACATTATTTACAGAAAAGGGAGAAAAAGTAAAGGGTACATAGGAAAAGAGTTGGGAAAAGGAAGGGGTTTAGCTCTATATTTAGCACATGGACATTCTCACTCTCTCAGCCCCACATAAGCCAGGGTTTTTTCTGCTTGAACCACACGCATCTGCAGTTCCAGAGCAAGTCATATTGTTTATAAATCCTTGGTGAAGTTTTGTTCAAGAGGTCATAACGTTCCATATTGTCCTAGGCTTGAGATTGGTATTACAGACCTCCTGCCCCCTCCAGGAGGACTGAAGCAATAGTAGGCAGGTTTTGGCAAAAAATACCACTAGGTGGTCAAACTGGACAATATGTTAATGATCCTCAGGCATCCAGTCACAGAAGATTATTCATAGTATCTGCTCAACAATTCATTTATGGTTGTTTTAGGGTCTCCACCTGCCCTAACAGACATCTCAGTTTTTGTCACGTCCAACACACTCCTTAGATAAAGTTATAGGGATTAATTTTTGAAAATGGGCTACATACTGTACATGGTGACGGGTTTGTGCTTCTTGGCCTTGCTTAGTATAATATAGGAGTTTATGTGAAAATATATTTGATATTGTTGCTTGAAAATGAGATGTTTAAATTTGAGTTTGGCATAATGCCTAAAATGTATTTTTTATAAGTATAATGTAAATATTGTATATAGTATGTGACTGCAAGATAGTTATAGTTACATAGTCAGTTAGGTTGAAAAACGACAAAAGGGAAAAACGACAGTATCTCATGGTTTACACTTGGTAAACTTGACATTTTTCAGTCCCATTTTTTTCTCAGACCCAAAATGTTGTGTGTGCTATTATCCTCAATCACATCTAAATCCTCATGCAACACACAGTACACTCATAAAACATCTGGGATAGTGAGGCTGTAATGTCTCCACCAGTGCCTGTTCCACTGTCATTTGCTGTACCTTATATCTTAAACGTTGCAGGCACTGATTTCAAAAAAGTATTCTAATGATGAAATAGAGGGAATATTATACAGAGGATCCTAATGTGTATATTATACATGTATATTATAAAATAGACTGCTTTGAACAAGCAGGCAGTGAATCTGGCTGGCCAGAAGGAGGAGGTAGCAGTGAGCTACCAAGCACCCAGAAAATCATCTTCCCACCCAAAGGAATTAGTACAGGGGTACCCCTTACCTTTTACCTGAAAAAGTTAAATAATAGACCTAGCCAATAATTATTTTCTATTCAAGAATACCCTTTATGATTATCCCCAGATGTAAATACATCTGCAATATCACAGTCAAGCATGCAAAATCCATGTAAATTACAATAATTGTTAATTGACAACCAAACATGCAGATTATTGCCACTACAATGACAGAATCCCCAGCCAGCATTGTGTAAATATAGCACAAACAGTTTTGTAGAATCTGACAATGACTTATTCAACTAATGAAATGGGTGGCCTTAGGAAGGTCATTTCCAGTCTGTGGGACGCCTGCGTTTCTCTTTTGTTATTATATGTAGAATACAATTGCCATTATATATAGAATATTTTACATATAAAATATAAGTGCTGAATACTCACTGTATACTTGATAAGACATGTACACTTGCATATTACTGGTTTTACTTGATTTTAATCGGTTAATAAATATATCTGTGCAATGATTGTTTCCTGCACTGGTAAATACCTCAACTATACATATAGATGTTGAGACTAATAACTAATAACCTCTCCAGGACCAGTTTAACATATATTGGGGCCCTGGACAAGAATTAAACCATGGCCCTTTAGGCTGGAATACTCTGACACAATCCCCTTATACCCACAAGTTGTATCTTGTGCAAGTGGGTATAAAACATATCCTGGTGTCAGTGAGAAATGTAAATGTTACTGCTATAGTGTAAATAAAAATGCTCCTGTGTCAGTAGGAGTAATAGAATAATATGTATATAAAAACTGAATCTGCACACATATACATGTCCATAGTTTCATATAAAAGAACTAACTTATATATATATATAATCTTTCACCTTTGTTCCCGTTGTTGGAACTAGTCCTACTGCTCCCATGTATGTACTTCCAATTGTCTTTATTTTTTCAATGTCTCTGTAGCATTCTTTTTCCATGAGCTGTAACACAGTAGATCTAATAAACATTATACTGCCATACATTTTTTTATTTGTATTCTCGTCATTAAAATTATGCACTGGAGTAAATGTATATATCTGGGGACTTTTATACAACAGTATACAATGTTCTAAAAACATGGTTATACAAAAGTATAGTTTTGGCAAACATAGTTATCTTTTTTTTTTCAATATAAAAATATTTTGTAATGAAACACATTTAATATTAATATATATATATATATATATATATATATTAACACTTAGACAACAACAGACACTCCCATTTCCTGAAATACATTGTTGCAGACATATACCTGCTATTTTCAATTAACAAAGACAGGCAGATGACTGGCATACAGAAACACAAAAATGAAAACACAGTAAAGGCTCATACACAGTAGTGAATTAGGGTAAGGCATGTGCTTGCTTGCAGAAATGTACTAGTTAATGCAAGGCGCAGAAATACAGGGGTTGGTGTGCTAGGTTTCCATTTATTGTTAAAGTCCCCCAAATGCCCATTATAAAAGAGGTAGAATGCAAAAAAATTTGCTGCAATGCACACCACCATGAACAAGAACATGCTACATTTTTCACAGCGAAGAACTAAGCAATAGCTTAACACAGATAGGCCCATATTTTGTAGGTGTGGCACCATTCAATTTGTGCATGAAAGAGGAACGCACTGCAATTTACAACATGTTGGTGCTCTGTGTTTTAAAGGGTCATGTTTAATTTTTGGGCTGTTGTGTGTTTGCAGCTAATAAATGACTGGATAATAAATGGGCTGCCTTACTGCAACGCTAATGTCTTACTGTCCTATTACTCCTAATAGGCCTTAACACCAAATGACTAATGGTCAATGGGATAGATCAATTAAACAGGTGCAAAATGTCCAAGAGGCAACACAGATGTCTCAGTGACTAGCTCCCTCAACTCTAAAGCTTTGTGTCCTAGGTTCCAAATCGTGGCCAGAACACTATCTGCAAGAAGTTAATGTTTCCTTCAGGCACTCATTACTCCACATCTCCAAAAACATGCAGTTTAGGTTATGTGGCTTCCCAAGAACCTGTCCTTGGTATGTTTGGAAAATAAGTATTACAGTCAAGGTGAGGCACTGCATGCTGGGTACGATATAGACACGTGGGTACATTAATAAAAAATAAAACTAATAAAAAGAATGTTTAGGTTAGGGCAACAAAAATTTACTATCTTAGACACACTATTAAAACATACAGTTAATATTTTTGTTGGGAAAAAAATATTTAATGTGAGGTTTTCACTAGAGTAATCATCTGCTACATTTGCACAATGCAGCAATTTAATTGAGGAGCTGGAACTATTAGCAAATTATCTCCTTTCTTCTGCTCTGTAGGCTTGAATGGGGGGGGGGGGGGGTATCAATCACTCATTAACTGTTCTTGTGGGAGATGCCTTGGCATCTTTCCTATTTAAGCATACATTGTGAGAGAAATCTCATGATATCCTTATAATCCCCCAATGAACTCCTATGGAAGCATTAGCAATTTCTGAAGTAGTAGCTCTCTGCATAACAAGGAAAAAAACACAGATTATGCAACAGGTTTCTGCTTCTTCCAAAAACATTCTAGAGTGTTAACCACATTTATAAAGTTAGGAATGGTAAATGCATAGAAACTCAGATGTGGTAGTCTAAATAAAGTTTGCAAAAAATGTGCTATTACATATGAGGCAAAATTACTGTTGAACTAGTACAAAAAGGCAAGATTTACTGTATAATTCTTGGCTCCACAAAACCATCTCTCTTGTGAAAGCCACTATAAACTCCAGTAGTCTTACTAGCTTTAGATTCAAACTAAATGAATACCAAGGCTAGTTGGTGTACATACTTAAAGAGACAGGTTGCAAGTCCTAAAAGTACACTAGGAGTAGACAGAAGAATAGGCCAAACTGTCATTGTATTTCCCTCAGAGTGGTTTAGCTGTAAATATGCAGCATACTAGTCTACAAACAAAAATATCTAAACTGTATACCACCAGCAAAAATTAGGAGACAGTCAGATTGCATGCATGAGTGTGTGCTACCCCAGGCAGCCCTGACACCCAAAACCATGGTCATGGAGTATGCTAACTTTATATAAATCTAGTCCTGAACATGAAATAAATATTTTTAATGACCATATAGACATTAAATAAAAAATTCTAATAGAAAAATACTTACCTCATCAAAATCAGCAATAATTTCATTTAAAAGTCGTAAACATTCCACTCCCATATTATTGCCATCAAGTTCAATGTAAAAATCATTAAAATTAGGAATGGAGGCAAACATCACACCGACTTGTGAGTAGGATTGATAATAAAGATCCTACAACGGAAAAAAAAAAAGTAAGTAGCAAACATCAGCTTTAGAATTAATTAATGCCAATATGTTAGTCTCTTTTCTGGCTCTATTCCCTCTCCTCCCCAGTCTGATAACTCATTGTCTCTGCTCCTTCACTCTCCTGATTTCTCTGTCTTTACTCTTGCACCTTTTTTCTCTACTGCTACTTTATGGTGACATCTCACTCAACCCTGGTCCCCCCCACAGCCTCTCTCTTTCATACATTTTCAGCAAGACACTCCCTTCTCCTAACCTTATCCCCATTCACCCTACCCATAAGTTCTTACCCCCTCTACCTGGCAGTCTACGGAATGCCAGATCTGTTGGCAATAAATTAACCTCTATACACAACCTTTCTAAATCTCTGAACTTCGTGGCTCTCACTGAAACCTGGCTTTCCTTCTCAGTCTCTGCCTCTGCTGCTGCTCTCTATGGAGGCCTGCACTTCACACATACCCCTAGACCTGGCAACAAAGTTGGGGGTGGTGTGGGTCTCATTCTCTCACTTAACTGTACATACAGAGTCCTGCCTACTCCGCCCTCTCTCATTTTCACCTCTTTTGAAGTCTCCTCCTCAGCCCCTTACCCTTCATTGTTGTTGTTGTCCACCCCCCCCCCCGGGCCCAAACTGCTCTCCATTACCTCCTCATTTGGACTCACACAGAACATCAAAGGCCCCACACACATCCCCGGATGGCTCCACACACATCCCCGGACACACTTTACACCTGGTATATTCAAAACTCTGCAACCTCACCCTCCTTGACAACTCACCAATTCCTCTATCTGATCACAACCTTATCACTTTCAACCTATTGAACTTATGCCCCCCTTTGCCACACCCCAGACCTGGTCAATGGCAGAGAGATATCAGTAACCTTGACCACAACCTATTCTCAAACTGCCTTGCGTCCCTAACCCCCACTTTCTCCAAAACCACCTCCCCAGATGAAGCTGCCACCCAGTTAAGCCACTCTTTTTCCTTTACTCTGGATAAAGTTGCCCCTACCACCTTTCGCTACCCCCACCCTGCCAACCCCCGACCCTGGCACAAAAATGGCACACTAAACAGCTACAAAAGACTGTTCGTCCAGCAAGCGGAGAAAATCTGGCCTCAGTGCTGACTTCATGGACTACAAAGCTTTAACACTGAACTCACTGTCACCAAGCAAAATTACTTCTCCGCTGTCATTTCCTCTCAAGCTCCCATGTAACCGCTTCTCAACAATTGACTCTCTCCTAAACCCCACATCAGCTCCCCCCGCAACAACCTTCACTGCCCAAGACATAGCCATCTACTTTAGAGATAAAATTGACAAAATCAGACATTATGTCTCTGCTCACTGAGCCACTCCAACCATACCCATCCCTTCCACCTGTAAATCATCACTGGCCTCCCTCAGCCCTGTTACTGTGGACGAAGTCTCCTTCTTTTCTCTCATCATCTCCATCTACTACCACCACTCCTCAACCCTGGCCCCCACCCTAACCGAACTATTGAACCTCTCCCTTTTTACTGGTATATACCCATCCATTTTCAAACATGCCATAATTCTCCCTATCCTGAAGAAACCCTCACTGGACCCCTCCCTACCCTCTAACTACTGTCCTACCTCCCTTCTCCCATATGTCTCCAAACTTCTAGAACGCCTTGTCTACAAAAGACTCACTGATTACCTGAGCACCAACTCTCTCCTTGACCCTCTCCAGTCTGGCTTTTGAGCTGCCCATTCCACTGAAACAGACATTACTAAAGTGGCCAATGACCTCATTAGAGCTAAGTCTCGAGGCAACTTTTCCCTCCCCCTTCTCCTTGATCTTTCCTACGCTTTTTGATCTTTTGATCTTTCCTACGCTTTTGACACTGTTGATCACCCCCTTCTAATACAAATCATGCGCCCCATTGATCAGTGACACTCCTTTCTCTTGGTTTGCTTCCTATCTGTCTGACTGTTCCTTTCAAGTTTCTTTCAATGGTGATTCCCCCTGTGCAACTCTCCTCCCTGTTGGTGTTCCCCAGGGGTCAGTCCTTGGACTGGTTCTTTTTTTTCTGTACACCTCCTCTCTCGGTAGTCTCACATCCTCCTTTGGTTTACAGTACCATCTGTATGCTGATGTCACTCAAATCTATCTGTCCACCCCTGATCTGCCTCCTTCAGTCCTGGATAAGGTCTCATGCTGCCTGTCAGCCATATCATCATGGATGTCTGACCGATTTCTGAAACTCAACCTGGATAAAACAGAACTCATCATCCCTCCCTAAAATTCCAAATCTCCCCCAACACATTTCTATCTTTTAACAATATTGTAATTCCCCCCCCCCCACAGGCACCTTGTTTTGGCATCATCTTTGA
Source organism: Pyxicephalus adspersus (assembly GCF_032062135.1). Taxonomy (NCBI): domain Eukaryota; kingdom Metazoa; phylum Chordata; class Amphibia; order Anura; family Pyxicephalidae; genus Pyxicephalus; species Pyxicephalus adspersus. The sequence continues at coordinate 89,231,632 of NC_092862.1, read as the reverse complement.
TTCTGCCCTCTCATTTGCCCCCCATATTCAGAACATTTGCAGGTCCTGTCACTTTCATCTACTCAACATCTCCAAAATCTGTCCCTACCTGTCCTCAGAGACAACCAAACTCCTTGTACACCCTCTTATCATCTCTCCTCTGGACAAATGTAACATCCTCCTCTCTGGTATTCCAGTAACCCAACTCTCTCCTTTACAATCTAATATGATTGCTGCAGCCAGACCCATCCACCCTTCCCACCGCTCCTCTTCTCCTGCATCTCTTTGCAGATGTCCACACTGGCTTCCATTTCACCTTATAATCAAATTCAAACTCCTGTGCTTTGCCTTCAAATCTCTACACAGTTCTCGTCCCACTTACATTTCTGATCTGGTAAAAAAATACTCCTCCAGTCCCTCTCTCCGCTCCTCCGATGACCTACAACTGACTTTCTCACTCATAACCTCATCACACGCACGGCTACAAGACTTTTCTAGAGCTGCCCTGATTCTCTGGAACGTCTGGGTCTTCCCCCTCCTATTCCGCTTGCTCCTACTTTCTGCTCAGTTAACAAAGCACTCAAAACCCATTTTTAAAACTTGCCTATCCATCTTCTTCTGTCCTTAGAAACCGTCACTACTTCCCAACTCTACCTATCTCCCCTCCTATTGTGTGGTAATTTCCCAACCTCCTAGATTGTAAGCTCTTCGGGAAATGGTCCTCTCCTCCTGTGTCACTGTCTGTATTCATCTGTCATTTGCAACCCCCTATTTAATGTACAGCACTGCGTAATATGTTGGCACTACTTAAATCCTGTTTAATAATAATATTAATAATATTAGTCCAGTTTTTATCAACCAGGGTTACTCCAGAAGTTTCTAGGGGTTGCCTTTAACAATAAGAAATCTGTGACTCTCAGGTCAGTTTACCTAAAACTTCTTGGCTATCTGTGACATTCTTCCCACTAGCCAGCAACTAATTTTTTGTGGGTTGTGGATATAGAGATTTTACTAGGAGATCCCTGAGGACCTGAAAATAATTTCAATGGGTTCCCCCATGTTGAGAAACACTGTTAGTCTATAATATGATGTCTATCAAATTGTATATGTAAAAAACATGGCACAGAAAGGTTAACACACCCTGTAGTATAACCATACATTGCATACATTTACCCTTCCTTTTCTTTTAAGGGCTATAGTAAAAGTTTTAGAGTATACCATACCTGTAAACAAAAAAGTCACAACATACTCATGTCTACAATAAAAACACAAGCATGTTTCTATATTCCCTTACAATATTTTAATAACATCTAAATATGAAGTTATTTTTACTATTCCAAAATAAAATGTTTGTGCTCTTCATGCTGTTAAAAGGCTAACACTAGCTATTAGAATTGTTGATAAAGGTCATCAGATTATTTTTAGGTGTATGTCTGGGCGAAATAAAAATAATATTACAAAAACATATTAATGACATCCTTGTAATATTTGAACATTTCCCCATGTGTTGTGTTTATAAAAAATTTGCAAGTCTAGAAAAGTTTTTGTGCCTTTTCAAAAGTGCCTTTTCTGCACTGAATTTTCCAATCTCCACCCCACTCTGCTCCACTCTACATGCTCACATTTTTGTCACTTCTAGCTAAACCTTGCTTGCAATAGAACATAAATTAAAGTTCAGTAAACATACCAAGGGAAAAACCCAGCAGAAAGTCTGTTCATGTTACTTGTCATAATCCCATGATTTACTCTCCTCCAATTACAGAGCATCTGTGGGGCTTCACACTGCAGCACAATTTTTTAAAAAATGGAATGGACCACAGTATGCATAGCAGATAGTGGTATATAAACCCTTTAGATCAACCTATTGGTGAAAAAGTATATGACTCGTTGCACTGAGTAGCCTTTCGCCTCCTTCAACTAAAGCTTTGCAGACTGCCTCCTTCTTCCCAGATTGTCTGCCACTGCAAATAGAAATAAGATACTGGCCTCTGAGTACAGAAGAGAGAGGTTTCACTGTAGTGCTGGGTATTTCAGGCAGATGTCACAGGGGGATCTAAATGTTATCATAGAACCTGTAGCTAAGCTACACTTTGAGTACCCCTTGGAAGATGGGAATGTTTGAAACAAAAATACAATTATATTAAAAGGATAAACATGTCAAAATCTTTCTGTTTCAATTGTAGACATAGTCCTAGCATTCTGTAAATGACCTCGTTGTTTCTAAATACTGTATATTTATGTAGGAATAATGTATCTATAGTATAAATCATCTTTTCCAATGCTATTAGATAGTGGATGGATGGTTGCATTTAAGTCTGATCATGATCTGAGCTGGTAAAGCATCTTAGACATCTGATGCTTGTGGTATTTTCTTGTTTCCCAGGATAATTATAACGTACTTCTATATAGCTATTAGAAATAAATGCTGTGTGAGATGCCAGGCTATAAACATGGAATTAGCCTTTATATACAGCCATTTACTGTTAAAGATTTGTGTAGACTCTAATTATAGAAGCTATGATAATGATAAAAATTCAGTGGGAGAAGTGGTAGGATTTTTCTTTTCACATTTTTTTTTTTGTGACTGGGTCTTGCAGTGCCTGTCGGGGAAGGTGTTGGATGGAGTATATGTAGCACTCAGACAAAGGCATTTTGTGTAAGGGCTTTGTGAAAGCCAGTTTAAGGGTCCTGGCGCCGGGCCAAAGAAGAAGGAAGGATGTGTTTCTTTGGCTAATGGATTTAGGTTCGGGTTTTTCACCTGTGTCTAAGGTGCACAGGTGTACTAAGCCAGCAAGAAGCTGGAGTGAGCTCAGTTGGTTCCCAGAGCTGTGAGGGAATAGAGCTCTGCCATCCACAACCAAGCATTTCATGTGAGTGGAACATGTTTCTTTGTTTTTCCTAAAGACTGATGTGTACTGTTTCCTGGAAACTGATGTACTTTGTTCTTAGTTAGAGAGGGACTAACAAAGTGAATGTATTTAGTTGCTCAGCCGAGACATTCATTTTTTTTGTTTGGTTTTTTGTGTGCTAATAAACAGGTAGCCTGGAGTCTGCTTTAGACTGAATTTTCAAGCCTGCTGTATGTTCACTGCTACATTCTGACCCCCAGTTGCTATGAGCGATTCCACATATGGTGGAGGATGCGGCACCTCAGAATTTGAGATAGCAGTGTTCAGTACACCGAGACATTAAAAGGACCAGCTTTCTGTCTGAAAATGGAAGAGGTCCTGAAGCAGCTAGAGATTGCTAATGCTGCGCAGCAGCGAGCTAATGCTGCTGAAAGGAAGACTTATACGGCGCAGCAGGAGACAAATCATTTGTTGGTGGCACAACTGGCGGAGGTCTCTCGGGCCGTAGCCGAGATTCGGAAAGTGCTGAGTGAGGTTGTGGAGCAGCTGGCAGCATAGAATTTTGAGGGACACTTTGGAGTCAGCATGATGATGTTAAGGCCTACCCCTATAGGTTTGAGAGAACTGCAGAGAGAGGGCTGGGCCGAAGCACAATGGGCAGGAATAGTGGCGCTATTCCTGACAGGGGACTCTCAAAAGCCGTCTTTTGACCTGGCCCCAGAGAAGGCCAAATGTTATGAGAAACTAAAAACTGAAATTTTGAGGCGTCTGGGCATGACTCCTGCTGTGCGGGCCCAACGAGTACACAAATGGACTTATCAGTCAGAAAAGTCTCCTAGGTCCCAGATGCATGACCAGGTGTAAGTGGTTAAAAAGTGGCCACAACCTGAGACTCTCACGGCTCCTCAGATTTCAGTTTTCCCTTTCTTGGTCTTAGCAGGGGTGACGGCGTTGCCCCTAGAGACTCCAGAGGAGGCAGTCATGCAGGACTTGGAGGTCTCTCGGGACCACTTCAGGACAGACCAGCTGCGGGCTCCAACCTTGGCCAGGGCCTGGAAAAATGTACAAGTAGCTAATGGAGTCTCCCAGGTCCCTGGCACTGACAATGTTTCCCTCATTTTGCGATAATAAATGAGTTTTTTATATTGAGTAGATAAGACACGGGGAGAGGTGGTAGAACAACTTATTGTACCCCAACCTTTCTGCCAGATGGTATTGGATCTGGCCCATAAACATGCTCTTGGGGGGCACCTTGCCACGGAATTCCAAGCAAAGAGTTCTGCAGAAGTTCTTTTGGCCAGGGGTCTTCGCAGCTCCGCACATCCGTGTACTATCCACAAACAGGTGGGTTGGTGGAGCGGTTTAACAAAACGCTGAAAGGCATGCTGAAGAAGGTAGTGGAAAATGATGGAAGGGAATAGGACTGTCTGCTTCCGTATATAATGTTTGTGGTTCGAAAGGTTCCTCCACAGGGTTCTCGCCCCTTCAAGCTGGTATATGGTAGACACCCTCAGGGACTCTTGAACATTGCAAAAGAGACCTAGGAACAGGAAGCCACGCCCTATAAGAGCATAATAAAGCACATTTCCCAAATGCAAGATCGCATCAAAGCAGTAAGGCCTCTGGTAAGGGAACACATACTAAGGGCTCAGGAGTCCCAAAGCCGTGTGTATAATCGTTCTGTAAAGATCCGTTCTTTCAACCCGGGTGATCATGTCTTGGTCCTCGTACTTACGGTTGAGAGCAGGGTTTTGGCTAAGTGGCAGGGGCCATATGAAATATTGGAGAAGGTAGGGGAGGTAAAATATAAATTTTACCAACCGGACAAAAGGAAAAAAGAGCAGATTTACCATGTTAACCTAATTAAGGCATGGAAAGATAGAGAGGCCCGTGCTGCTACTCCTCAGCTCCTTTCCCTAGCCCAGGCGGGCATTCAAGACATAGGAGTGGCCAAGTCCCTGTCAACTTCCCAGAAGCAGGAAGTGAAGGAATTTCTGCAGAGAAATCCGGAGGCGTTCTCGGATCTGCCAGGGTGTACTGAAAAGCTGAAGCAGGAAATTATTACTGATCCCCAGGTGCAGGTCTGCCTAAAACCATATAGGATTCCTGAAGCGCGTAGACAGGCAGTGGAGGAAAGTTTAAAAAATGTTCAAACTGGGGATAATTGAGAGGTCAAAAAGTGAATGGAGCGGCCCCATTTTCCAGGTTCCGAAGCCAGATGGGTCCATTTGGTTTTGTAATGACTTTCAGAGAGGCTAGGCAACGCCAGGTACATTACCACATTGGATTTGACTAGAGGATACTGGCAGGTGCAGCTAACGGATAAGGAAAAGGCCTTCTCCAGCCCCCAAGATTTGTGGCAGTACGGATGGATGCCCTTTGTCCTCCAGGGGGCCCCAGCTACTTTTCAGCAGCTAATGGATGAGGCATTAAGGCCCCATCAGCACTTTGCCGGTGCATACCAGGATGATGTGGTCATTTTCAGCAAGAACTGGGAAAGTCACCTTTCCAAAATACAAGCTGTTTTAAATTCCATCTGGAAGGCAACCTCAAAAAATGTTCTATTGGTTTGGAGGAGGGCCATTACCTGGGTATGCCAAAGGCCGGGGCCTATTAAAACCTCAACTGAACAAGATTGAGGTGATTCAGGTTTGGCCCCAACCTGTGACAAAAAATCAGGTATGGACCTTCCTAAAAATTATAGGGTACTACAGAAGGTTGGCAGCCCCCTGGCAGCCCCCTAACAGACCTAACAAAAGGGAAAGGGTCATTAATGGTATGGTGGTCCCTGGAAGCATAGAGGGCATTTCAAGCCCTGAAGGGAGCTTTGTGTCAGCAGCCTGTGCTACTGCCCCCTGCCTTCTGCAAACCCTTTCTGGTAAAAAAACGATGCCTCTAGCGTTGGTTTGGATGCAGTCCTGTCCCAACTCATAGGAAGTGAAGAACACCCAGTGATGTTCCTGAGTAGAAAAGTGACCCCAGCAGAAAAGAACTACAGCATTGTGGAGCGGGAGTGCCTGGCGAGCACTAGAGTCCCTATGCTACTACCTTATTGGTAGGGTATTTAGGCTAATTACGGACCATTCCCCCCTTACGTGGATGTCGCCAGCAAAAGAGAGAAATGCTCAGGTGGCACGATGGTTCTTGTCCCTGCAAAACTTTAATTTCACGGTAGAGCACCAGGCAGGAAAATTGCAGGGTAATGCAGACGCCCTCTCTAGAACTAGAACTGTTTGTAGGCAGGTAGTGTCTGATCCCACAGGTTTGAACAGAGGGGGGGAGGGATATGTGACAGGGTCAGGGTGTTGGATCGGGTATATGTAGCACCCAGACTGGGGCATTTTGTATAAGCCAGTTTAAGGGTCCTGGAGCCGGGCCAAAGAAGAAAAAAGCTTGAGACCATTTGCAGCCAGCTGAATTTTTCATGCCCAGGCACAAGAAACTCAAGGGACCAAGTAGGTCAGCCAGGAATCGGGACTCCACCAGTATTTCCTCACAGACTCCCCGACTGCCTCTGACCCGGAAACAACTAACATGGCGACCCCAGGCACGAGGTCAGATCAGAGGCTTTAGGATGAAGTGTCCCAGACACACACTCACAGCCCAGACTCTCCCCCACCCCCTCCCTCCCTCACCAGAATCTCTGTGTCTGACAGCTCAGATTTCACCTTCTGCAGAACAAAGCCTTCCCAGTGATTTGCAAACTTTCCTAAAGTTTCTGCCAACTAAAGAGGATTTTGATTGCTTAGCCACACGCTAAGAGAATTCTCTTAGGGAAAAAAACAGAATCCCTTCAGCAACAGATCTATGCAGTGGATAAAAGATTCAAGAATAACAGCCTTGGAGCATTCACAAGTGCAGGTACAATCTTTTCTATCTTCTTTGGCACTTTGATAGATTATCAGGAGAATAGAGGGAGACGAATAATACATCTGAGAGGCAAACCAGAAGCTACTCTGGGGTCAGAATTGGAGGCGACAGTATCAGCCATCCTTAATATGGTGTTGGACAAGGCGGTCACTGAGCATATAGAATTGGACAGGGTGCATAGAGTGGGATCCCTGAGGGGACCCTCAGGTGCTATCTCTAGGGATGTGCTCTGCCATGTGCACTACTTTACAGTAAAGGAGCAAATTATGCAAAATGCTTGGTCCAAAGGCACTATTGAGTTTGATGGGGTCAGGATTCAATAGTTCCCCGACCTATCTGCACGTACACTGCGCATGAGGAGAACTCTAAGGCCACTATTGGAACTACTTACCTCACAAGCTGCCACCTACAGGTGGGGTCATCCATTCCATCTGGTGATTAACAGGAATAACTCTTTTTTTATTCTCCACACTCCAGCGCAGGTCCCAGCACTAATTACCTTCCTGGAAGCAGAAGCTATTCCTTTTCCTAACTGGCTGGACTGGTCAGACGACCTACAGGATACCTCTTTTGGGTCAAACCCGAGGAATGCTAGAAAACGACCACCACAACCGCGGGCCATTCAACATTCGCCAAATCGTCAATCGCTGAGCAGGAATGAGGCTTAGACATTCGAATTGCAGGAAGCCTATATCTCAACTATCCCTGATCATCCTGTGCACTGATATGCAGCAGATCTGTGACGTTACCATCATTTGTGCGTATCCTGATTGGACTGTTACTACCTACTTCTTTGTCACATGAGGATTATTATGACTATGACATTATGTGACATGGCCTCTTTCTAAGGAATACCAGTGAAGTCGGATTGACTGTAAGTGTTCGTCATGTAATGCATACAAATGCCTGCATTATTAGTATGTCCCCTCAATGTTTGGACATTGCTTGTTTTATTTTCCCTGTTATTTGCATATGAGCCATTATATGAGAATGAAGTAGTATTTTGGTCTAATACAACAGTAATAATAGCACTGGTGTAGATGACCGAAATCTAGGCTGTCTTATGAGGGTTTAGGTGGCAAGGACCATTTGGTTGCCACCTACTAACGCTGCTATTTCACATTAGCCATGTTTTGGTTACTTTTTGACCATTGCCACTTCCAGTTTACAATTACCTGTGATGAATGAGTGACTTATGACGGTCATTGACCAGAACATAGGTATCCAGTACTTCCCTCTTTTTAAATAAGGTGATGGCCTATAGCCCTCAGTTATCCATTGCAAAAGGTTCCCTTTATCGGGTGGTTTACTGTTAGGGTTCCCACAAATATAGTCTGTCAATCATATTAACAGGGGTAGCTTATAGGCTGTAATGTCTTGTCCTGTTATTAGTTTAAACATTCTTGGTTGTTTATTGTTTCGTTATACCAATAGTTTTGAATTTGGAACAGATATGTTCTTGATAAGGGTTCAAGCTTTGCCACTTAACTTGTATTTACTAAAAGCCATGGGTTAGAGCATATCTCCACTGGCCTTGTGTATCACACTCCCCACATGGGGTCCTCTACCTTAGTGAGAGGTTGAAGAAAGTAAATATATATTCTATAATTCTACTTACCAGTAGGCCTACCTGAGTATAATCCTTGGTTTTTATACTTACCTTGGAAACACATCTACATCTGTTTCTTTTCTTCTTTTTTCTCTTGCTTCATTCTCTGTTGTTCCGCCCTATTCATATCCTATTTGTCCTTCATTGCCCTTCTCCCTTTTTATTTGGCTTTGATATTACTTATTAGTCTAGTGGTGTCAATTAAGATATTGTATGATTGAAAATGTCCATTACCTCTTTTTAAATGTTAAAGGTCTGAACTCTCCCACTAAACGGTCAATCTCACTAAATCTCATTGTCAAGTGGCTTTCCTCCAGGAAACGCACTTTAGACATGACAAGGTGCCTAGTGTACGAAACCACCATTTTCAATTTGGATATCATAGTTTATCACCAGACTCCAAGTCTAGAGGAGTCAGTATCCTCATTAGCCAATCCCTACCCTGGTCTCTGTCCCTGGTGTGGTCAGATCCTGAGGGAAGATATCTCTTGGTGCAGGGTAAAGTGGATAATCAAATGTATACCTTTGTCAATGTTTACTTGCAGAATTCAAATCAATTACCTTGTTTAGAACATGTGCTGGATCTGGTGACTGAACTTGGGACTGGTACAGTGGTGATCGGGGGTGATCTAAACTCAACTCAGCTCAATCCATCGCTGGATGTATGCAGGGGACGCTCACACTTGCCTTTTTCATATCATAAGAAATTAAAGGTCATTCAACATGAGCGACAACTGGTAGACATCTGTCCCATTCAACATCCAGGGATTATACTTTTTTTACTCTCCTGTCCATTAAACATACTCTAAGCTGGATTTTTTCCTTGTCCCACATGATATTTGTCCCACACGACAATTGCCCACATTTTTTACAAATACTACAGCAATTTATACAATTTGCGAAGTGATTATCCTGGGCAGACCCCCCCAGATAAAATTGCAGCTTTTCGGGAATACCCCAGAGCCTCTGACTTTCCTACTTTATCTATGGAGACCATAGAAATGTTTGAAAAGCAGATCACCATTACTGAGCTGCAGACAGCTATAAAGCGTGCAGCCTCCGGTAAAACATCAGGTCCAGATGGGCTTACCTTAGTATATTACAAGTGATTTTTCTCTGTTTTAGGACCCCACTTGGTAACGGTGATGAATGCTATTTCACAAGGATAGGCATTGCCCACTGATATTTTGGGGGCGCATATATCTGTACTTCTGAAACCCAATAAATCTTGCGCCTGTTACCGCCCAATTTCTTTTTGGTTTGGGAGGTGTAATATAGTGAAGATGAACGTGATGCCTAGAGTGTTATAGATGTTACGAGCACTCCCGGTACATGTTCCTTTGCATATTATGAGTAAATTCAGGTCAGAGTTTGGGATTTTTATGGTCTTCGGGCCCTCCACGGATAGGAGTTAAAATTTCGAGACTTCCAAAGGCAAAGGGAGGTATGGCATTTCCAGACCCAATATTATATCAACAAGCAGTCCACTTGACTAGGTTGTTGGACTGGTGTACTAACAGTGGATCTAAACTCTGGATAAGCTTGGAAGACGCTCTATTACCGACCCCAAATGACGCTTTGGCATGGGCCCCAAATACAGTCAAAGATTCCATTATGCAACAACCTCTGATTGGGGCAATGCTTAAAGTAGTCTCTCAGTTTCTCTCTTCTCAAAAGGTAGTTGATTATTTATCTCCATTGTCTCCCATACTGGGATGTCCGGAGTTTCCATCTGGGATCTCTGAAGCAATTTTTCGCCAGTGGTGTGCCAAGGGTGTTTACAGGGCATTTCATTTTTATTTTCAGTTGCAAAATACTAAGGAGTTGCCCCCTTTGGATGCCTGGCACTGTATACAACTTACTTATGTGCTCTTCCACGGCCAGCAACCTTTTGCCGCTCCTTGTTGCCTTTGGAATCCTCCTTTTGTTTAGCAGAGAATCCCCTGAAAGGATTCTTGTCTTACTTGTATTTAGGGATGAGCGAGAAGGCCTCAGATAGTGAAAATTTCCTGGAAGTTCCGGTGGGTTCGCGAAATTTCGGCGAATCGATTTTGCGAATTACAATAAAGTCAATAGGCCGACTTTAAACATAAATAGCAAAGCCCCTATACATTGTTAGAACCACCAAAATTGCTATGTAAGTGTAAAAGAACAGTGGCAACAAGGAAAAAATACAAAAGTGGTTTTCCAAACATTAGGACATTAAAACATAAAACAAACGTTAAAACAAACAATAAACATTAGGGCATTGAGAAAGGATGAACTCAACCCACTAGGCAACAGTCTCTGCTGTCAAAACAACAGAAGAATGTATTGCTATTTATTGTACGCACCCCCATTTAATTTATATACCTGCATAATTTGTTTATTCTATAAGTTCTGTTTATTATTATTATTATTATTAATAATAATATTATTAATAATAATAATAATAATAATAATAATTGCTGGCTGGCATCATGACCTGGATGACATGTGTTAGGAATACCACCTATAAAGTTGTGGACAAGTAGTAGTGACATTAGGCAAAAGGATGGAGGACCAGAGATGGAGAGTGGGTCAGCGAGAGCAGTAGCAGTGTGTGGCCTCTGTTCACCTATCGCCAGGGAGACCGCATTGGTAAGAGTCATGGATAGCTGGGTATAGTGCATCGTCATTGCCACCAAGAAGTGTACAGTCGTGGTAAATGGAGTACTGACAGGTTGCAACAGCAGGAGAAGGAGGCGGAGGGCCCCAAGATAAAGTGGGGACCGCATTGGTAACTGGTATCTTGAGCTGGGTGTAGTGCATCTTTAATGCCACCCTGAAGTGTACAATTTTAGTGAATGGAGTACTGGCAGGCAGCAGCAACAGCAGCAAGAGGAGTGTGGACTGCAATGGTAACTGGCATCTAGAGCTGGGTGTAGTGCATCGTCAATGACACCCAGAAGTGTGTAATACAAATATAGTGAATGGAGTACTGACAAGCAGCAGCAACAGCAGGAGGAGGAGGTGGTGTGCCCTGAGAAGGAGCGTGGACGGCATTGGTAACTGGCATCTAGGGCTGGGTGTAGTGCATCGTCAATGACACCCAGAAATGTATTAAACAATTATAGTGAATGAAGTACTGACAGGCAGCAGCAACAGCGTCATTGGTAACTGACATCTAGAGCTGGGTGTAGTGCATCGTCAATGACACCCAGAAGTGTGTAATACAAATATAGTGTATGAAGTACTGACAGGTGGCAGCAGCAACAGCATCAATTGGTTACTGACATCTAGAGCTGAGTGAAAAGCATCGTCAATGACACCCAGAATTGTGCAATACAAATATAGTAAATGAAGTACTGACAGGCGACAGCAACAACAGCATCAGGAGGAGGCGGTGGGCCCTGAGAAGGAGCATGGACCCCATTGGTAACTGGCATTTAGAGCTGGGAGTAGTGCATTGTCAATGCCACCCTGAAGTGTGTAATACAATTTAAGTGAATGGAGTACTGACAGGTGGCAGTCAATGTCAGCATGGAGCGTGGAGCGTCACTGGTAACTGACATCCAGAGCTGGGTGTAATGCATCAATCAATGATACCCAGAAGTGTGTAATTCAATTATAGTGAATGGGGTACTGACATGTGGCAGCAGCAACAGCATTAGGAGAAGGCAGTGTGCCCTGAGACAGAGCGTGGAGCACATTGGTAACTGACATCCAGAGCTGGGTGTAGTGCATCGTCAATGACACCCAGAACTGTGTAATACAATAACTGTGTAATACAAGTACTGACAGGCAGCAGCAACAGCAGGAGGAGGAGGCGGTGGGCCCAGAGAAGAAGCGTGGACGGCATTGGTAACTGGCATCCAGAGTTGGGTGTAGTGCATTACAATTTAAGTGAATGGAGTACTGACAGGCGGCAATCAATGATACCCAGAAGTGTGTAACACAAATATAGTGAATGGAGTACTAACAGGCGGCAGCAGCAACGGCATCAGGAGGAGGTGGTGGGCCCTGAAACCGAGTGTGGAGCGCATTAGTAACTGACATCTAGAGCTGGGTGTAGTGCATTGTTAATGACACTCTGAAGTGTGTAATACTATTATAGTGAATGAAGTACTCACAAGTGGCAGCAGCAACAGCATCAGGAGAAGGGGGTGTAATGTAAATATTGGAAATGTGTGATTAAACGTAGAAGGGCCAGACCAAGATGTTTTGTGCGCTAGCACTGTTGCTGTGGTCTGTGGTCCAGGAAGTGTTAGGAAGGTAGACGACATTGCTAGTTTTCATCATGAAGTGGATGACATGAATGCCAACCCTCATGCTTACAATTCTTGCTGAAAAAATAGGCAAAGGCAATGATACCTATCAGTGTGGCAGTACTGGGGGTTTTCACCTGCATTTTTTTGGCCTCCCCGAAGAAGCAGAAATGTAAAGTAAACTAAATTCCTAGCTGGCACATTGGAAGGCATGACACTGGCGAAGAATGCCACCCCTGGACGTTGCGATAACTAGCCGAAAAATTCAACCAAGGCAGGCTCAGCTGACAGGGTGTTTGGTGATAGGCAGCCACAGACTCAGCAGAGGAGCAGTGTGGGTTCACAGAGGCATCTTGGTTGGCCTAGTGAGTCCTTCGATCAGTCAATAAGTGACATCTGCAGTGGGGATATGATAGTTGATAGTTGTGATTGGTTGTCCGCTACCACTCCGCCAGCGGCACTGAAGGTTCTTTCGGACAAAACACTGGATGCCGGGCACGAACGAAGCTTGATGGCACACCGTGCCAACTGCAGGCAGATTTCAAGCCTGTTGACCCAAAAAATGATGGCGTCACTACTGTCAGGACAGCCATCCTCCTCATAACTGCTGTCGTAAGCACCACCACCACCAGCCAGAAAAGAGCCAACGTAATCGTGCACCATGCTCTTCATCCATTCTCGATGGTTATGCCCCTGCACCTTACTTGTTTGAGGTGGCCGCATCAGGTTTGCCAGGCATCCAGAAAATCCCCCCTGCCTTGGCCTACACTTTTGGATGTGTGCGGCCTGCTGCCAGTACTGCTGATGCTGCTGCTGCCACCGCTACAGGAGGATGCAGTGGAGGCAGTGTCCGCCTTAGCTCCCTGTGTGGAATGTGGTGCACGGAACTCCTCACACAGCCGGTCGCATAGTATTCTGCTCAGGTGGGTCACCTTTTCTTTCTCCTGCGCCGAGTTGGGTGGAAACTGTGAAATTCTGTCTTTGTAGCGGTGATCCAGAAGGGTGGCCAGCCAGTAATCATCCTGGTTTTTGATGCTGCAAATGCAGGGGTCTCTCTGTAGGCATCGCAACATGTGGACACACATATGAAAGAGGGGTTCCCTGGGCTCATCCTCCTCCTGTCCCTCAGTAGGCGCCAAAACATCTTCCTCCTCATCGCCCGTACAATGCCTGTTGTGTGACAGCACAAATGTGGGTTGGACGGGTCCTGTCCAGCAGCCCCAACATGGTCTCCCTCATTATCATCATTATAATCATCTTCCTGCTCCTCCTCTTGAACCTCCTGATGCTGGCCAGTGTCCCTTCTTGCTCCTCCTGATGCTGGCTGTGTGCTATGGAGTGTAATTTCACTCACATCCTCCTCCCCCATTTCTTCCCCTCCTCTCCCATCGCCACTTTTCATCAGGCCACACGGTATTATTAAGCAGAAAGATGATAGGAATTACATTGTTCCAGCCTGACCGCTCCTGACTCACAATGTTTGTGGCCTGGTCAAAGTGGGCCAGTACCTTGCACTGCGTCTCTTTCCTGCAGCCACTGGTCCTTGGTAAAATAGCTCAGTTGTGTAGCTGTACCAAGGGCTCCACTGCCTCCATGCACCTTGTTGACCAAGTAATGGCGGATGGCTAGCTTTTGCTCACACAGATGCTGGAGCATGTGCAGGATGAAGTTCCATCTAGTCAGAGTGACACAAATCAGTTTATGCAGTGGAAGCCTCTGTTGGTGCTGGATCTTGCTAAGCCCCACGGCGGCAGTAGGGGATCAGCGTACATGGCTGCAGATGGAGCGAGCCTGTCTCAGTAAATCCTGTAGTCCTGGGTTAGTGCGGGGGAACTTCTGCACCACCAGGTTCAGTACGTGCGCAAACGAGGCACATGTGTTATGTGGCCCATGCACAGCACGGCCACAAGGTTGGCCTGTTGTCGCACACTACGTTGCCTGTTGTGAGCCGAGAGGGAGTCAGCCAAGCCTCAACCTCTCTGTGCAAAGCGGACAAGAGTTCTCTGGCGGTGTGACTTTTCTCCCCCAAGGACACCAGTTTAGGCACTGCCTGGCAACGCGTGTGCTTGAGGGAGCCGTAGTGGCGTGCCCGCTTAACCACAGTGTCCTCCGCTGCTGGCCTTTCAGGAGGAGTGTCGAAAAGAGAGGGTTTCCCGGTAGAAGGAATGAAGGAGGAGGGAGAGGACTGGGGCGGCCCATGCAGGGAAAGCAGGGATGTTGTACCCAAATGTGATCCGGCCTGTCCTCTGCGGATGTGGCTGTGGCACAGGATGCAGATTGCTATGCACCCCTCATCAGCTTTCAGCGTGAAAAAGGACCACACTGGAGAGGTGCGTGCAACCACTCTGCTGCTCTTTTTCTTTGCCTGCCTCTGCGTCTGCTGGTTTCCCTGCGTCTGCTCCAGCTCCATCTCCCCCATAGTCACATCGTCTCTGACTGTTCCCCTGCTTGTGCCCACTCGTCTGTGTGTTCTTTGGGACTCACATGAGGCAGAGTGGTGGCCCCTTCCATCCCTAGTCTGTTGCTGCTGTTACCTTTCCTCTACGTCTGTTTCGGAACTGCTGCAAGCCCTTACACACACTGTTGGTTCCCAGGTGACATCACGGTCATCATCATCCTCATTTTCATCTCCATGTCTCCATGTCTCTGATATGTCAAAAAACGCATAAAAAACTCTTTATTACAACATTTCTTGAATGGCGCAAAGGCATGCATTCCTGCAATGTGGAAGTGTGACAAACCTCCAACCCTAGGGCACTGGCTAAGGAGGGTGGCAGATGTTTACCGTATGGAAGACCTGATGACAGCTGGGACAAATCAGACCGATAAATTTATCCAGACCTGGTATTACTGGGTTCAATTTAGTATGTCTGCAGAATATGGTAGATTGGCCGGTGACTCTTCTTGTAAAGAGTGAGTTATTGTGTTCGATTGTAAAGACAGAACTGACACATTAAGTCCTTTGCATTAATTGCAAAAAATTGACCAATATCCACTTCCATTAGTACTTTAATAAGAACACAAAGCAGATACCCAAAAAATAAAATGCAAATAATTATACACTTTAAATCAATAAAATAGAAATTTAAAAACATATTTTTACATGTATTACCCTAATACAATATCTTACATCAACATTGTCACAGTGTACTCTCTGTCACACTTACACTTACCTCTTCCTCATTAAAGCACAGACACCTCTCTCATTGTTAACCACCCACTTCTGTAACCCTCTTTTTAAAGAGAAATTACATCATTGCATTCCTCCCTCATTATTGCTCTGTGGTCAATTTTGTTAAGGATGTAACAAACTGTTGTGGAATCTGGAACGACAAGCTCCAGTATAAAGTAAAGTTTAAACCTGACCTAAGTGGTATTGGCGGTGTAAAGCATCCACCGTCAGTCTTCTCCCTGAGAAGGGGTAGAGGATACCTGTTTTATGCCAGAATGCCAATATTCTGCCATAAATGTAATAGCTTTGATTTGTGATGCAAGACCAATATGTAATCTATTTGGAAGTTCCTCCAACCTTTTTAGGAATTGTGCGATCAGAAGATCATATGCTGAAGTCACCTCCAACCCTCCGGCTGTAGTGGAAGGCC
The DNA here is from genome assembly GCF_032062135.1 of Pyxicephalus adspersus. Taxonomy (NCBI): domain Eukaryota; kingdom Metazoa; phylum Chordata; class Amphibia; order Anura; family Pyxicephalidae; genus Pyxicephalus; species Pyxicephalus adspersus. Next base: position 89,215,497 of record NC_092862.1, on the reverse strand, counting down.
AGTCGAGGGAGTCAAGCGCTGCCACTGTTCATCCAGAGGCAGATGCTCCTCCTGTAGCTGACTTGATACCACATTATGCCTAGCAATCCAGATACAGTCAAGGAGGGTGACGCACCTGTGGAGGAGTCTGTGGTATTAGACCCCATTACCCCCTGGACAGTGGAGGCAAATACATGAGTCTGGCACCAGTACAGACAGTAAGGAAACAAAGATCATGAGAAGGTATAGTACAAAACCGGTTTCGGGTATGGAAAGAGCACCTGTTGGTGATGCACAAAATCTAGATTTGATCAATATGATCAGTCAGAAAATACTTGATGGAAGTCAAATTATTGGGTCTGTGTCTTCAAGTTAAGAGAATCCTCCAAACGCTCCTGCTAGTGCTAAAATTCAGGAAATTGATTCTGAACCATGAGCGAACTAAAAATTGTCTCCTTAAATTCTAGGAGCTTAAAAGGTCCAACAAGAAGGGCTGCCTTTTTTGATTTTTGTGCACCAAAAACTTTCAGATTTGTTCTTTTTAGGAATGCAGTAATCATCACCACCCAAATTATGATTATTATGATTATATGGTCCATCAATCTGGTTAGGAGACAACAAATGCCAAGCCACTGGAATTGGAATCCTATTCAAAAGTACTGATTTTAGTAGTAAAAGAGCATTAATTGTCAAAATGGAACATCATGGCCAGGAAATTAGAGTTTGTAACAATTACAGGAGCGGGGCTCCCAGACCAGCGAATAATGCTGGAATAAAAGCTACATGAGCTGCCTGATAGTATTTCATTAGGTTTGGGACCCCTAGCCTGCCTTGTCGCCTAATCCTGAATAACGTTTTTTGTACAATCCTCGTTTTTTTATCGTGCCATATGAATGCTAATATAGCTTTTTGCAATCCTTGTAAAGTATTTGGGGGAATCTTGACTGGGAGCAATCTAAATAAATACAGAAGTTTTGGTAGTACTGACATCTTGACTGACTGTATTCTACCTATCCAAGACAAAAGCAGATTCTTCCACCTGGTCAATAATGTTTTATTGTGAGCCAAGATAGGTTGGAAATTTGCCTCATAAAGTTCTGCGTAGAAACCGGTTAGTTTGAGTCCCAGATATTCCATATGGTGTTTTGCCCACCTCAATTGAAATGTCCACTGTATCATGATTACCGTTTGCGGGGGCAAAGTAATATTTAATGCTGAAAATTGAAACCTTTTTATGTAATCTAGTGGCGGTAACAGCCTTACCTTGGATAACGTCCAAATTACGCCCGCCGGGTTTAAGTGTTCATTTGAGGCATGTATTGGGGGTTTGGGATAGCATTAAATATTCTAGTAAAATAATGTCATCACACTGCCCACGGTTTCCCATACAAAACAACCCGGGGCGGTAACCCCAAGTGTGACTCGGGGTAGGTAAACCTATGGAAAACAATATTAAATAAAGCACTTAATCGATCCGTCGGTGTCCCGAGTAGTCCTTTGTGTCTTCTCTCTACCTCCAGCCTGCTTCCTCTGCACTCGATGAGTCACCAGGGAGTTCCCAGTGACATTGGTGCGTACAGACGTTTTGTTCGGGGCGGGGCAGGAAATTCAAATCCATTTGTATTGCATTCAATATAAAATACCTGTATTGAATGCAATACAGTGGATTTATACATGTAAAAGCAGTACATTGTCTTTCATGAACATTTATTGTACCGTATAATATAATAGTATAGTATAAAATGTATTTTTATTATTTTTTTAATTTTTTTAAATTAGTATTTTGACACGATTTAGTGTTTTAACCTTTTTAAACTCATACTATTATATTATACTGTAAAATAAATTTTCATGAAAAACAATGTACCTCTTTTAGACATAAAACCGAACAGAAATGAACCACCCAGGAGGTTAATGTACACGCCTTGCTAAATGGTTCGAATATAGTGACCTGGGAGGAAATTAAAGCTTCCCAAGATGCTCCTAATAGGGCGTACTTTAGATATTTGCAGCTTATACATTGGGTTGGTGTGCTCATGTAACATCGGCCCGCTCCAGCTGTCAGTGATGGAACAGATCTGTTTAAGAACCCCTTTACCTAAGAAACTAATTTCAATCCCATATTTAGAACTTGTTAGTATATTTAACCCACATGTGCATAAATATCTCTTCCAATAGGAGAGAGATTTGGGATGGTCTAAACCCACCAAGGTCTATGATGACGGGGTGTTCCAGGAATGTGACCACATTAGAATCGGCTTATAAGGTCTTGACGCGATGGTATATAGTTCCCTCTGGCCTCTAGCATTGCACGACACGAAAGTTCTAGTATGTGTTTTAGAGGCTGTACAGAAGAGGGCACAGCAGTACATATATGATGGAAGTGTCTGTTCGTAAATAGGTTTTGAAGCAGAGTATTCAAATTTATGAATGGTGTGCTTCAAATTTATCTCCCAAAAGATCCTTGGGTTGCTCTGCTACATTTCAAACTTTCAAATATTACCAACAGACAACTCCAGCTAGTTATCCATTTTTTACTTGCGGCAAAACAAGTAATAGCACACCATTGGAAACCACAGATTCTATCTTTTCACGAGTTGAAAGCCCGAATGCAAAATACAATAGTGAATGAAAATTTAACAAGTATTTTGTCAGATTCCCATGACAAGTTTATGTCCAACTGGGAGCCATGGTTACAATATGCGAATCCATCTATACCCCTAACAACGTTATCTGGTTGGTAACAACTTACTCTGCAATCATTATGGTTAAAGTATAATGTTTATTTCCCCACAAGTTTCTTTTGTATTGTTTTCTATGGGTAGTTTACCTGTTTTATGTGCTCAAAGGTTAGGAAATGTTATTGTATGGAAATTATTATTGCCACATGTACTATTTCACTGCTCCTCACCTTTATGTCATGGATGTATGCAAATGATTGACTATTTGTTTATTGTTTTTTTTGTTTAAATTTTTTTTTTAAAAACTTTAAAAAAATCATTGAACACAAAAATGTAAATACACAACTTCAATCCTAATAAAATTTAAGTGGCTTAGCATTTCAGTGGGAGAAGAACTGGCTAAAGTTAAAAATGAAATATTAGTGGCAATTCAAGCTAAACAAATAATTTACAATGTCAAAGTTAAAAATTCAGAGCTGGGAGAGAAATGTTCAAGGTTCTTCTTCCAAAGAGCAACCAGGAACAAACAGTTTATTACACAACTTAACAATAAAAAAACAATGCAGGGATGAAAAGGGGTTAAAAAAACACCCACCATTTATATACAGAGTTATTCAAAACAAAAGCTATAGACCAGGAGTTCACAAATGATGCTCTGGACGCTTTGAGTTTACATCTAGATGAGATTGATCAGCAAAACCTATGTCTCCCCCTTGAGTGAAAAAGAGCTTTTGAACATCATTAAGAGGTTTGCTAAAAACAAGTGCCCAGAGATAGATGGTATCCCCATCCAATTCTATCTATGCTTCTGGGATATTCCTAAATCTGACCTTGTCATTGTTTTTCAGAAAGCTTAGCAAACCAATGAACTACCTGCTTCCTGATTGAAAGACAAAAATTGGGGTTGCTTTCACTAGATTTTCAAAAATCATTTGACTGTGTTTCCTATGATTTCCTACATTTCTATGGCAAGTATTAAGTAAAATGAAGTTCCCTTACATAATTAATAAACAGCTTACCTGTCTTTCCAGTGGCACCAGTAGTCAAATACTGGTCAATGGCTTTCTGCTTGACGCAGGTAACTTGGACTCTGGAGTGAAACAAGGCTGCCCGCTGTCCCCCATATTATTCATCTGCAGATTGGAGCCTCTACTGGCATTGCTAAAGAAAGATAAGGTAATCTGGGGAGTTCCTTTGCCTGGGGGTAGTGGAAATGGCATCAAAGTAACGGCATATATGGATGACGTGACTATCCCCTGTCCCTCTGAGACAGCTATAAATAGAGCAATTATGATTACCAACTTTTTCTGCGCCGGGTCAGGATTCAAGTTAAACCTTGATGAATGTGATTGCCTCTGTTTTGGCTATTGGAATACACAGGACCTAAAAATCGTGCCACAGAATAACCAATTAAAAATTGGAATACACAGAACCTAAAAATCGTGCCACAGAATAACCAATTAAAAATTCTAGGAGTCCTCCTAAACAAAAATACCAATGGTAATAAAAGCTGGGAGAATGTTAAAAAACTAAATTCTCAGGAAAGTGGAGTACTGGAAACTTAGGAAATTATTGCTGGAGGGAAAAATCCTAATAATCAAATCTATCATCTTGCCACTACTGTTATTCCTAAGCCTTGTTTTTCCACCTAATGAAAATACAGTTAAAAATATCACTAGAACTGTGTTCCAATTTTTTTGTAGTTCACCTGCAGAAAAAGCTAAGAGCTTAACAGTTTGCAAACATAAAGAAAATGGAGGGAAAGATCTACCTAACATTAAGATGTTTATCCTAACAAGTTTCTTTTCTTTCTGATTCTAAGGCTTAAAAACAAAAACAAATGGCTGGACTTTCTTTTTTAAAATATGCAGCGGGACACATTTTCAGAGGGAGGGGCTGGTACCATTCCTCCCAGGCAATCCCAATAATATTCTTGCCCCTTCAAAAATATGCGCCTCTAGAAAAATGCATCAGATTGTTCAAATTGCAACCCCTAGACCAGGAAGACCTACTGAGTTCAAAAGCAATCCAAGCCAAAATAAGATCTAATGAAGAAGTTTATCTTGTTTCACCCTACATAGCAACTAGGTCTAGGCAGATATGAAAATGTGTAAGCATAAATTATCTATCTAATCAAATGAGCTTAAAGACATCGCCTGGCTTTGTGTACATGAGTGTTTACCAAGAGCTTTCCAGTATTGTAGAGGCTTAGTAAGCCAGCCAACATGTCCTAGGAAAGGTTGTGTTTCTGATAAGTCAGTAATGCATTTAATCTGGAACTTCCCTTATGCCAGAGGCATTTGGGAGAGTGGGCCCACTACTTAAATTTACTCTTGGGTTAAAAAGGTTGAGCTCGCTCCCAAGCCTTCTGTTACTTTCATTCTAAGAGAATTGAAATAATATGTCTCCAGGAGACACATTTTTCCTCCTTGTCCTGCCCCAGGTACTTCCATAGCTCTTACCCCACGGGGTACCTTGCCAACGCCCCCTCTAATCAAAGAGAGGTCCTTATAGGTTTTAGCAAATCTTTCACTTTCATGTTTAATGAGCAAATAGCTGATCAAGATGGGCGCTTCCTCATTTTAATTGGGGTCTTAAATGATGCCAAAGTGACTTTGGTCACATACTATGCATCAAATGAATGCCAAAATGGATATTGATCCCAATTGATTCCAAAGCATAAGCAGGGTAGTTTGATCATGATCAGGGACACCAATGCCACCCTATAGCCATGGTTAGATAAAAAAAATGTGAAAAATCCCTCTGTTCAGTACAAGGAAATGGCGGCATCTCGTAAGCTTTTAAATATCTTTCGCTCTGAGGTGTTGATGGATAAATGGAGGGAAAATTAAAAATTAAAATTATACCCATTTTTTCCACCCACACCAGACACCAGACAAAATTGACCATATTTTTGGATCCACTACATCCCCTGCTTGTAATGCATTGTAACATACTGGCTGTTTCTTGGTCTGACCATGATGCGGTTAGGGCGACTTTTTCCTCACTATTTCCCAAGCCGAATTCTTTTCGCTGGGCATTGAATGACTCGCCCTTTAAGTGACCACAAAGTTTGTGGACAAATCCAAACTGCCCTATCTGAGTATTTCACACTAAACCACACCCCTGAGGTTTCAAGCGCAACATTATGGGCTGGCCATAAGGCAGTTATTAGAGGCCATTTAATTCAATTGGCTTTGCAGATCAAGAAGCAACGCCTCGCCTAATTAAACCTGCATACAATGGCCTAAAAAAAAATTTTACATATACAGCAATAAACAGCACAAAATGCTAGCTAGCAGGATACGTTAACCTGCCCGTTGTTTTGTACCCTACTGCCTCAAGGTTCATGGTTCAGACCTCACCTGTAATCCAGCACTGATACTGCAGGAATTTCATAAAAGCCTTAGGAACTTATATAAACCATCCCCCTCTTTAAGCGAAGAAGCCATGTGGGGATTTTCGGAAACCCTGCAGCTACCAACGCTTCCAGCACCACTTGTGCAGTTATTAAACTCCGATTAAACTAACAGAGCTCATGATGGCGATTAAAAATATCAAAAGTAACAAATGCCCGGGTCCGGATGGGTTCACCGCTTATTATAAAAATTTGCAGAAATATTGGCACCCCATCTGATGGGAGTATAAAATGCGATCTTACGGGGTGGAGCATTAGGGAATAGGACTTTGGAGGCTGCAATTTGTATGCTCCCCAAACCAGACACAGACTCCACTTCATGGTCCAACTATCGACCGATCTCTTTACTAAATTTGGATGTTAAACTTTTACCCTCTATTCATTCCCAAACAACAGGCTGGTGATAATATCCACTGCATGCTTCACATTATGGACTATGCCCACACCAGAGGGATACCGGCGTTTCTCCTTAGCCTAGACATAAAAAAGGCGTTTGATTCTGTACTATGGCCATATCTCACAATCTTATTGGAGAAATCAGGTTTTGGTCCGCATTTTGGTAGTTGGGTGTCAGCCTTGTAAAAAATCCCAGAGGGCTTTTATTCAATACATCGGTCATAGATCTCCATATTTACTTATTGGCAGGGGGACCAGGCAGGGATGCTAATTGTCACCACTGCTCCTTGTGCTAGCAATAGAGCCTTTGGTGCAAATTATAGGGGGAAAACCCAGATATCTCCGGTGTCCAAATAGTAGACAAAATGCATAAGCTTTGCCTATTTGCAGATGATGTGCTCCTATGGCTTTCAAACCCCCTGGTCTCTCTGCCAAACCTAATGTCCCTGTTACACAACTTTCAAAAATTTTCAGGCCTACAACTCAATATACACAAATGCAGAGCACTAAATGTCATGCTACCAACGAACACGGCATCTTCACTACGTGCATCTTTCTTTATTTGGGAAGAGCGCTGTTTACGCTATCTGGGGGTGTACCTTCTACTACATCCTCTTACGATATCATGTATACCGCCAGCATCCCAGAGCTTGTCCACCACCTGACCTCCTTGCTAGAATCTTGGAAGAGGTATCAAATCTCTTGGCTGGGATGCATAGCATCGATAAAAATGACCTGGCTACCGAAACTCTTATACCCCATGCGAGAGCTGCTCATACAGTTTCTGGCCCTCACCCTTAAAGTCCTACAGAAAAGAATGATGACTTTTATCTGAAATGCCCGAAGGCCCCATATCCCTAGACAAACTATGTTTAGACCAAGGCAGCAGGGAGGCTAGTCAGTACCCCACCTCTCATTTTATTATACGGCAGCACAATTGGCACCTGTTACTGCATATCATGTCCCAATAGATCCCCCCCTCTGGGTCTCCCTGGAAGGGAGGGAACTCACACCAGTTTTGATTGAAAATATCCTATGGATACCATCAAGGATACGTTCTGCAAACACTAACCCGTTGATGAAACACTTTATTCAATTTGGGACTCCGCCAGGCGAGTGGGAAAACTGGAAACGAGTCAGTCCCAATTGTCCACTATTGTTGGCAACCCATTATTTCTACCGGATTTTGAACACGCTCAGAATTTTCAGTGGTGGATAGAACACAATCTATATAAAACATTTCAATTTATTAGCCAAAAGAGGCAACTTTAACTTACATGTGTTTCAAAACAAACATCAGGTCCCAGTCTCTAAATCCTTTCATTTGATGCAAATTGCCCACTTCATGAGCACTAAATTAGGACAATCTGCCCCGGCTCATTATAGCATCAATGCATGGGTTGTAGAAGTGAACTATAAGTTGCTGTTGCATTGGTAGATGGTCCAAGTGAGACTGGCTAAAATAAAACCTGACCGGAGTCCTATGTGTTTCCGAGGCTGCGACTCGCCGGGTAACTTGTTCCATATTTAGAGGGAGTGCCCCAAGATACGTAGATTCTGGACACAGGTATACCAATTACCATATACTGTGATGGGAAGGTCCTTCCCCAAACGTCCTGCAGAAGCTTTGCCTAATTTACAACATGAAATGTGTACTACAACACAATTTCGTTTTGCTGACACATTTATTTACAGCCGCAAAAATGGTAATAGCGAAAGCTTGGTGGTCCGCCACTCCCAATATATCACAAGTCAAAAGTAAGATGTTATAGTTTCTGGTGAATGAAAAATTTTTAAAAAGATTTAAAGCAGGTACACTGATTTTCCCTTTTTTTAAGTTAACAGGCACCCTATCTTCATGATTTGAGCTGGCCTATTATATTTTCTTTTCCCCCTACTCCTTGCCTTCTCCACCCCCCTCTTTTTTTTCTTTCTCTTTCATTTTTTTAGGTTTTGTATTATAACTGGTTGCATTCCAATGGTTATTACATGGGGGTGGTTTTGTGTATTTCTGGAAATAGCCCATTTCTCTATCATTGGGTAATTCACCTTAAAGAGTAACAGTTTGAACCGATAGTTCCCCTAACTCAATTGACTGTTATAATATTTTTTGTCTTTTCTGAACCATGACTTGGAATTTTCTATATTGTTTTTGCAACTTGTTATTTTCTTTGTTTAAAATTTATTAAAAATGTATTGTAACTAAAAAAAAGGTTAAGCTATGAGGTTGTATGTATGGTCAATCAGTGGACCTAGAAGCAGAAAAGAAATGCATTCTTTGGATTATTATTGTTTTAAACTTTCCTTTTGGAAGATGAGAAATATTTATGTTTTCAAAGAGGATTGTGTTATGCAAGATCAATGTGTGGCTTAGTCTACACAGACTGTTTCCCCAGTGTTTAACCTCAGTCTTTTAAAGCCCTTGTTTGAAATCCCCATGCATTACAATAGGTTAATCTACACCAGGACGTTTCCTTGAGGCACGGTCATGACATCTATCTTAAACAGTGCTTGCAACGTTTAAAAAAAATAAACCGCTTGGTTAACGCTGAAAAACGCAGGAAAACGTGGGTAATCATTGATTTCAATGGGACATTTTCCAGCAGTTTCCCAAGTTTTCCCACCTTTTTGAAGACTTAAAATGCTAATTAGTTAAAAATGCGGGGGGAAAACGCGGCATAAGCGTTTTCCAGCATTTTAAAGGGAAGCTTTAAAAAGCTAGTAAAAGTGCATAAAAACGCATATAAATGCAAAAGTAACGTTTACATGCGTTTTTAAAAAAAAATTTGGGTAAAACTAGAGCCCTAGTTTATGAAATCTCCATATGTGGAATTCATTATGCAGATAGAATGTTTTTTCGTTAAGCACTTGGTTGTGTACTTTTCTTTTGTTCCTTTGTGTATCTAAAAAAAACAAAAACAAAACAATATTTTTTCTATAACCACCTGGGCGTTACACTGATGTCTAGGTTTCTGTACCAAAAGCGTTACAGGTTTTAATGAATTTTTTTTTTTTAAATTGTAGACCTGTAACTTACAGAAATATGTTCGAACAGGGTTCTAGTAGATATCATGAATATAAAAAATGTTTGAAACTATGAAAAATAATGTTTGAAAAATAAAATTAAAATACACAAAAATCAGCTTAAACAAGAATACATAAATAAATGAAAAATACTGAAAATGCGATAATTCGGTATACTGTATAATAATATATTTTTCTAAAACACCTCCCTAGTGTCCAACCGTCCAACGTCACATACCTATAGACAAAACCACAGAAATATATTTTGTATTATTTTGTATTGGATTGGATACAGAACTTTGTATTGAATCCAATACAAAATATTTGAATTTCCCGCTACGACCCCCATCGACGGGCACACGCACGGACATCATCAGGAATCGCCGAGGGACGCGTACGCGTATTCTAATTCTTTCCAAACTTCCATGCAAAAAGTGTTACATTTTTTGCATGGAAATTTATTTTGGATTGTAGGCTCTAATTCATCGAATTACCGCATAACTCACCGAAATATGTCCAAAATTTTATAAATTTAATAATAAATTTTTTTTTTATAAAACATAAAAAAAACCTTTAAAAAAAAAATCTTTAAAAAAAACTAAAAAAAAGTTTAAAAAAAAAATAGTGTATAATGTAATGTACAGTAGCTTATATAATATATATATAATACAATTATATATATATTATATAAGAATTTCTTTGTATTGGACTCAATATAGCTTTTTTGTATTGAGTTCAATGCAAAGGAACTCAATACAAAATTTTGAATTTCCCGCCCCGCCTCCCTCCCGCGCCGACGCATGCAGCCACGTCACCGGGAAACCCCGGTGATCGTCACTGCACTCGCCGGCTGAAGATAGAAGAGGACAGACGTGTCCGGAGGAGCGGAGGGAGAAGGTATTTTTTTTTTTTTTCTGTCCAGCGATCGGCCGGCTTAGAAGAGGAAGCCGGCCAGCTTTTTCTTTTACGGAGAGGACACCCGACGCTGGAGGACGACGCTGGAACACGACGATGGACAATCGCAGCGGGACCAGGTAAGTGATCGCTAAACCCGAACTTTTCTCACTGTTTTTTCATACAGTGAGAAAAGTACGGGCTTATCGATAATTGCAACTTTTTTTAGATGGGAAAAGTACGGGCTTAACGGTTGGGAGGATAATATGGTTGAAAATTTATTGTGTACAGCTTGTAAATAATGAGACCTGAAAATATGTAAAATTATGCAAATTATATGCAAATGTATTTAGATTTTTTCCCTCTTTTCAGGTTATTTAATTATGGACATTTAGGTTGATATGGACTTTTATGTTTGGTGATGGACTTTGGACTTTTTTTCCTTTTGCCATACATATTCTCCTTTTTTATTTTTCACACCAATGGTCATTTCCGTTTCTAAAACATGTACTCCCCTTTTTGTGGACTTTTTTTTTTTTGCATAGTTTCTTTGTCTACATAGATTTCTTTGTTTCTCCTTATCCCATGGAATATGTTTTTAGTACCTTTGAATTTATTTTGTAAAGAAATGTATTTTCTGTTTTTTTTTGTAAATATGTTTATACTTTTCTAATAAAAATGTAAAAAAAAAACAAGGTTGTGTTGCGCTAGTTACTGTACACCTGTTTAATTCAGTGCTTCCTCTGTCCAGCTCCTGTATTATCACACCTGTGCCTCCTGTTGCTACCAGTGTCTTCTGTGTTCCTTGTGTCTGCAGTGGCCCCTGTGTCACTGGTGTGTTTCCTGGATCCCTGGTGGTTAGAAACCTGTTATTTTTATATGTCATGCTTTTGTACGTAACTGAAGGTGAATTGAAGGGCAGAACATATGTTGTTTTATCTATGTTACTTGACAGAGTTGATGCTATTTTGGAGTTTAAGACTGCCCAGAGGGCTGGAACATATATTAATGAGCTGTATTAGCATATTGTTTTCGTTCTTTATTTCTGTACGTATGACCATATTTGAATGTATGGAATGGTATATATTGCATTGTAACTATATTGTGGGACGTCACATCCATCGGGCATCACCACACACACACTTATTTACACTCATGTATTCTTACTGAACTGCAGTAACTTTCTATGAAGATTTACGAATAAATACGCAAACTTTTTATGATACAGAAGAAGACAATCTTGTTCTTAAGGTGCCCAAACAGTAATTTATTTTATTACCTTTTTTACATACCTGACCTCCCTTGCTTGATGCCTGGCTTTGACCCTGGCCTTCCTTGACTATTCTTCTGCTTAGTGATTTGGTACTGTGTATCATCCTGCCCACCCTTGTGTGCCCAAGGACTGCAACCTGGCAGTAACCAGCAGCACAACATTCTCACCACTAGAGGATCTGGAGAAGGCTTCTCTCACTTCTGTGCAAGCCATATTGCCCCCTAGTGGCCCTGTCTCCCCAAGCGTGATACTCTTGGGTATCTGAAAGTCCATCTCCTGCTTGTTTGGTAAATCTGGTGAGTATTTTTTTTTTCTTTATAAAAGTCATTCATTACTTTTCCAGACTGCTGCCAGGACAGGCCAGCATTTTACCTTAATTTATTAATTTATGCATAACAAGTGTACAAAGCAATAATTGAAACAAACCATAACAAGTGTGGGTGATAACTAAATAACACAAACATCTTTAGGATTTGCTTACCATATTCCTTGGATTTGACATGAGAAAGTGCTGTGCAACATGTGATGGCAAAAGATTGAAGAGAATTCTCTTATTATCTAGCTTGACTCTCTCCATGTCATCCCTCTCCTCTTCTGCCTATAAAAACATTATCATTTAAAACTAATTAATTGAAAACATTTTAATTTCTTTATTTATTTAAACAAGCAATAATATATTATTGTAGCACTTTCCATACAACCTAAACAACCCAGTACTTGTTTTTATTTTTGCAGCACGATTAAGGCATGGTCTTTTTGAAAATCAAAAAGAAGAAAAGAAAGAAAGCTGTTTTTTACGCAATACATGCTTTTATTGTAATATATTGTCATAGGTGTAACAAATATTAAAATATACATAAATCATATATGGTCTTGACCCATTGTATAATCATTGGTATAATCAGACTGGTTCACTATACAGGTTAAATCCCTGGCTCAAAAAAATACTAAGAATTAACGACACAATGAAAGCTAATGTCTCTTGTCCTGACGTGTTTCGCCAACGGGCTTCTTCAGGGGATATGTAGAGATCGTTATAAGAGTGTATTTGTTGTTAGATCAAAATTTATACCATTGAATGAGCACATGTAAATAATAAGTTCAAATCATCCTTGTTAGGCATTAGTGATTCCTAGCAGAATGCAGAGTTTGGCAGCCTGGAGGTTCCAATGTCTGAATGGCAAAGGCCTGGGATGTGAATTTCCTGCCCCTATAAAGCTGATATCCGCATTTCTGGAATGAAAGGCCGCCTGTGCGGGTGTCCGCGCATACGCTGTTAACTCATAAGGTTTACCTTGGTAAACAAGTATGTGGATAATTTGTGAACCAAACTTGCTTTAAATAGCTAAAAGTACATAGGTCTGATGTGACAAAGGAAAATAGGATTAGCCATTCAGTCATGTCTTGACTTCCTAAATATTTGGCCATTGGGACACTGATTTCTTAGGGAGTACAATTAAGATTGGTCATCGACTGGCCAAAAATATCCTGTATCCAGCTTGTATTAATCCTGTACTTTTTGCCTTTTATTATCATTATTACACAGTATTTATATAGGACCATCATATTATGCAAAGTCCATAGTCATGTCACTAGCTGTCCCTCAATGGTGCTCACAATCTAATGTCCCTACTATAGTCAATTGTCATTAACACAGGCTGAGGACAAATTGGGGGAAGCCAATTACCTTACCTGCATGTTTTTGGAATGTGGTAGGAAACCCATGCAAACACAGCGAGAACCTTCACACTCCATGCAGATAGTCTTGGCTGAGATTTGAACCTGGGACCCAGTGCTGCAAAGGCCAGAGTGCTACCTCTGAGCCACCCTGTTGCCCCACCAGGAATAAGCAAAGGAGCTTATAGTGAACCAATGTTGAAGCTTTATTTAAAACCTCTGCATATATTGAAAAAAGGACATTAAACATGTACCTTCAGGTGTCACGAAAGCTTCACTGCCAAAGTAGACCCAAGAAAAAAAAATTACTCTGATGTTTGTTTCTGCAACATGTAAGGAATATTATCACATTCCAGCTGAAAAACTTTCTAGCAAGTTCAAAATATATAGTCTATAACTCTTTTATGAAAATATTCTGCTTACTCATTGATAGTGTGAGCCATGGCTCTAGGTCTAATAGTCTGGTCTTCTCCAGAGCCTCCAGTGGTGCCAGTGTTGCATAGCAAACTGATACCAGAATGCGGTCCTTGGGCACACCAGGGTGGGCAGTACAGTGTGAATTAAAAATCAGCACACAAGAGAGTAGTCGATGATGGTAGGGGTTGAGGCAAGCAGTAAACAGACAAGGTCAGAAAGGAAGGCACATGTCAAATACCAGAAGGCGACAAAGACACAGAGACACAGGTGACATGGTGTCATAGGACACTGGAGGGTAAAAGGGGACACAGACAGCACTGAAACACAAAGAATAGCAGGAGACACAGGTAGACACTGGAGACAGGTTTGACATTGGGGGGCACCAAAGGCACAAGGAAACACAGGGCACACAGGAAGATACTGGAACAACAAGACAGGAACTGCACAATGGTACAGAACAGGAAAATAGCTGTCTGGACACATGGGATTAAGACAGGGGCTGAACAGGGGAACAGGTGGTCAGGCAGCAGCTGGGCAGGAATCAGTTCAGCACAGCTCAGGGCTTGGCACTAATGTGGAGACATTGCTCGAACACTGAGCGCTTTGAATGAATCTGCTAAATAGTCAAGGTCTATCAAGAGGCTATATCCTGATTTCATGGTGGGAGGAGCAATGAGGATTAAAAGTGGAAGAGCTGGTGCACCCAGGGTCAGAACGGCCTGCAGGCACAGGAGAGAGGAGCTGGTGCTTTAGCGTGAAGAAGGTAAGTGTGGCATTATGTCTATGGTCTCCCAGAACACCCTAATCCTTCTTGATTATTGACCTCCCAAGATATACTCCATAGACTGATGACAAGCTGAAGGCTTTTATTTTGCAAATTATTTTTTATGCATGTGTACTGTAGCGCTCAAGATAATTTTTTTAGTAGGCACTATTGTTGCCTAAAGTACTTGTATTATTTTTTGATGGAGAAAAATATAAGGAGTCTTCAGTTTGGTATTAAACAAAAAATGTAGGGAGTTTTATTAAACACATTCTAATTGCACAACTTTTTTAAAGCACTGTGGACAGCAACACACAGTTACAGGGTTCCCATTACATTCAACAGGCACTTACCTTCTACCACAAGCTTTGTGTTCGCCTGGTCCTGCCTGGGTATAGCAGCTGTGTAGCTCTGTTCAGTGTCTTCAGCTTTCATATTGTACTTCGCATAACTAGGACAGAGCAATACTTTCCATTTTCAAATTTCTACTCTCCCTCTGTACATTCACCCTTTCAATGTTGGATCAGGACACATCAGCTTCAATACACATCATCTGCCTCCCCTCCCCACAGCCTGGTATTCTGAGGGTTAACTGATCACTCTGGAGAAAGGAAATTCCACAACTAGCATGGCTGACAGAGGAACAATGGCACAGCCAATGGGAGGCCAGTGAGGTGGGAGCATGTGCCCACAGAGAGGCCTCTGAGTGCCCCTTCTGGCACGCGCGCTATAGGTTAGCCACCACTGGCCTAGCCCCAACAAAGAAGTTTGAAATCTAGGATCTGCAAGGCTTATAAAGACCTGACATTACAAAGGGTCAGCTTGGTAAACATAAACTGAGATTTAGTTATATGTTATATAAATGATTTTTTTATACATTGCCCAGGAGAATAATAACACATAGCTCTAAATCCAAATTAATTATTTTAAAATGAAATAATTATTAAACTTATGAAAAGGATACTTTTTTAGGATTTTACATAGTATCTATAATAAAATTTCCTAATCAACAATATGCAGGGTAAAACTTTTCTTCTTCCGATTTCTTCATAGCACACAAGGACAGAAAAAAGAGTTACAAGTTTTATGTTCAATGGACCAATTACCCTTGTAAATCTAGAGTGCATGCCAAAATAATTGGATACCTACTTGCAGTATTGTCAACAAATAAAAAAATATTATGAAGATAGCTTTACTAGAAAGAGAATGTTTCAAGTCTGTTCTACACTAACATACTGAAAAATATATTCCAATGGGTAAATCTCTCTTCTGCCCCCCTCCACTCGACAATATCCCCACCCCAATCTCTATCTATATCTCTCGCTCTCTCTCCTCCTCTTTTTGCCATTCTTCTCTCTCTCCTGCTCTCTTTCACCCGCCCCATCTACCTCCCCCATCTACCTCTCCCCCTTTTCTCTCTTCATCAATCTCTTTTCTTTTCTTTCCCATTCTACCCTTCTTTTCTTCTTGTCTGAAGCTGATGGGTACTTGCAGGTCTGCATGTGCAGGTCTCTAAAGGCATGCGGTCCTAAACTAGCAGGGGCCCCTGCAGCAGCCACCAAGTCCTAACCTGCATGCCTGACCTCAGCTGACAGCCCCTGTCTCAAGCTGTCAAATGTAGGAGACTTGTAGGCAAACACAGTGCGATTTGCTGCAGGGGTCCGTGCTGGCTGAGGACTGTCAAGGGGTGTGTAGCTGCACTGCAATATGTCCACCCCAGGTGTCACTGTCATTGTGGATTGAGTCCTTTGAAAAGCACAGCAAATGAAATCTCTCTCTAGTTCATTGAAAGAGCATTTTGTTCCATAGAACTCTATCCAGAAAGGCAGTAATGTAATCTTTGGTACAGGTTTTTTATCTACATATAGTATGAAGGAAGAAAATAGAGACTCAATCCCAGAGGAAAAGGTTCTAGATTACTACTGTAGTAGTTGCCACGCCAAAAAAGTTTATCTGAGTATGGGGGAGAGAAAGGCGGCTGTTTGTGGCAAACTCGTATTGTTAAAATTATATAAAATTCTACATTTAGAACAGTGTACCAAAAAAGTAAAAAATATAAAACATAAATTCCATACAAAGTAACATTTTGTCTCCCCTAATGGGAGCTATTAAACTTGTACCTACAGTATGGATATTGGGCTTCTTATACGATACTGAAGACCAGTACTAGCAGACCTTACAATCTTCGTCAGATATTTATTGCATGGTTATAGTCTCCATCCAGACGTGTTTCGCCCTAGTGGGCTTCCTCAGAGACCTCAAAATTTACAACTATGAACATATATAGTCAGTCGAATCAAAGTGGTAATCATAAATACAATTTATAGCAATACATCTTAAACTGACTTACTTGATGTTTTGACCATGGAAAAAAGACACAAGGTGTATTTTCTATTGGTTCCAGATAAATAAACCAATTAGAGTAAAAGCTAAATAGTTTAGAGGCTCTAATATTAAAGAAAAGATATACATGAGGGAAATAAAAAACAATGTCAATGCTTGTTCAAATAGGAGAGGTAGAGTAATCACTACGGTTGATATAGATTTATAGATATCTTAATTGAATATTATTTGTTAGTTTGGGCAAGTTGGCTAGTGTCAAATTGACATGTTTTAGTGCTTTGTATGTCAAAGGATTATTTGCGGTTTTGTAGAATGCTTGATATAACTGTTTTATCTAAAGGTAATGTTAACAAAAAGAAAAGTATAAATAAAATAAGAAAATATACTCACTATATCTTCTTAAGTGTTGTTAATATATTGTATGGTAAATGGTTTCAGGGTTCAGATCATATCTAGAACATATTGTATTGAATATTAGATATATGTTCAAATGAAACCATGTATGGTGTATATATTGAAGTTATGTTGGTTGTAGTATATAATAAATCAACCACAGGGCATACCTATTACACTTTTGGTTTCCGTAAGTGTTGGAGCTGTCAAATGCTTGTTAGTTCCTGATATGAGAAATCCTATGTTGATAATTATTGAAATAAAGGTTGCTAAGTGTCAGTACTTAATGTGGTATAAGTGAATAAAATAATGGATGTAATTAATAAAAAGAGAAACACTTATACCTTGTATGTGTCTGATTATTAATGGATTAGAGGTTGTCCTGCATTCTATGAATGCTCAAAGATGGAAAAAGCCTATACAGGGAAATTTTTGTCCTTTGAAAAATATTTGTTAAATAAATAAAATAAAGGAATTCCTTTTAAGGGGGTATACCTACAATTAGGTTGTATCGTTGTGGTATAGTGGTAGGGGCGAACCGGCGGCAGCCGTCCAAACAGGGACTGGTGCTGTCTCCAGCTAGTCCTTAAATGGGTTATTCCTATGTACAATTGAGGGTACTGAGCCTGCCCTGACAACGGCGCATCCACAGTAGGGTATTATATAGTGATACAAGGATGGGCAACTTCCACCCATCCCATTTGTTTGTCTCAATAAAGTTGTAGTGATAGTTTCCACCCTCACTTTGTGAAGGTATTGTGCGATTCATGTAGATTAATGGGCGGTATGAAAATCGCCTACTAGGGGTAGAATTAGCATTTGCCAGCTCCTCACATGCTTCCTTCACTTGCTAGAAGACCAGAGTGTATACACCGGATAAGCAAGTCCTGAGCATCCATTAAGCAGATGCTCAAATGGGGGATGAGGTGGAGACCTAGCATCCCTGATCTGTGGGACCTGGTCTCCTATTGCACCCTTAAGGGTGCTCCTCTCTCCCCTACAGATAGCATTAGAGGGGGCTGGATCCATACATCTATGTGTTATACTGTTCTTTGAGATATCTGATGTATTATTTTATTATGTAGTTCCCTCATATATTTGCTTATTGTAATAGGATAAAATTTCCTCTTGCGAACTATATACAAATTCAACCAATGGATCTATAATAATGGGATCTATAATACTCAGATATACCTTCTAATAAAACACTCTAAAACGCAGACCATCTTTCACATCACCTCAGTACAACATTAATCATACCCCTCCTCAAATTTAGTCACACAGGCAGACACAAAACCCATTGCACCACCAATTGGCTACGAAACAATTGGTAACATCACCAACCATGATGGACGAACACTTATCCACATATACAAACACCTCACCTTTCCCACATGACATACCCAACTCATGACCATACTTTCTACCTCTCCCCACTCCACCTGTTCCCTCCATTCATTATGGAGCTATTCAAAAAAACTTTTTTAGAACTTCACCCCCCCCCCCCTCCCTCCCCTCAACATCAAAACAGGCCCAATGGACAAAGTCATGTTTGACAAAACACAGACTCAAAATCAATTAATTGCTCCTTCTCCCGGAATTTAGTAACTTTAATACCCAAGACTGAAAAAAGACTAAAAATCTCAAGACCCTCCACAAACTCTTGGCGGAAAATGAACAATCTGAACAATATATACCAACATCAGAAGATCCAAAAGAATCTTCCCTTCAAATACCAACTAGATGCCCTAAGTCTACTTTTTTTCCACCAAATAACTTGCCATCCCCATATATAAACGTTTCTAAACTTGGTGACACAAGAATCTGAAAATATTGACTAAAGTGCAATGAGGAAATTAGGAAAGCAGACAGAACAAGGTTTTAAGGCTCAGAGTTTCATTAAAAATCATTAATT
The DNA here is from genome assembly GCF_032062135.1 of Pyxicephalus adspersus. Classification (NCBI taxonomy): domain Eukaryota; kingdom Metazoa; phylum Chordata; class Amphibia; order Anura; family Pyxicephalidae; genus Pyxicephalus; species Pyxicephalus adspersus. The sequence continues at coordinate 89,196,324 of NC_092862.1, read as the reverse complement.
ATGTATTAACACAACAAGGATTCATACATAAGTACAATATACAATCAATATTATATCGGTGATCCTGTTAACGCTCACAGGAGTGGGATAACTATACTAAACATAAATTTACTACCGCCATACGATGTGTGACAAACGCCCTCTCAGCCTGCACCCCTGCGCATAGACTTTCCAGCACGCTCAGCAATAGCCCACGAACCAGCAGGCCATAGGGGGGTTTGTCACAGGGCAAGGTTAACCACTCCTGCTAACCCTTGCTAAACACACCATCACAGGTAGACTGCCATCACATGCTTAGACGGGAGCACGCACCGTTACCCTTGACAATCGCAGTTGTACTTCTACTTCTGTAGGGTCACCTGCTTCCACTCTAGACAGGGATGTCTCAGAAATCACATTCTTATAGTAGCGCTTTGGGTTTGCAAGTTACACTATTTCTATTTAGAGCATTCAGAGATTCAGGTTACACTTTTAAAAGATTTTATAAGTAAAAGCATACAAAAACAGTACATAAACAAATACAGAAAAATGAACAATAATCTAAAAATAATCTAACAATATTAAGAACAGAACACTAGCAGAAATATAGCAAACAGTAAAAAATAAAAAGGGAAAAACTGAAATAATACTTAGATAGAGTTGGATTTCCTAGTCCAGGTTGCGATGTTAAGTCCAAGCTATTAGTCAGAGACACTGGGCTCCCTGTAGTGCTCAATGTGTCAGTGCCATTGTCCTTAGCGACATGATGGTATCAGTGAGAATTCCTTCTGCTGGGCTTACATGGCTTTTTATATGCCAACAACAGAGATGGGACTAATTGGACCATCCAATGAAAGCAGGGTGGTGGCTGTCTGAGGGGCTGTGACCACATGGATTATGGACACTTCCAAAATGCCATGATTCTAGCCATTAAAAATATTTTCATAAGTACAGGTTTTATGAACTGCCAACCCCCAGAGTATTTATCATCACAAAATACGATGTTCATAGAGACCAAACTAGGTATGTCCGAGACTTCTCCCCAGAGAAGGCTAAATATGGTTTCCAGGCTTCCCTGCGGTCTAGGAAACCAGGTCTCAAAATGCTCACCATAATGATCCAGCTACAAATCCGTCATCTATTACTTTATACAGAATGGTATATTAGAAATATAAAGATTAGGAATAAATGTGTTACAAAAAACATTCCGTATATAATCATGTATAAGCAGATCCGTGTATAGGCCGAGGTACCTATTTTTACCTTGGAAAACAGGAAAAATTGATTGACTCGCGTATAAGCCTAGGGTAGGAAATGCTGCAGCTACTGGCAAGTTTCAATATTCAAAATAAATACCAATAAAATTGCATAATACATCCATTACAGCCAAAATGCAGTAAACAAATACCAATGTGAGAATTTTGTGGTTAGGTAGGTATACTCCTTGCCGTAGCCAACCACTAAATTCTCTTTAACCTCCCTGGAGGTATGATTCTGTCCGGAAAAAGGGGCTGAAAGCGGTGCAAAGCGCTACTGCATTCAGCCACTGTAGCCCCCTTGGCGTTCTAATTCTGTCTGTATTTCCACGCAAAATGCATTACATTTTTTGGCATGGAAATTTATTTTACACTGTAGGCTATAATTTTTAGGCATAACTCACCAAAATATGTCCAATATTTAATAAATGTAAAAAATGTATTAATAAACGTTAGATAAAAAAAAGGGTTAAAAAAAAATAGTGCATAATGTAATATAACTGTACAGTAGCCTATATAATATATATTACATAGTTATTTATATATTATACGAATATTTCTTTGTATTGGACTCAATTCAGCTATTTCCTATTGGATCCAATACAAAATTATTTGAATTTCTCTCCCCGCCTCCCGCCCGCACCAACATCACCGGGAATCCTTGGAGCTCGTCTCTGCATTCGCGGCTGGAACATGAAGAGACAAGACGTGCCGGAGGAGCTGCGGGGACAAAGTAAGTACGTTTTTTCAGTAGTATTTAGATTACTACTGAAAAAACTGTAACAGTGATTGAATTTGGCGCCAGAGTTACGACGGCTTGCTGCCGGATCGGGTGTTATTTTGCACCAGACTGGTGTATAAGCCGAGGGGGTTTATTTCAGCTCATTTTGGGGGCTGAAAAAGTCGGCTTATACGTAGGTATATACGGTATCAGACGCTCTGTCCGGCCTTATCTGAGGTTTTTGACACCTGGGACACAAGACTCCAAATTTGGAGGTACACTGTCTATAGACAGTAATTACCGTATTTTTCGGACCATAAGACGCACCGGACCATAAGACGCACCAGTTTTTAGAGAAGGGAAATGAAGAAAAAAATATTCTGAAACAAATAGTGTCCTAAAATATTTTATGTGCATTAAAAACCAACAGCACAGTCATAAACACATGTAATCAACCCTGTAAAGTAAACAGCAGCATTTAGAACCATTATTAACATTATTTATATTTATTTATTATATTAAAATCATAAATTATAATATAATACATAAATATAAATAATAATTTAAAACAATAATGAAATAATAGACAACAATGTAATCTAAAAATAAAATCAAAATGTACGGTACTTTTATTTTTATGTTGTGTGGTGTTTTTGTACTGTAAAAACCATTTAAAAGCAGATTACATTGTAATCTGCCTTTAAATTTCCCTCCCTGACACACCCCCATACTTCACCAATCACATCACTGGAAGATGACTCATCCTCCGGAGTGATGTGAGGGGGGGATTTCCCTGCCTGCTCACACAGACAGAGACAGATACGGAGGCTGGAAGCTGCTGGCATGTGTAGAGAGATACATAGCATAATGCAGGATTTCTGCATTGTGCTATACATCTCTCTGCAAGATGCCAGCGGCAAGCAGAGCTGCGGACACCTGGGTGAGTATTTCCTTTCAGTTGTAATCCGATTGTCATACTATGTATGACAATCGGATTGCAATATAACATTTGTTTACTTTATGTTGTGTACGTGTGTTGTGTATGTGTGTGCTTTCCTGCTCCCAGCATGACTTTGTCAGCCAATCATGCTGAGAGTGGGAGGACGCAAGATACCAGAGTGACAGGAGTCCCAGTCACTCTGGCCGCGCTGGACAGGAGAAAAGCCGGAGGGGGGGCTACACAGGGGGGACGGGACAGCGGCTGGGGAGGATACCGGAGAGACGGCCCGGGCACAGAGGCTACATTTGGACCATAAGACGCAGGGACTTTTTCCCCCCACTTCTGGGGGGAAAAAAGTGCGTCTTATGGTCCGAAAAATACAGTATTAATTAACGGCAAGCTATTACAACTCAAGACCCTTTGTTATTTTAAAGGGAGGAAACATTCAATTAGCACAAAGACCTTACACAAGAAGATCCTTTGTTAATTTTAAAGGTGAGTACTGGACTTAATATTTTCCACCATATCACACTAAATATTTTCCACAATATCACAGTTAGAAATGAAAGTGTTGGACCGAGTAGGTTGCGCATGTCCCGACACGTTTCGCAAACTAGGCTCCCTCAGGGGTTTGAATATGGCAGTGGTTTTCGAAGGGGGTATATAGTAGGGTATTTTAGAATATTCACATGGAGCTGATTAGGATAAAAATCCACAGTTTGCACAGTGAATCTTTCACTGTTCAAAATAGTGTTTGGTAGGGTGTGAAGGCGTAGAGTCTAAAGTACAGGCTTGGAGATATGGTAGTAATACCTTGGAACTTCAAGGGTATTAAAGTTCTTGCCAAAGTTACAGATGAGAATGGATTCTTGTAGAATAACAGCCCGGGCAATGAGATCAGAAGACAACTTAAATCCGAGACTGATCTGGAAGGCCCTTATTAATCTTAAAGCAAAAAAATATATATTAATCAAACCATCTGATAAGGGAGTGCAATATTGTAGTTCTTAACATTGATTACTTTAAAAGAATCTGTTTCAAAATCTAGCATAATGCAGAGTGGATTAAGGAAATATCAGGTAATGTTATCGAATCCTTTTACACTCAGTATTATTCCATTAATATGTCTGCTTATACACAAGGGCACTATAGACCAAAAAAAGAAGAATTGCCGTTTTTTTCGCACTATAAGATGCACCTAGTTTTAGAGAAATAAAACAAGAAAAAATATTCTGAACCAGGGGGGGGGGGGGGGGGGGGGGGGCACATACCGTTCCCCAGCTGTGTCCCTGCTGCTGTCATTATCCCCAATGTAATAACCTGAAGTTATAAATTTATATAAGTTTAAATTAAGTTTATCATCTCTCTGAAAATTTGAAGTTTCTACAAAAGTCAGTGTAGGAGATATGAAGGTTTATACATAGGGGTAATGTCAGCAATAGGGACACAGACACAGATCACAGATCAGCTGCTGCTGGTATACAAAGGGTAAGATTATTTCACAATGCAAGATAGGCAGGGAGCAGCACAGCTGATCTCCGAAGTCTATAGGACTTGCCCACATTTGCACTGTGAAATAATCCTACTCTTGGTATAGCAGCTGCAGCTGCATGAGATCTGTGTTTGTCCGTGCTGCTCTAATTACCCCATTGTTTAAACCTTCATATAAACGTGGTGCGCTGTCACTCAGTGGCCGCTGATGGTACTGCAGCCGGTTGACAATATTCACTCTAAGACGCAGACACATTTTCCCCCCACTTTTTTGGGGGAAAAAATGTGTCTTATGAAGCGAAAAATATGGTTCTTATATACAAAACACCCCGTTACCCCAACTTTTTATTCATTACCCAAGATTCACAAAGACCCAAAAAATCCTTCAGGCCAACCCATTAATTCAGGCATAGAAGCCATATCCTCAAGTGCAAGTGAACTGGTGGACTCTTTTTGAGACCAATTGTTTTGACACTTCCCTCATACCTAAGGGATACTATTGATCTACTTCAGTTTAAGTCCAACCTACAAATCTTTTTCATCTCACTACTTGTAACGATTGATGTAAAAGCTTTATATTGTAGTATCCCCCATGACAAAGGTATTAATATCATCCACAAGTACTTAAATGATTACGCCCCCCCCAACACGGCTCCTTTAATGAGTTTATTATTGCTCTTTTGCAAAATATCTTGAAAAAAATGTCTTCCCCCCTTTAAAGACATATACTATCTGCAGACACAGGACGTTGCTATGGGCACAAGGTGTGCACCATTGTACACCAACATCTACCTAGGCAAATGGGAAAAAGAATTCCTATCCAACCCCCTAAATGCAAAATATCTCCTCAATATCAAAATCTGGAGAATATATATTGATGACATTCTCCTAGTATGGAGAGGGTCAGAGGCACTTCTTTACTATTTACTATGTTTTCAAGTACTAACAAAGTGCCATTTTTGGACACATTCATAAGCATTACTGATAAGGGAACAATCAACACAACTCTCTTTAGAAAGGAAACTGCGGGAAACACAATCTAAAGCTACGTACACACTTCCAATTTTTATCGTTGGTAAACGATCGACGAACGATCCTGCACGATATCTAAGAACGATCGTATGGCACCGATCCTGTACCTACAGATAACGACACGATCGTTCAAAGATATTGTACACACGATAGATGCGATCGTTTGAACGATACAGGAAGTGACGTGCACCACAGGAAGTGAGCGAACGTTCGTTCACCGCGCATGCTCAGACCATGGACGATCACTGAACTACCTAACACACGATAGATGGTCAACGATCGACGTCCAATCCGATCCGCCGGTCCGGTCGTTCATTTCCAACGACTATCCTCGTTCGTCGGCGTCGTTGGTTATTTTTTTTACGAACGATTTTTGGCCAATCGGCCGTTCGTTCGTCGTTCATTTCCAACGATAAAAATTGGAAGTGTGTACGCAGCTTTACATTCCTGCAGTGCACATCTAGACCTATTGAAAAAAAAGCATCCCCTTGAGCCAATATATTAGGCTCAAACAAAATTGCACAACGAATTAAATTTTTCAAATATTTATTCATATGAAAGTATAAACATAAAAAAAAACACAATAGGAAAAGAAGAAAAAAAAAGAATAATCTGCAATAACAATGTAACAAATACAAAAACAAAGAAAAGTGTAAATTTTAAACGAGGATAATCATGCGTGACAATATAAAAGTGCAATTTAAAATTCCAAGTAGGAGGGCAACAATACAAAGGTAGTTAAAGCTACAAGAGTCTGCAATCTTAATCTGGTGAGGCGTGGTGGTCTATCCAGGGAGACCAAACTTTATAGAAAAAATTGACAGTGTCGTTCCCCTTAATATGGGGAACGAAGCAGATTCAAAACCCAAATATCTGACTACAGCTGATAAAGAAGCATATAATGCTGATAGCCAGTGGAGAAATTCATCGCCAAACCCCCACTTTGAGTGCAAAAAACATATATTGTCATGAGAGCGAGTTGAACGCTTTGCACACATTTTAAAGAAAGAAACATTCACTGAATTTTTTTAGAGCGAGCCAAGTGTAGGATCTGTAATGCTCTGCGTACAGTGTCCCCTGCCTGGCGTCTAGGGAGGAATCCCACTTGGTCACCATGGATTAAATCACTTGATTTGAAAGTGATTTAACCTAGTTGCCAAAATTTTGGATAAAATGTTCACGTCTATATTCAAAAGTGAAGTTGGTCTATGGTTAGCCCAAGAGTGAGGATCTAGCGAGGGTTTGGGTATCATGGCAATAGACGCTTTCAAAGACTCAGGTGGTAAGAAGGTACCCTGTTTCAAACAGTTAAAAAGAGAACAAAGATGTGGTGCAATGACATCAGATTTTTTTCATAAAACAATGGTGAAAAACCATCTAGACCTGGTCTTTTACCAGATTTTTAAAAGACTTGATGGCTAACTTATTTTTAGCTTCCGTAATATCATTTTGTAAAAGTTCTATGTCGGCGGTTTGCAAACCAGGCACTGTAAGTGTACATTCGCAAAAAATCCCTCTGCCTTTTGATGATCTTGGTCGGGAGGTGCTGAATAAAAATCAGTTAGACGAAACTGAAATTCCTTTACTATATCCTTAGGATTGCTAGTAAGGCGCTTAGTAGTAGTGCGCAAAGAAAAAGGTGCAGCTTTGGGTGAAAGATTATGTAATCGTTTGGCTAGCAAGGTACCTGGTTTGTTACCGCATTGATAGAATTTATGTTTGGTCCACTGTAACTGATTTTCAGCTGTTTGGGTGAAGCATAAATTCAGTTCAGTATGGGTTTTCCGTAAAGCAATTCCGGAAGCTACAGTACGATTAGGTTTGTGTAGTTGAACAGCTCTAGAATATTCCGCTTCTAAACAGGATTGTGTCTGGGTACCTTTCTTCTTCCTAGCCCAAGCTAGTTGGATAAGTTCCTATAATGTTGTAGGAGATGATACTGAACCTAGGTCAAGGGGAAAAAAATCATTAGAATGTTAAATCAGTTTGTGGACTATATCTGTATAACTGAAATTGAATCAAAAGGAAGAAAAATGCTGATCGATCTCTATTAATCAAAAGAAGGCCACTTACCCTTATAGTAATATAGTTCAAAATGTAGTAAAGAGAAGAAAAAAAGACAGGGTATTTGTTTGTTGTGGCAAAATATTTAGTCATAAAATTCACTAATGTTCCCTGAATCAGGGGACTTAAATACAGTGAAGCTATAAGTACAAATACAGAATAATATTTTACAAACAATACATCAAATATACAGTAGAAACAAACCACCTTATCGTAACCCAAAACTAGGGAGGTGGTTTGTTATCTCTAATCTAGACAAGGTAATCCTACTAATATTCAAAGGAAGGATGCGAATAGATCCCCACCCGTTTCGCCTGTAGGCTTCCTCAGGGGACCATTACATACAGAAATATATCTAAACATAAAAAAGGGTAAGGTCATAACCTTGTATATACATATAATCAATGACAAATCATACATTGTTGCTGGCCAAGAAGCATCAACTTACATTTAGGATAATGCTGTACAGATTTACTGGGGACGGCTGAAGCAGTGCATCCCTAAATTTCAACCTGTATTGAAATTTTAAAATATAGGTAAATAAATATAAAAATTATTTTAATAATTTGAAATTTTAGTAAGTAGAGTGACTCACCATGAGGTCTAACTATACTGTGTGAGTGAGATAGTGCAGGAGGGATTGTTTGAATCTTGCTATCTAAAATCTGAGATGTAAGTAGGAAAAAGTATGTTAGTTGTTAAATTGTCATATGTACACAAATTATAATTGATGGGTATAAACCCAAAATATGGTTATAAACTAGTCTCAGCCTTTGCAAAATTTGAGAGATTTCAATTGCTGTATCAAAATATATTTAACCAATCCAACTGAAAGTCAGAAGGAAAACAGTTTGAGAGACTGTATTCACATAAATCCACCAAAGTGGTGCCTTGTCTATATATTTAAGGTAAAGTTCAAACATAACTGACCTTAAATGGTAGTATCAGTTGATTTTATTATTAGATATGCAACCTGGTCAGGACTTAAGACGTTACTGGCCACTGTTGGGAAAGATATAGACCATGTATAAAGTGCACAGCAAAAACATATAATATTACCTTGCACTGAAGATAGGGAAACTTACATTGTCCAATGCAGTCCAATCTATCACTGGTGGTGTAGTTATATTGAGTGGTAAGGGCTAAATGATATAGCGACCATATATAAAATGCACAGAAAGAAGCATATAATATTAGCTTGCACTGAAAGCAGGAAAATGTACATTCTCCAATGTAGTCCAATCTATCACTGGTGGTATAGTTAAATTAAGTGGTAAGGGCTAAATGATATATAGACCATATATAAAAGGGATGCACTGTTTCAGCCGTCCCCAGTAAATCTGTACAGCATTATCCTAAATGTAAGTTGATGCTTCTTGGCCAGCAACAATGTATGATTTGTCATTGATTATATGTATATACAAGGTTATGACCTTACCCTTTTTTATGTTTAGATATATTTCTGTATGTAATGGTCCCCTGAGGAAGCCTATAGGCGAAACGGGTGGGGATCTATTCGCATCCTTCCTTTGAATATTAGTAGGATTACCTTGTCTAGATTAGAGATAACAAACCACCTCCCTAGTTTTGGGTTACGATAAGGTGGTTTGTTTCTACTGTATATTTGATGTATTGTTTGTAAAATATTATTCTGTATTTGTACTTATAGTTTCACTGTATTTAGGTCCCCAGATTCAGGGAACATTAGTGAATTTTATGACTAAGTATTTTGCCACAACAAACACCCTGTCTTTTTTCTTGTCTTTACTATATTTTGAACTATATCTCTATAGGATAAAAGAGAATCATTAATCGGCCATGTGCGGGCGTGCGGATGAATCCCCAAAGACCTGCAGGTGATGAGTACTAGGTCGTAGTCAGAACATGGCACTGTTGGAATGTGGGACCTCAGGCATAAAAGCATGGGGCGCCTAGACGTGGTTGATTCTGGAAAGTGAATCGTGTTGGGCAGAATAAAATGTGTAGTCCCGAACTAGTGGGTGTAGGTACCTCCAGACATCAACTAGGCCTATTTCCTGAAATTGTTCCATTATGTCATCTCTGTCTGATGGTGGGATTCTAGGAGATTTAGAGCTTCTATCTAATTTTCAATTAGGAACAAAATTGGAGTCCCCACAGCATAATAATGTGCCACGTACATTCCTCAAGAATTTTCCAAAAGAAAGCCACCGGGGGAGAGTTAGGGGCATAATAGGTAGGGGAAGGTAACCTCAGAGTTTTGATTTTCCCCCTGCAAAATTAAATAACGCCCATCAGGGTCTGCCACCTGAGACTTGCATACAAAGGGGACCTGTTTATGAAAAGCGATTAAGACCCCTTTATGTTTAGTTGCTGCACAGGCATAGAAAACTTGTGGTTAGTGTACATCCATAAATTTAGGTTGGGAAGATGTAGAAAAGTGGGTTTCTTGAACACAAGCTATATATGCCAGATGTATGAAAATATTTGAACATTTACTTTCTTTTCACTGGTGAATTCAACCCTTGTACATTCACCGTCAATATCTTAAGGGCCATGAGACAACAATGAAAGAAAGAAGGCAAAGCCAGCAGACCACAGTGCTACTACTAAAACACAGTTACGATCACCCGTGAGTAAAAAAACAAAATAATAAAAAAACAAGAATCAAACAGTAGAAACAATTAACAGGAAAAAATCCTCCTCATGAAAAAAAGAGAAGGAACAGATAGTGTTCGATGATCCCTCATGGGGGCAATCGAGGTTGGGTGCGCCTTCACCCCCCCAAAAATGAGTCAGTGCACTTGAGTGGGGGAACATGTGTCAATCACACAGGCTATGGAGTGTTGCCAGGTAACTGGGAGAAAAAAAGAGGAACAGAACATAGGTAAGTGTTCTCCGCAAACTCAAAAAGGAGGTAGGGCACAGAGAGGACAAATAGTAAGTTACACATCACTGTGTAGGAGATCACATCATGAAATGAGATCTTCAGTCACAAAAGGACCCCCCAAAAAAAAGGCAGCAAAGCTGGCTGAGACTGCGATCTTGGGGAGTTGGAGCAGAAAACCTGAGATGCCAGGCGCGACAGCACTTGAAGTCGGCTAGGAGAGTCGTGGGGAGAGGGACCGGCTGCTGTTGTCATTGTAGAATCCAGAGTTGAAGGTGGTATCTGCCCTGTGGATAAGGCGCACGGAGCTGGGATTTGTAGACCTTGGGCTTCCAAACAAGCTTCTGCTTCCTCGAGGGTGGAGATTTGGTGCATACGGCCTTGTAGTTGGGACATCAGCTTAAAGGAGTAACCCCATCTGTATTTTACTATGTTAGCCATCAACGCGGCGAGATATGAGCGGAGGGCCCGACGTCTAGCTAATGTTGAGGGCGATCAGCATAAAGACTATATTCTTGTACCTTGAAACACGAGCCATGGAGCATTGTGAACTCTTAAGAGGAGCAAATTTTTTTGAACGAAGTGAAATTTAGCAATTATATCTCTAGGGGGACCGTCTTTTTTCTTAGGGCCCAAGGAGCGATGAATCCTATCCATTTCCAAATGTTCAACTGGGATCTCTGGAGCCATCTCTTGCAATAGGGCAGAAAAATACCCCTGCACATCAACTACTGGTTCCGGAATGCCCGATTCTGGGATTGCTCCTACAAGAGCGATTTTCACAATCTTCTAGGTAATCTTTAGGGTATTAAATTGCTTTCTCAGCTGCCCCTAGATTAGGGTTTAGATTAGAGTTCTTAAAACTTAGTTTTGAAGGGGGGCTTGGGGGGGCGGAGGGGAGGGGGGAAGGGGGGTCCTTCTTAGACGTCCTCTTCCTCTTCCGGAAAGTCCACGAGGGTATAGTCTCTAAGCAGACTGAGGACCAGTCTGCGGCAGTCCTCGATGGACATCCTCTCCCTCCGGAGGATAAGGCGCTTCCTGGCGCACCAGATAGCGTCCCTAATACGGTTCAAAATCCTCCAAGCTCCTTCGACTTCTCCTTCCGTGAATTCGCCGTGGAACAGACCATACAGCATAGCGCAGTATGTGATGGCCGTTCTCGGGACAAATTGGCTCAGTTCCTGTTCCATGGTCTTCAACACGGCTTGGGCGTAGGGGCACTGCCAGAAGACGTGCATAGCCGTCTCCTCTTCAATGACGCAGAAAGGGCAGTGTCTGTACCTACATAAGTTCCTGGCGTGCATGAAAGTTCTCAAGGGTAGTCTAGGATTGTTTGCTCGTTTAGATACAGCCTTGTTAATGGTTCCTAAAGCATCCTCCTTAATAGGAGAACGGCAGCGTGGGGATGCCTGTGGGGGCTGGCCTGGTGGCGCCGGGATGAGTGACAGCGCGTATAGCGCCGCCCACTCATACCTCGTCACTTGTTAGGAAAGGGCGGGTCTTCTAGTTATAAATACATTTTGTTAAAGAATTGCTAGAAATACAGTTTATAGAATATTCCAGTACATACATATAGTATCATACAAATACATTATTAACCAGGGTGATGGTTGGCTAATGGTAAGCCATTACCCTGGCTTAAATGATGTATTTAGCTTTAAACCTTTTCTATAGTATTAATTAGTAACAATACACAAATCTAAACTCGAATTAGCAATTTCTAGCAATTCTTTAACAAAATGTATTTATAACTAGAATGTATATTTCACCGCAAGAAACAGTTTTGTCGTTTCTGTCTTGTTCCAACCATGATCCACTTGATCCTATATGAGATATTGTCTATCTTAACAATCATGTCTGCTCCTTTCATTCATCTCTAAAGTTGTGTACACACGTCCAATTTTTATCGTTGGAAAAGAACGACGAACGAACGACGAACAACCGATTGGCCAAAAATCGTTTGTAAAAAAAGTAACCAACGACGCCGATGAACGAGGATAGTCGTTGGAAATGAACGACCGGACCGGCGGATCGGATTGGACGACGATCGTTGACCATCTATCGTGTGTACGGTCGTTCAGTGATCATATATATATATATATATATATATTCATATATATATATTCGTATATATATTCATATATATATATATATATATATATATAAATATATATTCATATATACTGTGTGTATAAATACGCGTGTACAATATCTTTGAACGATCGTGTCGTTATCTGTATGTACAGGATCGGTGCTATACAATCGTTCATAAATATCGTTCAGGATCGTTCGTCGTTCGTTTACAAACAATAATAATTGGAAGTGTGTACGTAGCTTAACTCTTTGTATTCACTTCCATTATTCACTTCCAGACAAAACACATAGAGGGCGCCCCTCCGTTCACTCGACTTACGGGGACGGGGGCACCCTGAAACTCTGGGGTGCAACTTAGCCTACCCTTCACTGGGGACAGCTCTGCCCTTTCCCTGTATATCTCCGTCTTCTTAGACAGGGTGCTGGGCTGGAGACGGCTGCCTGTCGTCTCTAGCACTGAGCCGAGTGACAGGAGACCCGCCCTCTCCTAACAAGTGACTCACTCATCCCAGCGTCACCAGGCCAGCCCCCACAGGCATCCCCACGCTGCCTACGTGCACGTGGAGTATGGGAGGTTCCTAGGATGCCGTTCTCCTATTAAGGAGGATGCTTTAGGAACCATTAACAAGGCTGTATCTAAACGAGCAAACAATCCTTTCCAGCAGCAAGAGGAGGAGATTTCTCTGTAGAATCCAGGTACATTCATTTAACAAAAGTTTTTCAAAGGACAAAAATTTCCCTTTATTTTTCCATCTTTGAGCACTCATAGAATGCATGACAACCTCTAATCCATAAATAATCAGACACATACAAGGTACGAGTGTTTCTCTTTTTATTAAATACATCCATTATTTTATTCACTTAATAATACAATAAGTACTAACACTTAGCAACCTTTATTTCAATAATTATCTACTCATAGGATTTTTTTTTTATCAAGAACTAACAAGCATTTGACAGCTGCAAAACTTACAGAAACCAAAAGTGTAACAGGTATGCCCTCTGGGTGGATGTAATATATACAACAACCAACATAACTTCAATATATACACTATACATGGTTTCATTTGAAAATATATCTAATATTCAATAAAATATATTCTAGATACGATCTGAACCCTGAAACCATCTACCTAACAATATATTAACAACACTTAAGAAGATATAGTGAATATATTTTCCTAATAAACAAATAAGGATAGATCAAGAATAACAATATTTTTTTTATGAATTAGAATTCTTTTTATTTTTTCTTTTTGTTAACATTACCTTTAGATAAAACAGTTATGTCAAGCATTCTACAAAACCGAAATTAATCCTCAGACATACAAAGCACTAAAATACATTAATTTGACGGTAGCCGACTGGCCCAAGCTAACCATTAATATTCAAGTAAGATATCTATATATCTATATCAACCATAGTCAATACTCTGCCTTTCCTATTTGAACAAGCAATGACATTGTTTTGTATTTCCCTCATGTAAATATTTCCTTTATTATTGGAGCCTTCAAACTATTTAGCTTTTACTCTAGTTGATTTATTCATCTGTGTGTCTTGTTTTCATGGGCAGTACATCAAGTAGGTCAGTTTAGGATGTATTACTATCCCTTGTATTTATCATTACCACTTCATGTTCATTGTTGTATTTTTGAGGTCTCCTAATCCCCCAAGGAAGTCCACTAGGGCGAAACACGTCTTAATGGAGACTATAACAATGCAATGAATATCTGACCAAGATTGTAAGGTCTGCTGGTATTGATCTTCAATATTGTATAAGAAGCCCAATATTTTTAATGTAGGTACAAATTTAATAGCTCCCATTAGGGGAGACAAAATGTTACTTTGTATGGAATTTATGTTTTAAATATTTTACTTTTTTGGTACATTGTTCGAAATAAAGGATTTTATATAATTTTACCAATACAAGTTTGCCACAAAAAGCCACCTTTTCCCCCTTATACTCAGATAATCTACATAAAGTAGTTAATTTTGCAAGGATGAGGGGGTCCACCCAGTATAGGAAGACCTCCTTTTTTAGTAGAAGGTTTGCCTTAAGGAACTACCCTATCTGCCTTATTTAAAAAAAGCCTAAAATGATCAATCGTACCTAATATTTAATATATTCTTTTGGACAGTTTAAAATTACTGAAATTGGTAATATATTCTCACCTTTGAAGTTCATTGAATCTGACAGCTAGCTCAGTTGTTGCACAGTTAAGCGTGGTCATTTTTTGATTAAGCATTTTTTAAGGTCAAATCTAGATATAAATGACTACAAATAAATGACTAAGCTTAACTGTGCAACAACTGAATGCCTTTATCAAATATGGTTCATGCCATATTTACTATTTCCCTATACTTGATTTTTTTATGTTTTTCCTTACATTTTTAGACCTTGCAAATATTAGCTATATGTACATATGACACAATGTGCATGATTGTTTACAGCTCTCCAAGCCTGGAGAAGATACACTTTTATCAGTGAACCTCAGCAAACCTGAAATGGATCTGGTCCAGCATTGAAAACATTTGCTAACAAATAGCAAATTACTTTTAAGAAATCCATTCCAGGTTTGCTAGATCAACAAGGTTCATTGATAAAATTGTATCTTCTCCAGCCTTGGAGAGTTTTATCAAATCAGACCCAGTGGAACAACCTCAAACATTCCTAATACTAGGTAAAACACAGTCTGGCAATGGAGCTTAAAGTAAATGAATGAAACTCAATAAGTCTCTGTTAAAGTATAATTAATTCATTAAGATAATGATTGACCCGGTTTAATGTTTTTTAACATAACCAGATGTATGTTAAATAGAAAAAAATCCATACTTAGGAACGAGCAAATCCCTACGGTTTTGATTGCTAAGGTTTTGGTAAATGGAAAAACCGTAATTTCCATTCTGAACCCAACTAAAACTTAACTGGCACATTGTGGGAATAATGGCAAACAATTGCCAAGAAAAAAGCATGGGGCACAGGGCATTGCCCACTGAAGAGAACAATTTTAATTAGCAACAGCTCATATTGTCAGCATATTACCCCAATATACTATTCTTTATATCAAGTTAAAAAAAAACATTTTTAGGTGGTTTTAGCAGTTACAAATGTTTTTCATTAAGTGGTATTAAGCCTGCCAGTGGAAGTAACCTAGTAACAACATGACGCTGAAACTGGTAAGCCAATTTGTATGTGGCCATATAGGAAGTACTCATCTCCATGTGCAAAATTAACATTTTTTTGTTTTTATTGTTGATGATTTCCTAGTGTATATTGAAACATAAGGTTGGCAACATGAAAAGAGTGCACAGGATCTCTTTAAAAATTTTAAACCTGCCTTACATTGTGTATGTCCCTCTTTTGCTGCCAAAACAGTCCTGACCCGGAGAGGCATTACCTCCACAAGAACTTTGAATTTCCTGTCTTGTAATATCTAGCCCCAAGATTTTAGCAGCAAATGTTTTCAGTCACATGATTCCCACCAGCCAGCCTTTTTCCCATAGTGCGTTTTTTTTTCATAGGTTAACATTCAGGCACAGATCAGTATGATCAAAAAGAAATTGAGATAGACCAGGTCACCTACTTCTGCTGTTCCATAGTGTGGTTATGATGCTCACATATGTCTCCAAAGAAATTTTCAGCAGCGGACAGGGGCTCAGCATAGCACTGTGGCTTGGCTACAATGCACCATACAGTTTGCAGCAACAGACACACCTTTCACTCATGATCAACATGCTAAAGTTGCTTTTTCCTGACACACACATTTGTATTAATAAGACTTGGGCAGTGCCCATTCACCTTCTTCCCCATTTTTCCTTAAACTATTTAAACTGGTAGATACTAACCAATGTATACTGGAAACATTCCTGCAATCCATGCACATTTTTTTCTATGTTTTATTCCTTTAAATGTGCTGCAAATACAGAAAAATAACTATTGATGTGTTGGAACTGTAATTTCCTTCTACCATCCTATTTGACATGACAAACTGAATTCCTAAACGCGAGATGTCAGCTCTGCCTATTTCATTTCTAAAGGTTGACAAAGAGCACACGCTTCTTTTCGTCCCCTTTCATCATTTCAATAACTCCTCCTTATCAACAGGCATATTAATAATATTATTCCACTGACTAAAGACAAATTGAAAGATTGAATAGCTATAACTATGGACTTTTACAAAAAAAGAAATTCCTTATGGGTAAATTTATCCCAATCTCTTCTATAATCCTGGTCACTGCTAATTTATATCGACTGAATCAGAGCTTAATTTAACTGTTAACTTCCATGTGGATATTATTTATTTTATTATACTGTTGCATAGTCAGCATAACATAGGTTACCTAGGTCATTTACACATGCTTCAAATTTTGCACTTGCCATCCCAGTGAAGCAAAAACAGCCATCACATTTTAAACATTTTGCTCTGCTGGGGGGAAGGATCTTTACAGTATCTGGGGATTCAACTGACCTCTAAATATCAGACACAGTACCAAGCTAACTACACGCCCCTTTTCAAAAAGATTTTTTCTGACCTGAAACACTGGTCATGTTCTCTTCCCTCCTGGCTAGGTGGAATAGCCAAGATCAAAATGAACATTACCTAGGGTGTTATCTCTTCCGCACATTACCAGTACAAGTTACACAACGGGAACTCACTCATTCCCAAAACAGAATTTTGGCATTCATCTGGGGAGGAAAACAGAGCAGAATTCAAAAAGGCTACCATATTCACCCCCAGAACCCACAACGGAAGCAGGGTCTCACTCATTAAACAATAATATATAGGAGCTTAAATAGCACAACTCTGTTAGTACATTACCAGTCGCACGTCGTCAATGGGTAGTGCTGGAAGTGTTACCTAGCTCCCAGGGGGCTATAAAACCCACTATGATTAAGCAAGAAATCAAGACATGCCACACGCTGCCCAACCCTAACACATTCACTCCAAATATGGGATAGACATTGTTCCAATACCAAATTGTGCTCCCCCCATGCCCCATTAATGCCACTGTGGGACAACCCTGAGTTTCCCCTTGGTGGGACTGAGAAAAATTCAAATGGTGGATAGACAAAGTGTCCAGTAGAGATGTAATAGATGTGCGGTCAGTGCTTATCTATGAATATTTGATTAGCAAACGGGAGCTTCCAAGGAAGGAATATTTTCAGTACAGACCTCAATTTGGTGGTCCATATAACACTTACCAAAGTCATAGAAAACAAATGTAATCCTCCTGGATCCACTCTTTGCTAAACTTGATTGGGTTATGGTGAACAACAGGTTAACACATTGTAGTGCGAGTCTTCACCCCCCTTAACTTCATCCCTCCCTTCTGGCCCATCTTCCCTTCTTAAGGAAGTGACCTGTCAACAGGAAGTTGCCTGAACAAGGAGTTCCTTTGGTTCTGCTTCCAGGTTACTGTTGTTTATCTCTATTGTTCCTGAGTTTCCGTGTACTGACCCTGGCTCGTTCCTGACTACTCCTGCTTGCTGCCCATCCTGACCTCTTGCCTAATTCCTGGCCATCCTTGTTCGCTGCCGGTCCTGACCTTTTGGCTTATCTGACTACCCTCCTGGATTTCCCTTTTGTACTACGCTTCAGTCCCTGTTTGTTGGCAGTCACTTGCCTTGGCGGGCACGGGGGCCGCAACCTAGCAGTAGCTTGCCGCACAACATCCTCAGCTCTAGAGGCTTTGGAGAACACCAAGCTACTGCTTAGACCCTGCGCCCCGTGCACGTCTCCACCCACAGGGTGGGTGACACAGTGGGTCCACCACTTTGCCGTGACAATAAGTTATCAAGATTAATGAGTGTTCAAACTCTATTATAAATTAAAAATAAGGCCATGGTGGCCACATTTTCTGGAATGGTCAGAAATTTTTGCATCTTTTGTGTCTATAAATTAAGTAGAAAATATTTTCCGCAAGAAAGGTATTTACAAGCTCAGAGTTATGAGAGAAGAAGTTAATAAGCTGGTGTGTTTTTAGGATGGAATAATACATTTTACCATTAAATATTTTTTTTTACCTGCTACTCTGATGAACAACATGTTGGGTGATATTTTAACAGTGTATTAAGGCAACAGAATAGATAGAGCTAATGCCAGGTACAGTAGACTTTTTAACTTTCATTTTTACCGTGTTTAACCTCCCTGGCGGTATGAATATTAAGTAATTTTAAATGTTAAAGCGGTACATTTAAAAATACTTAGTATTTTAAAGTTCCCGCCTGGCCACACGCAGATGCACGGCTGGCATCTGCTTCCCCTGGCCTTGCGTCCCCAATGTTCACAGATTACACAGGTGCCTGGTCAGCATCGCCAGAGGAAGAGGATGCCGGGCATCACTGGAGGATGCTGCGGGCACCGCTAGAGGACGCCACGAGCACCGATTACCAGGTAAGCAGTTAAATATGCTATGCAATTCCACCGTGAGTGTGGCTCGGGGTTACCGCTTTTGGTATTGATAATTCACCCTGAGACACACTCCGGATTACTGCTAAGGAGGTTAGAGCATAACTGTCCATAAAATACTTACCTTTACTTTTGCAGAGCCCCTGATCCTTCTATAGCTGGCCTAAGAACTGCCATCTTCTTAGTTCTTTTACCTACGTCACCAGATCTCACAATGTGCAGGTGTGAGATCAGGTGAAGTATCATCCTGAAATTGAAAAACAAAAAAAAAAGTGTGTCGATTGACACAACGGTAAAGACAGAAGAAAAAGAATTAGAAAAAAAAAGGCTATTTTCTTTCCTTTATGTAAAATGGTTATCTACCATTTTTTTAAAGTAAAAAAAAAATGATAGGTCCATTTATAATGAATATCTTTGCCATTTCATACCAATTTTAATTTAGGAGAGCAGGAATCATTTAAAAAAAAGCACTATCAATTTTCCTCAGTTGAATACATTTCTGAAATATTAGGGCATTTTTATTTAAATCTGTAGATAATTAGCAAAGTGTGGAGGACAGACAGTTTTCCTAAACATCTGATATTGAATTTGTGGCATAGGATGAACCACTTGCACTACAACCTATTGATAGATGTCCAGAGACATAAGTTTTGCAAATACCCTTAATGTGATGTCAAATAACAGGGCTAAAAAACAAAACTTTGTGAATTGACCCTACAATCACCAGAGAGAAACACTGTTTCTTAAAAAAAATGTGTATTACATTGTTATCTTGGGTATTGGCAAAAAAATTATCAAATGAACAGACCTTTAGCTGAAATGTCAAAACATCTCTGGCCTATGATAAGTATACATGTTTAAAAGCTGACATTCTTAATTCTATAACAATACTTCTTTTATTGTATACATGTTGGATAAATATGATAAGCATTGCTACAGTAACAGTACGCTGTTTCGCAATACTGCTTTATGCATTGATATACCCTATACCCAATCTTAGCAGAGGATATGCCCACATGGTGGTTTGATATTATTCCCAGTTTAACGCCTCCAAAGACACAGAAGATGGATTCAACCTTATTTTACTTCCAAGAAGTACAGTACAATAGATACAATATAGTCTTGTAAGTATCTCAAGAAGTGTAATAAAACACTGGTTTGCTAAGCCTTGTTTGTAAGATGGCTGATGTAGTAAATTTGGCTGAAGTAAATTTAGAAAGAATCTCGTACATACGAGACGGTCGGCAAGTTCTATTCCCCTGAGTCAGAGCCGAGTTTTAGTGAACTGGCCTGCCGATTTCCTGCAAAAATGAGCAAAGATCTCGAATACGCCAATTAAGGCAATTAATTTTCAGCTTCACATTTCCGAAGGAGATTTTAACCTCCTGAGCGTTACACTGAGGTCTAGATTTCTGTAGCAAAAGTGATCCATTGTTTTTCATGAAATTTTTTTTTTTAATTGTAGACCTGTAACTTACAGAAATATGCCTGAACAGGGGTTCTAGTAGATATTATGAATATAAAAAATGTTTGAAACACACAATCATGTAAAAAAAAAAAAAAATTACTTTTAAAAAAATTAAAGGAAAAACACAAAAATCAGCTTAAACATGACTACATAAACAAAGCTTGAAGCCATGGCAGGGGTCAGGCAGGCGGTGATGTCCAGGTCCAGGCAGAGATGTCAGAGTCCAAGCAGAGGTCAAAGCAGGCGGAGATGTCAGAGTCCAGGCAGAGGTCAGGGCAGGCGGCAGGCAGAGATGTCGGAGTCCAGGCAGAGGTCAAAGCAGGCAGCAAATGGTCAAAATTAGGCGAAGATCAGCAAAGGTAAGATAAGACACAGTGTTACACACTAGCCATCCAGGGATTAAACAATAAAATGTCGACAAGTGGCAATTTTTAAAACTTTGATTCTGTATTTATTGGGGTTTGTTTTGAATTATTTTGTATTTGATTGGATACGGGAGTTTGTATCCAATCCAATACAAAATAAGAATTTGAATTTCCAAGTTATTTACTTTTATTTTATTTATTTTTTTGTATTGGATTGGATACAGGAGTTTGTATTCAATCCAATATAAAATGAGCGTTTGAATTTACCAGTTATGTACTTTGTATTAATTTTATATTATTTTGTATTGGATTGGATACGCAAGTTTGTATCCAATCAAATACAAAATATAAATTTGAATTTCCAAGTTATTTACTTTTTTTTTATTTTTTGTATTGAATTTACCAATTACACACTTTGTATTTATTTGAATTATTTTGTATTGGATTCAATACAGGAGTTTGTATTGAATCCAATACAAAATGAATGAATGAGTTTCTATTTGAATTTCCCGCACACGCGCCGACCTCATCACGCACGCAGGGAGGAGCCGTCCGTTTTTTTTTTTCTCCGCCGGACGGCTTCTCGTTTCAGAGATCATCCGGCGCTGGAACGAGAAGGACGTCGGACGATCAGCGGGACCAGGTAAGAAGCCGGGCGGCGGAACACAAGATGCCGGCCAGCGGAACACAAGATGCCAGTCGGCATCTTACCGGTCCAGCTGGCACCCGACGCTGGAGAGGGAGATCGACGGACGACGCTGGACGGAGGACGACGCTGGAATACGAAAACGACGCTGGATGAGCACAGGGGGACCAGGTAAGTATGGATGGAAAAAATCTCGGGGTTAACCATCCTTGCAATTTTTTTGTGCCCGAGCGAAGGTCGGGCTTAACAGCAAGGTGGTTAAACTCAATGGTGAGGTGATAGCACTCATGATGATTGATTAGCGCACACCTGCTCCCTGTTCTGTGCGCATCTCTAGTCCATTTTACAGGTCAGTTTGAATCTTTAATGCTTGATATTTTTGTGTAAGTGCTACTTTATTATGTTACATTCTACTCATTCACGAACTTACTTCATTTATAGTTGCATTTGTTGCACTTGTTGTTTTGATACTTTTTCTTTTGGTTGCAACATTGCAAACAAATTTCTATCAAGCTGGATATAGTGTGTGTGTGTGTTTTTTTTTTTTTTTGTAATACTCATTATTGTTAGTTTCATCTGTTGCTGCAATGTTTTTGTGCCTGGTTTGTAATGCCAGTTTCTATTGTTTAGCGATTCTTCAATGCTTTTCAGCAATGTTTTTTTCTAATTTTTTCCACAAGTATTGAGTACAAATGTATGCATGCTTTCCAATCCAAAGTGCTACTTGACCCCCCTCATTGCCTTTGTCCCATATTGGTATTTGAATGTATTATGTACATAGTCCTTTTCTGAAGAAATTGTGATGGTTTTTATTTCTTTGTTTTTTTAAATAGTCTGATATTTGCACTCATGTTCATTTGCTGCCACACAACTCCTCTGTTCATTTGTGGTAGTGTTATAGGTTTGTTGTCATTGTGCTGTGCTGCCTGATCTTAGCACTATTGTATACAAGCACATTTGCACTTGCTGTCCAAACTGGTTGTCAATGAGCTGTCCAGCTTGCATACTCATTCTAACACACCTGATGGTGATGTAAGGAGGTCCAGGTTGCCAAGCACAACATTAAATCACATTTTTGGACAAGCTTACAAGCAGGGCCACTCCCTCTTGGAAATGAGCAGATTTGTTGTTGTTTAACTTAATGCTCATTAAATACTGGAGTGTATGCATTATTTAGGGGTTTACACAAAACTTCCAGGGCCAAATCCACTTTGTGCCAAACTTTTTCTTGCTTTTGCATTCCTTCAGGGTGTTTCTGCAGGTTTGAATGGCATTTAGACCTTTGCCCACTATATATATTGACTTACTCACCTCAGCTTGGTAATGGAAGCACATAAGGTGAATTCCTCCTTTAACCAGAAGCAATATCATCCATGAAGGTTGCTTGTAGCCAAGCCCATGACATTAGAAATCATAGGAACAAATAGGCAATTTTTTCAATTTGAAGCATGTGAAGCAATATGGTCCAAAAAGCCCTCTTTGCCTATTTCTTTTAATTTCTCTTTTCTATGTATATGTACACACATCTAAATGCATGCATACATACATGTTTTGCTTCATGTGCACTCATGTCTATCCATACATGCATGCATGAGTGCACATGATGCAAAACAAGCAATATATACAAAAAAATAACTTGCATGAATGACGACTGCGAAAAAGAGCGGCAAATTTTTCAACTGATAAAACACAGTTCACGCGCACATAGCGGGTCCAACTTGGCGCACAACTATGCACAATATACTCTTGAAGTTTGGCACACAACTATGCACATCAAACAACTATGTTTTAACAAGACAATTGTGCTGCTTTTAGCCTTTCAAACAATTCAGAGAAAGGAACAGCTTAGAAACAATCACAATTAACTTTTTAAACTGTAGGTCCTGGGGGATTGGAAAGGAGATCACATAATAACAAACCCCCAAAAAACAACATGACAACATTTTACAAACAACTTTATTCAAAAGAAACTTTTGATAAATGGTCACATTAAAATAGAAAAAAATAGAAAAAAACACACACAAACCACTAAATTTACATGAAAAAAAAAATTAAAAAGAACAATGAAAACACATGTAAACCCACATTTCCATATAAAGCCAAAATAGTTCAAAAATGGCCCAACAAATATTGCATTCAAAAAATACTTACCAAACCAATATGCAATTTTGATTTATCAAGGGTGGAAAACTGGAGGACAAGAGCAGGACAAACAATGAAAAGTGGTAATAAAGGCAGAAGTTTGCAATCAAACAATATGGGCAAAAACACAATACCATAGCATTAACATAGACTTCAAAATTGCAAAATGGACATTGAAACATTCAAAGTTTCAAAAACAAAAGCAGCTATTGTGCCCCTCCAAGAAAAAAAGACAAAGGGAAAGAGCAAGTTAGACAACACCCTTATATATGCTCAAATTTAAGCGCACAGGTGATGCAAATTCGCCTGCATTTAGCACTTGCGCAGTCTGTCAAAATAGGCTATTTTTTGTTGCAGTTGGACATTCCATAATCATTTATTGATACGATTCTTTAGATTTGTACACCAGTAAACAGATATTCAATTAATTAAAAAAATCAAATAAAGTTGAGGAGGATTTATTGGTAAAGTATTTTCTGTGTGTGTGTGTGTGTATATGTATATGTGTGTATATATATATATATATATATATATATATATATATATATAATGTATGTTAGATACATATTTAATGATATATTACAATGTGT